>NC_045631.1:23407582-23710612 GCF_009829155.1 Mustela erminea | reverse complement strand
AAGGCAGGATGGTGATCAATAGCGTATCTTGAGGGACGCCTCTGGTCGCTTTTGACACACGGGAACCTCTGACATACCCTGCGTGGGACGCCACCCAGGAGTCAGGGGATTTGGTAATGGACCTTCATTACTTTTCTGGAAGCATGGCCTCAGTAGGCTTCTTCAGTTGCCAAGGACTCTACCTTGGGGTGCCTTTTAACCCACTGGAAATAATTTGGATTGCAAAACTTAGGAAAGGACTGAGCTCCTGTAACACTGCATGGCCTCAGTGGGATCTATCAGTTAGATCTCTGCAGGAAACAGGGCAAATGGACCTAGGGTGCCTGCATTGCTCATACCTAGGCCTTCATTGCTCTGCACCAGGACCCCAGACTAAGGGGCTTTTGCGGAATGTGTTTGCCCAAATGAGTCATCTAGTAAACTTTCTCCTGACCTATTGGATGGTAATTACGTAAATAAGCCTTCTTCTAGTAAACCCAGGTTGCTGGGCCATCCCTAGCAAAGGGGACTCTGGCTTTATTTCTCTCTGTTTCTCCTAATAGATGTGGGGGCTTCTCCCTCACTCACGTCCCGTGTTAATGGCTATAACTGGAGCCAACTGGGGTTGGTCTAACTCGAGACAGAGACCATGAGGAATATTCCCAAGCAGCTGCCGAAACTCCCTTTGTTTTGGGGAAGTTTCCCTGTGTTCTCTGGCCTGACTTGGACTGCCTAACCCCTCCCCCCTTGCTGGTGGGAAAGCATGGCATCTGCTCCTCTGTTGGGGTTTATGAGCTCTAAAACCGGGAATCTTTCCTCTGCCTCCTGGCAGCACTTTGTTTCCTCTGTTTTCCCCTTATTGTGTTTCTGTACCAACGTGTGTGCAGCCTGCATGACTGGCCTCTAGATCATGCACCACAGCTCCTTCTCTCTTCACTGTCAAGGAGCAAGAAGAGCACCCCTGGACCTAACACTCCCCACTCCAGATCTTCCCACGCATGTCTCAGGTAAACATTCAAAGTGGAGTGGGCCCAAGTGGAACATAAATCAGAGTTGGAACTAAGTTAAGTTTGTTGGTTTAATTAAGACAAGACCTGTCTTTTAAGTTATCAGCAGTAAATGTGAAACTTCAAAATTTACTGAAGGTCAAATAAGCTCATGTTATTTGTTAAAATTTGTTAGCAAAGAAATGACTAAACTGATGGTTAATTGTCTGTCTCAAAGTTCTAATGGGTAATTGCTGAAGTAACTTTCAAAGTCTTTGGTAACCTGAAAGTTTTAAAGTTTTGCTTGGATGACAAATGGAATTAAATTGTGGACATCTAGGTCTTAACCAAACAGGATAAAATGCTAAGTCGTTAATTACTGGATGTAGGTTTGTGCTTTTGACTGCTTACTGCAAAGAAACTAAGAGTATTTAAATCTGCTGGTAAACTTGTTTTCCACTTAACTGATTCATAAATTGCCACCTGAAGAATTCTGTTGTAACAGTTCACAATTGGTTAATAACTAAAGGTGTTTCTAAGAATACAAAGTTCTGCTTAGTGTAACTAAGACTGATGGAAATAAAGGGAAACTCTGTATGTAGGAAAGTAGGAGATATGTAAGAAAGATTTAAGGAATGGAAATACATTTTGTTGAAGGTAAAGGAAGGTAATTTTGTCCTAAATGAGATGGTTGTTTAAATTTTAGCAAATGTTGACAAGATTTAAGTTGTAAATCTCTTTAACTCCGGCTTTTCCTTGATATGCGAAGTTGCTCATGAAGTACTACTGAACCAGTGACAAACATTGGGTTACATTTGGGAAAATGATATAACTATTCTAGAGATTCTACGCACTTCCTAAAGTTTTAACGTTGAGAGATCATCGCTTGATACTGTAATTATGGAAATGTTATGTATCACAGAAATGACCTGATTTCCTTGCAGGTAAATTGTAAACTCCCGTGTCTCTTTAGCTCTAACCATATCCATTCTGAGTTTTTGTCATTTATAATTGTTTTAATTCTCTGGTAAAATGAGTTTTATCTTCAAGGAGATTCCTATAAAGGACTTTCAGGACAAATACAGATATTTGATATGCTTGAAAATCCTAAAACTGAAATGGGTAAGAATTTCCAGAACTGACTAAAGCCGCATTCACCAGAATTAGTAACATGGGACTAAATGAACTAAAAGATTATAGTGTTGTGTCTCTTAATGTTTTGTCTTACTTTAAACATTGCTGGTTCTCTCTAAAGTTTGCTCTTACAGACTAGGGATACTCCCTCCTAGTTATCTGTAACTTACAGAGATGTAAAAGTGCTCATTTGTAAAAGTGCTCAAAGCATTCACCTTTTCTCTCTATCTGAACCCTCTGAAACCAAAAGGTCTTAGTAAGTGTTCTTTCTTCCATGGCAATCAGTCATTTGCATAAGTTCAATAAGAATCGGTTCTCCTTGTAACAGGAAAGAATTGGAAACACGGTTATTTTACCAAGGCTTTGACTGGGATGTCATATTTGAAAAGACTCAGATATGAACTCAGATATGACCAGACAGCTTTAAGGAACTAAGGTTGACTTTATGAAACCTGGAGCCATAAAGCCCCTTGGGACTGTTGGCCTGATACCTTGCTTACAGAGTTCCCAGCAGCCTCACCAGGTGAGTAAAGAATGTCACTCCTTGGTAGGTGCAGCCTCAGGAAGAGGAATTCGCCCAAATCGACAGGTATTGCAGGCATGCCTGATGGCAAGTACAGGGCTTGGCTTCTGGCCCGGAGAGGCTACTAAAAGTTCAACCTAGAGATTCCTTATAAAAAGTTCCAGCAAAGCAGATTCTAAAAGATCTATTGATCACACTCACGGTTCTCGCTGAGCTTATCTAAATAATTAGGCCAAGTTTGTTAAAACTGGACTTGTTTCACAAGTGAATTAGTCCTGATTTGGCTATCTCTGTAAATGAGGGTTATTTTAGAGAGAAAAATTATGTTTTAGTAACACACCTTTATGGATGTTAAATTCTAGATTTGATTGTCTTTAAATGTTTGTTTACCTAAGCTAAACAATTTGAGGTAAACTTCAGAGAAGTTACACAATAGCTCATTTAGATGATCTTCGAGCTTTTTTATTTTGTGGGGATATTAGTAGAACCCCCTCACACATGATTAAACAACTGGAAAATGGGATTGATTTTCTTACAATTGTATAACTTAACTAACACCTTATGTGTGGCTGGGATAATGAAATTGCCTAAAAGCCAACCTATCACACTCCATAGGATTAACTATGGACTTGTGGAGATAATGGATGACCCCACTTTCTTTATGAGTGGATTGAATGATGCATGGGGAACTCCCCTTATCTCTTGACAAGTTTTCTCACTTGCCAGTGATCCTCTGTAATCAGGATATTGTTAAGGTTGGACCACTCAAAGGTCTTCTTATTGGTTTCATCCCTTAGTCATATTTATCCTAGAGGCCACCTCTGTTGAGGTGCAATTGCAAACAGATGCTTTAGCAAAACCTAGAGCAGCCCTCATAAAAGAGCCTCAAAACTCACTATGGAACAGTCCCTGACTGGATGGCCTTAGATGTCCTGACAGCAGCACAGGGTGGCACATGTGCAATTATCAAGACAGAATGTTATGTGTACATTCCAGACTATCACAAAAATGTCACAGGACTAATAAAAGACCTGAATACCCAGATTAAGGCCCTACAAGATCCTTCTTTCTCTTTCAGTGAATGGTTAAGTTCCTGGCTTGGAGGAGGGCTATGGCCAAATCTCCTTTTCGGGCTTCTCATTCTTATCGCCTTATTAACTTTAATATGTTGCTTTGTTCCATGTTTCTCTACTTGGTGCCGAGACTCCATTGCTGCAATGATCCTTACCACGCGCAAAGACACTCCTTCACTGTCAGCGCTGGATTCAGCTGCCTCCGCCTTTCGTAACCCCCCTATACATTCCTCCACTGATCAATATTGACCCCAGTAGGTAGGGACAGCTCTACGCCCCTATTCAGCAGGAAGAAGTTACAGAAGATGAGACCTTCCACCTTCAACCACCTTAAAGATTTAAGGGTCAAAATTGTTCAGGGGGGAATGATGAGGGAGCAGGAGGCTGGCTGAGGACAAAGCAAAAGCTGGCGCCTTGCACCCCCTCTTCACCCTTTCCCCTCCATAAGTGTAGCATCCCTCAGGCAGCCCTGACTGCCATGAACAATAAGCAAATAGTTAACTTTCAGAGCTCACAATCCTGCTAGACAGGAGTCTCCCTTGGCTTACAAATGTCCTAAATCTCACTAACAAAGACGATTGATAGCAGGATTGTGACACCCCACCAAAAAGTCTCCCAACTATCTTAATGTTAATGGCTGGTCTAAAGACAACATTGATCCAGCAGCAAGGGCAAGGCCTCCAGCAGGCCTGGAACATCCTGGCACCTTGTAGGCCCTCTGCCCTCTTTAGCATATGAAAACTCCACTGAAACCTCCCTTCCCCTCACCTTCCCCCAACAGCAGGGTATATAACATGCCTACCCTCACAACCTGGGGCGGCCACATCTCTGCTTGCCCACAGGTCCTGTCCCCGTGCTCTAATAAACCACCTTTTTGCACCAGAGACGTCTTAAGAATTCTTTCTTTAGCCGTTGGCTCCGAACCTCACCCCACCTCACCCCACCTAGGTTCAAGAACTTCATCAGAACCAAGCAGGCCTTGTGTCCAATTCTGACCCCATCAGTTAGTGCCATGGCCAAATTTATGCCTTAGTTTTTTCTTCTGGAAAGTAGTAAAAGCTTGTGTGGCAGATTAGAAGTACTGATATTTGCATATTGCAAACAGTAGGTGTTTAATAAATGGTAGATATTATTCCTATTATATCCCTGTGCTGTAATCACTGAGCTTTTGGACCATAAAGACTCAATGTTACTCAATTTTATTAACCTGAGATATATCCTCTAATAAAAGGAAATAAATGTGGATTATAGAGCATTCGCACCACTGTTGTTGAAGGCAAAACAAGATGTTTATTGATCTTTTAAGAGAAAACAAAGGAGAAAATTGTATTCTTCACACATAAAAATGCCGAGCCTCTACGTGAGTGAGATATGTGAAGTTAACAACAGATCCCAACTCTAAATAAGGTTTCACATGCAAGTGTATTGTATGTGCATGTATTCTTTACATAATCTAGTTCAGACAGTAGTAGGAAGATTCTGGAAAGCTTCCAGATACATGACAGGGAGGCTGTGCCTTGGCTCAGTCTTTCCAGACATTACCACTTGGGCATCTAGGACACACCTAGGGCTGTTGTGGAGAAAGGAGAAAAAGCATCTCACGTTCAGTGCCCAGCATGGCACCTGGCTATGTTAGGTGCTCACCAAATTTTAACTCCACCTGTCCATCCATCCTTCTACCATCCACGGTCCATCTGTCTTCTGTTCATCCCAGTCCCAAACACCCTGTGTTTGGCCGATGTAGTAAACAGTTTGGATTGCTGGCAATGTATCCTGTGTTCATGTTTTCTCAGATTGTGTTTTCTAAACATTACTCTAAACACAGCTTCTTACTCAGTAGACCCAAGAAACAAACTCCCAGATGATGCCACATCTTTGTCACACAATGTCAAGGGTGTAAGATATTGAGCAGGGTCTTGACCTTGACCCAGCTGACTTTTTCAGCCAGGTAACTCCTTGTTCTGGGCCTGTCCTGTGCTTCTTAAGACCTTTCACAGCATCCCTGAACTTTGCTCACTAATGAAATGAGAGCTTCCCAGGTTTTGACAACCCAAGAGTCTCTGGTCATTGCACAATGTTCTGTGGGGGAGCAAGATCACCCTGCCCAGTTGAGAACCACTGCAGAGAATAATGTATCCCTGGCAATGGCAGGGCTCACTCCACGCTCTACAAACAGCCCTCACCCATCATGATGTGCAATCAGACATTGAATGACAGTGTTCGGATGACGGTGACGATGACGGGGATGATGTTGTCAGTGACAGGGGCTCCCATAGAGTCCCACGCCCAGGACCTGGTCTTAGCTCTCCCATCTCCTTAAGGTCCCAAAGGCCCCACCAACTTTCATCACACTGCTTCTCCCCAGGTGCACCTGCCAGTGCGTCTCTGATGCTCACTGTCATTTCCACTGTACGTGAGGTTGTCGCTGCCACAACCAGCCCAGCAGAAGGGAGGGCATTATTACCTCTGCTCTGCAGGTACGAGAGCTCTTCAGTGTGAAGTGAACGTTCCCGGGTCACAGGACATCTTGGAGGCAGAGCTGGGGAGGCACCTAAGATGTCACAGCTGTCCCCAGAGGAGGTCGATTTAACCTTTTTTTTCCCCTGAAGTGTGAAAGGTTGCCATCCCTCTCCTTTTCTTCCTTGTCCCCTTAGCCCCGAATCGCCAGACTAGTCATGCCTGGCAATTATGGAACATCATTTAAAGCATTTTCCAAGTAATTGATTGCTCTGTTAGTCCTTCATGACAACCCATCCGTGGTCATAAAGATGAGGACCGAGACACAGAGAAAGTTAGATCACTTTCCCAACATCCTAGAGCTGCGAAGTGGGAGAGGCAGGACTCAAATTCGGGCAGTGTGGCCCCGGAGCTCACGTGCTCCCTTGCCTGTTGGGACTTGGAAATGGAATCTGAAGACCCTACCTCCTTCGGTCAGCATGGAGTCCAAGGTCAGGGTCACCAGCTGCCAGACACGCCCAGGATGAGACCTCTCTTCCTGAGTGTGGCCACTGCTGTGTGCCCAGACCACACATAATGGATTCGGACCCTTCCTGCCACTCCTGCTTGTTAGGAGACAGCCCCTCTGCGCCAGGCTTCCAAGCTTACCCGGGTGCTGTGATGGAGTGACAGACGCAGGGGCTTGTTAGCCTTGTAATGAATGTCCCAGCCTCCTCGGGTGGGAGCCAGCCTGCTCAATGACGATGGGGAACGGAGAAAGCCAGGGGAGCCTCCTTCAGAAGCCTTCAGTCATTGTCAGGAAATGCAGAGAACACACCTGCGCAGGCTGATAGAGCACGGACACCAGCTGGCTGTGGGGTTTCCACTAAGGAGAGGCAATAGGCAGAGGAGGACCCGATCATCATTTAGAGCTTGAATCCCAGCGCAACCACTTTCTAGCTGTGGGACTGTGGGTGACTGGCTTGACCTCTCTGAGCCTCAGTTCTTTGTCTGTGAAATGGAAGGGTTCACACCCAGTTGTGAAGATTAGAGAAAATCTGAGGGAGGTGCTTGGCAGGCCCTGGGCATTTCATAAGAAGAAGGGGTTGTTATAAGGGGACTAAGACTAAAAATCACATGAGCTGGGCCCTGGGAGGTCGGTGATGCTTACTGAGAAGGCTGAAAAGTCCTAACGGAGGGGCATCTGGATGGCTCAGTTGGTTAAGTGTCCGACTCTTGATTTCAGCTCAGGTCATGATCTCAGGGTGGTGAGATCGAGCCCTATGTTGGGCTCCATGCTGGGTGTGGAGCCTGCTTCAGATTCTCTCTCCCTCTGCCCTTCCCCGCTCCCCTTCTAAAACCAAAAACAAAGTTACGCCATGGAGCACTGTTATGTTTGTCTTTTCAAGATCCCCTTTTTGGGGGATCTTTCCTTTGGAGACTGTCCTTTCCTCCACTCTATGTAGTGTTGGTGGGACTGCCAATCCCAGAGTAGTGACCCATTTAAACCTCAGGGTGGGCGCATGCTACACTCCAGGGCATGTGGCCCAAGCCAGACCTATCAGAATCCACCCCTGGGATTTTACAAACAGACTGTAGGGGACAAGGCTCATTCCCTGTTCTCTCAGATTACTAAACTGGATTTATTTAAGCCTAGAAATATCTGAGACATGGCTCCTACCCCCACCTCTCTGTCCCACCTACCCTGCCCCATGGAGAAGCCTGCGTCCAGGAGGAGAAGGCTATAGACAGACACACATAAGAGAGAGAATGCTGACCTGTGATTTCCTTTAAAATGACCCCAACCCCATCCAGGCTTCTCCACTGAATGGAATCCTCTCTTAGTTCCAGCTATCTTGGATTGGGTCTTTGTCACTTTTAACCATTAAGAAGCCTGGCTACTAACAAACAAGGTATTCTGAGAGATTGGGGTGAGCTTGGGTGGGCATCTGGCTAAAGGTGTAGAGGTCCCAAATCAGGAAGGGCTGTCTTGGGATGAATTCTCCATTCCAGCATTCTTGGGAACCTTGCACCTCCTTTTACCTCGGACAGTGTTACGTCTTCTTGGAGGGAGCCCGGGGGGAGTCAAGGCTGTGCCTCCACCAGCCTGTTCATTGCACCTTATTTGCAGATCCTGGGTGTCGGGCAGGACACACATGGTCTGAATTGTTACCCAGTGCCAAGTCCCCGCAGATTCCTGCCTTGGACGTGGGCTTCCAAGGGCGCCTGGGCAGTGCAGCTGTACAGAAAACCAAGAGTAGAAACCATAATCACGAAGGGTGGAAAAGCAAGAACTGACCTTTCCAGTCATGTGGGGAGGTCAGGAGTATTCCATGCTGGGGCGCCTGGGTGGCTCAGTGGGTTAAAGCCTCTGCCTTCAGCTCAGGTCATGATCTCAGGATCCTGGGATGGAGCCCCGCATCGGGCTCTCTGCTCTGCAGGGAGCCTGCTTCCTCCTCTCTCTCTCTACCTGCCTCTCTGCCTACTTGTGATCTCTGTCTGTCAAATAAATAAGTAAGTAATTAAAAAAAAAAAAAGTGTTCCGTGCTGTGCAGGGCTCCCAGAATGCCCCTGGCCGCATGGGGCGGCTTCCGTTGGAGGAACCGTAGCCCCACAAACGGGGTATACATTGGAGAGGGAAACTCTGCCTTGAATTCACAACAAGGCCAGCAGCTGGCTTTTGGAAGATTTGGAGGCATTGGGACACTGATATATTAATAAAGAAAGGGAAAAGGGAAGCTACTTTTTTTCCCCCCCATTACTTGCCAGGCATAAACATCATCTCAGACCAACCCTATAAGAACAACCTCAAACACTGCTGGCAGGGTTGTAAAGTGGGGCAGTAACTTTATTATTTGTTTATTTACTTACACAAGAAGGGTCCATGCCCAGTGTGGACCTGACCCAGGGCTTAAACTCATGACCCTGAGATCAAGACCTGAGTTGAGATCAAGAGGCAGTCGCTTCACCCATGGAGCCCCCAGGCGCCCCTATGGTGCAGCTGCTTTAAGGAAATAGTCTAGTGGGTCCTCAGTGGTTTCCGCAGAGAAGTACCACGTGACCCGGCACTTGCCCTCCAAGGCGGGCACCCAAGAGAGACGCAAACTCGTCTACACGCACACGTGTATACGCGTGTTCCTCCTGCTTTCTTCATGGCAGCTGAAAAGCAGAAACTGCCCAAATGTTCCTCGCTTGACAAAGGGATAAGTGGAATGCAGAAGAGCCACACAACGGGAAATTATTAGGCCAAAGAGGGCACGAAGGACCGACACCAGCATGGGTGAATGTTGAAAAAAACGATGCTAAGGCAAAGAAGCTGGTCACAAAGGATCCTGTATTGTATGATTCTAACACCTGAGATGTCTAGAGCGGGCAAACCCATGGGAACTGAAGGTGGATCACCAGCTGCCTCGGGCTGGGGCTGGGGAGGCAGAGTTGGTGACTAAGGGGTGTGGGGGTTTTTGGGGGGAGGTAATAAAGTTGCTCTAACACGAATGTTGGTGACGGATGTGCACTCTGCGAATACACTAAAAGCCATTGAATTGTATGCTTTAAAAAGGTGACTCATGTGGCACATGGATCATACCTCAGTAAAGCTGTTAAACAGGTTGGAAGTGTTTTCCTGAGGGAAGTGAGAAACGGAGGGGGAACCGGGGCAGGGGCTGCCGTTGTTCATAAAAGTCTCATGAAACTATTTGACGTTGAAACTAGTAGTAGGGATAATGTAGAATAAAATAAAAATTAAATTAAAAATATCACGCACTGATCCAAAGGAAGAAAAAAAAAAAATAAGGAATGACCCTACTGTATCATCGTTGAGACTTTCCAGAGGAAGAAGTCGAGACTCAGACAGGAATAAATCATTGACTCATGGACACTCACGTTGGGTTGGTTTCTGTTGCTGAAACATTCCTGGGGAGCAGTGTGGGAAGAGAGGCGTGCTCTGGGAAATGGCCCCGTTGGGGGCTTCTGAGTGGCCATGGATGCCTGAGGCTGACCACAGGCCACCTGTCGGGATGAAAGGCTCCTTACCTCCAAGCAGGGAAATGGGCCCGTGTGGGACTCCATTTCACCTCCTTTCAAAGGTCCCCTTTCTGATTTCTGCTGCTGCCATCTTGCTGGTCTCAGGAAGATGCAGAGCCTTCGGGGACCTTCTGGCCCCGCCCTGGACCAATGGCCTTTCTCTTTACGCTCCACAGCAGAGCCAAGGAGAGAGCAGATGGCCTTTAATAAAGGCTGTAGAGGGTCTTGATCGAGAGGGAAGAAACAGGGATGATGAGGAGGCAGACTCAGCTGCTGGAACTTGAGCAAGTCATTCCACCGTTCCGGGTCTTGGTTTTCCCACCTGTGTAAGGGGGATAAGAATGTTCAGGTTTTAGGATCAGAAGACTTGAACAGAGAGCTCAGGAAAGCACCCGTGTGGTTGTGAGCACCTGTTTTCTTTAGGTCCTTATGCCTGTGGAGCTGGATCCTAGGGGATAGAGGTAGGGGGGTGTGGTTAGGGCGTTTCCACAGCTGCGTCCCTGAATTAGTCCTCTTTGGGTGTCTGATGTCACACTTGAAGGAGTAGCTCTTGCGTATCATGTCCCAGAAATAATTTGGATTCCATCTTGCACGGGGTTGAGTGAGGTCCTCGGGAGCTGCTGGCTCCTGCCGCTAAGAACTCACGTTTAGAGGGGACACCGTGCATGGCTGTGTCTTCCGCACCCCAAGATGGAGGTCGTGAGGTGCAGGGCGCTGTCTTGCTCTCCAGTCCGTCCCTGCTGGCCAGGACAGGCTCCTACCTTGCAGGAGGCACTCAAGAAATAGATTCAAGGATGGGGAGTAGAATGTCAAAGCTGAAAGAAATCTCAGAGGACGTCCAATCCAGTAATTCTCAGTTTATTTTTAACCTCAAAACCCTTTCTTCGAAGGGAAAGTTTATGCAGAGTCCTAGTCTATATATAGATAAAAGGCGAGCGGTTCTGACTGTGGTGGGGTGGGCGGGTTCTCACCCTGCCTCCGTCTCTCCTTTCCAGCTATCTCTCTGGAACCCTCACCGCTGCAACCCTCACCGATGCTCACCAACTACCCATCAACCGTCCATCCATCAGATGGGGAACCTACGACTCAGGAAGGAGGGGCGGGGTGGGACTTGCTTCGTGTCCCAGAAGACACAGTGCAGATCTCTGCCCCGTCCCCCTTGCATGCAAATCTCCCAGAGCCCCGGGCTTCAAGAGTGTGGTTGGAGAGCGGCAGGTGTCTCTAAATGCCTTTTTCTCTCCAACGGCGCAGACTGCCCTGGATTCACACAAAACAGCATTGCTAGCGTGATCATGTTCAATCATTAACGGGGGGAGACATTGGGGCGGGGGAGAAAGGCAGAGGTTTGAGAACCTGCCAGAGTAAGTCAGGCTTTATTATCATCATAATAAATTGACACAACTCCCACCTCCTCAAAGGAACAATTTCTTCCAGGTGGAAGGGCTCTGTTCGGCTCCTTTAATCCCTTCCTCCTCCTGCCCGCCTCGGTACGTTTTCCCGCTTCCTCAGCCATTCACCAACGCAAGCTGCAATGGGTTTTTGGTTATTTCCTTGTTTCTTGATTTTGAAAGCAGCCGCTGTGTCCCAGTCCCTGGGCGCAGAGTTGGCGCAGTGATAAAAGACTCAGACCCAGCCTTCGGGGAGCATCTGACATAGACCCACGGAGAGACATGTAAGCACTTGGTTACGCTGGACCGGGCTGTGAATGCTCCAAATCAAGACAGCGGGAATGCTTTGACTACCCATTATCGCGATGGTGACCCTACCTTCCCAGCCCCTGAACAGGACACCTGGTCTGGCAAGAACACATGTACTGAAAGAGATAACGGAAGATGGAATATAAGAAATGGTGATGGTCACAAAGACCCTGCACTCTTTGGGTCCCTTAGTGAGAGCACGCATCTCCATTGACTTGACATCAGAGTTATGTGTGTGGAGAGGGTGTTTCCAGGGGCGTGCTCACCATATGTCTGCTGCCTTGGCCTTTGGACCAAACACCACGAGGCGTCTCCGTGTTTGTTTTCTTCCTTAATAAAAATTGGGGGCAAATGTCCCCCTTTCCTAAAACAAATAGAATGGAATTTTAGTCTTTACCCACAGCTAATGTCATGTACTTGCGGCGGTTGCTTCTGTAGTTCTGACGGCTGGATACTGCTGTGCCCCCTGGGGAGCAGGGTTCCGTGTGGGTGTCTAGCTCGCTCCCTGCTCAGACAGGAAGTTCCCTGAGAGCAGGAAAGGAGTCTTATTTATCTTTATTCCTCTATCCCCTCCAGTGCCCAGGACGGCCCTTAGAATGAGGGAGGGCTTCACCAGGGCTTGTTGAATTGAATTATTGAGTAGACAGGCTTGCAAAGGGAAATGAACAAACAGACGAACCAACCCCCTGTGATTCAGTACTGCTCAGCCTGTCACTTGGAGGCAAAATCCCCAGCTCCCTCAGATGGATGGAGTGATGGGAGGGAACGCACAGACGGATGGACGTGGGGAGATCAGGATGTGCCAAGCACCCCGCTGGGCACACAGAGTCTCACTCACTCCACCCCGCATTGGCATGGCATTCCTCCGCAGGAAATGCTCTTACTATCTCCTCACAGATGAGGAACCAGGCTCAGGGAGGTCCAGGCTCCCCAGTAGGGAAGTAGAGAGTGGGGAGAGGGGGCCGTGGCCTGCCTGTCCCCAGTACGTCCTCAGTGTGTGCTCTCCCTACCAGCCGGCACTGTCTGGGTCAGCGTTGCCATGACTCATCTTGTCCCCTTGCCGGTCGCAGTTCCTGGACACAGCCTGGGACCCACCCCGCTGACCTCCTGATCAGGTAAAAACAGTGGCTGTGAAAACCATAGCTCCAGTGCCTTCTGGAGTGGTGTTTATTTCCTTATTGGTCGCAAGTATTTGAAAGATGGCAATGTCAAGGTTGGACCAAAAGCCTTTGAGCCACGGAGACCTCTTTACCTGGAAAAAGGCTTTTGGTTACAGGAGAGGATCTTGGTCCCGTGGCCCGCTCTCTGTGCGGAGTGTCTGGCCCACAGTGTGTCCTCAGTCCCTGTCTTATTGAAAGATAAAGGAAAGAGGCTAGGGTTGAATGACTGAATTGACCTGGCTGAGGCCTTTCTCCGCTCTTCTATGTGAATGTCCGATCTCAGAGCAACTCCAAAGGCCAAAAAGAATGAGAAGAGGAAGGAAAATAGGAAAAAAGGAAGAACAGAGGAAGGACAGCAGGGAGGGAGGAAGCAGAGAAAAAAGACCAGCTCCCCTCTTTCCTCTGCCCTCCCTACCACTAAATTTCCTAGGAATAAACCACGGTCCTGTGGACTCCCCTTTGTTACTCAGAGTGTGGTCCCCGGACCCGTGACATCAGCATCGCTGAGGAGCGCACTTAGAAATGCAGAGTCTCAGGACCCGCCCCACACTTCCTGAAAGTCAGAGCGGGGACTTAGCCAGCAAGGTCTCCAGGAGATCCGCGGGAACCTTAACTGCTGAGAAGTGCTGCGCTGCTGGGACCTTCACGAGGGGAGGTGGGTTTCTTGCGCATCGTAGGAAAGGCACCGGGGAGGGTTTTAATGCAAGGACTTTCGGAACGGAGAGAGAAAGAGCAGCTTGGGAGGAGACCGACAGTGATTATTGGCTTCATGGCTCAAGTTGACTGAGCCTTTACTCTATGTGGACACTTTGATACTCACGAGCTCATTTTCTACCCCCATCAACCCTATCAAGGATCCACCATCCTTATTGCCATTACAGAGATGAGGACAGGCAGGAAGGTGGTGAGCAGCCCAGCAAGATCACACGGGGAGATTGGAGTGCCCACTGTGACTCTGGCTTCCCTTTGTTCTGTGACCTTGGCCAAATGACTTTGATCTCCAGGCCAGGCTGTTCCCTGCTTTCAGACCTGAGAGAACAATGCCCAGAGCCTCCTAGGAAGCAGGCAAGGGGAGGAATAGCAAATACACAAGTCTGCAAGGTCCTTTGGAGCCATAATGCCCTACTTCCAACGCAATAGAATCATTTAACTGATAAACACGGAAGCAATGTCAAGATGGCAATAAATTGCCTCGCTATCCAGCTAGGCCTTTGTGTGGTGTTCAAAAGAAACTAATTAAAAGAATTTTTCTTTAAAGTATGTTTGACCCAGACATGTCCACATCGGCCTAGGAAGCCAATCCAGTTTGAAAACTTGGTGTGAAGCTTGAATTATTAACACACGCGTGAAAAATGGTGTTGCTTATTTGCCTTAGAACATCTTGGGGATGGGGGAAGGATTAAATGCATCTCTGGAGGATTTGAGCTGGGGGAGGTCGTGGGGGGTGAGGTAAAGCCCGAGAAGCCTGTGAGTGTGTGTGAGTGTGCGTATGCTTGTAAAACATACATCATAAAACTCGGCACTTTCTCAGAACTCCCGCATTTGGATGACTGAGACAAATTTTAAAGAGAATTTTTCGCAGCTAATACATAAAACATGATCCCCACAGTTTCCCTCTTTAAACAGCTTTGTTAAATAGTCAGTTGAATGACATCCCCCTTGCTGCCGGGAATCCAGTGGGGAGTTGTATTTATATAGGGAATTTTACCTGATCATCCACAACTGCTCGGGGAAACATCAGTCTTTTGAGCCTCTCGGCACCCTTGTGAGAGCTCTATGAGCACTTCTGCGTGATTTCTCTTCCCTACAGGCTGTGGCAGTGACTCTGTGAGAAATGGACTTGGCAGAGCCAGCTTCCCAGCTAGTGCCTGCCAGGACAGCTGGCCCCAGGCCACTCTTGATTCCCACTGGCCAGGCCTGTGAGATCCAGGAGACCCATGCAGAAATGGGGCTGCTGTGGCTCCTGCCATCACCCATGCTCACCGCTCCAGTGTTCATGGAGCTCACAAGCTGACGTGGCAATTCCCACAAGCTGGCATCTAAATAATGACGGTGATAATGGGAGTAACTAACATGTCTTGCTTAACAGGCAGCACGGAAATCACATAGCACAGCCTGGCCCCACCGAGCCTTTCAAATCTTCTGGGTGCTCCTAGCATTACCCCTACAGCACTGATGAAGACATTGGGGATTAGAGTTTAGATGACAGGCTTAAACCCACCTTTGTGTATGTTAGGACATACTTGGATCCGTCATTATGATAGACCAAAGGATGCCATACGTGCAGGGGGGTTTATAGAGGGAGCAGACGGAGCATGACATTTTCTATGTGTAGATATGTGTGTATATTCAGCGTGTGCATTCAGTAAATGCCTCCAGTCTCACTTCCTCTCCTTCATCGTTGAAGCAGAAATAATGCCCCTTTTTCCCCTTAAAATAATCTGAAGCTGGTTATGTGTGGCAGCTAGCATGGTGGCCAAAACACAGTGGGTGATCAATGGCATTCCTTCTCTTTTCTATTTACAGTCTGCACACACATGCTGACACTCTCTGATTTCATGAATCAATACATTTCTTGAAATCATGCTGGAAGAAGAATCCTGAAAATGTGGATTGGGCAGGACCATTGCAGTCATCAGTTTAAACATGGCTAGCCCTATCTGCAGAAGCCATGAGAAGCTGAGGTAGGTCGGGGTCCTACCCCTAAGGAAGTAGTGGGTCCTCATAGATGGGGTACCACAGAATGGTGGCTGGGCAGCCGAGGGGCAAAAGCGAGGACCAATCTGATATTTTGCTGTGGGAATGCTGGTCAGGCTGACACTGAGAAGAAAAATCACTCATGGCCCCAGGGTGACCATGTACTGTTGGGCAGGCTTCGCACTGCAGAACTCCAGGGGGTGTTATTCTCACCCACCATCTGGGGAGCCGCCACCCTGAGCAGTGTGCAGTCAGTATGGCTATAGGCCTTCCAAGGACTATTCACGGGGCTCTAAGAAGAATAAAACCATGTGATATGGGGACGTGGAGAAAACATAGGGCAAAAATTGGGTTTGGTCTGGGTTAAGGGGATCGGGAAGGATTTTAAAGCTACACCTTGTTGGTAAAACAGAATCTCAACAAATGGAAAATAGGGAGGGGGAAAGCCCAGGTGGTTCCCTGTTTTTCACCCCTTAAGACTGATCTCACACCTCTCTGTCCTTGCATGACTTCTGATACCCCACTTTTTCTCTTACAGCACTGGGCTTACTGGATCCTAACTTTTACCACACCTTTCTGAAACTGTTCATTCACAAGTCTCCCATGGGACCCCCCGCCCCCCCCCCCCCCCCCCCACTGTGTGGTGCGTTCCTTAAGCATGAGCTACCCATTTCACTGCGGCGTACGAGTCCTATGGGCACGAGTGTTCGGGTGCATAGTAGGTCCTGGCGCATAGTAGGTCTTGAGTGGACCAAGTAACACATTTTTTGAATGGATGATGCTGGTATGTTAGGAATGATAACAGGGGCATGGAAGCTGGTTTGCAGCTAAGAGATGCCAGTGTCCTCAGAAGGGGAAAAAAGGGCAGACCTTGGGGACCACTCAACTGTGAGGCAGTGGGGACAGCCAAGAAGACACTGAGTGATGTCAGCCACCCAGCATGGACCTGGGGCTTTTGCTCATGAACCTGACACACAGCCCGGGGCTCTGAGCCAGGGGACAGGCTCTTCCTGCCCTGTGCCCTGAGCCTCACCTGAAGGCTGATGATTTTTTTAACAGCATGTGCTTCCCCTGAAGGTCAGGATTCAGGATGTGCCTCTCTCCAGCAGGGCAAAGAAGTGGCTGAGAGACAACAGCTTTTATCAGATTGAAAAATTAATATGTGAGGCGAAGCCAATGCTGCTGGGCATTGCCGGGCATAGAGAGGCCAGAGACCTGGTGACGTTTGATGATTGACTGGCAGACAGAGCGGGCAGTCCTCCAGGGCCAAAGGCAGGGCCCCTCTGCTCTCGGGTCTCTGCTTGGAGCCTCAGGATGGCTTTGCTCCTTAGGACTGAGAGGCACTGACTGCCTGCTCTCCTTTTCTCCCTCTGGGACATCAGACCCTCAGGGCAATGCTCCCTCTATGGCTCCCACCGGCTCAGTGCTAAATCCCAGTGACCTATTTTCAGCAGAATCTTAAGTAGGTGTTTTGAGAGGGAGGGTAGACAGTGGGAAATGCAGGCTTTGGGAGGGAGACACATCTTTGTTCCAATCTTGGCTTGCCAATTCCTGGCTGTGTGACCGGAAGCATGTCCCTTAACCTCTCTGAGCATCTGTCACAAAGGGATAATGAGTCTTTCCTGGAGAGCTGTGGGGATTCTGTGAGATAGCATCCATCAGTCAAATGCCTGGCCCGTGGTGAGTTCCCAAGAAATTACAGCTGTTATAAATGGTTATATATAACCAGACCTAGCCTAGCCCGAGATGCCTTCTGTGCCCCCAGCCTCCTCATCCTTCCAGGCCTAGGCAGAGGGCCACCTGCTCCAGGAGCCCCTGCAATGTCTTTCCCTGTGAGGAGGACCCCCACCTCTAGAGGTCTGAATGCTCTGATTTCTGTCTTCTGGCCTCAGTGATCTACTCTGGACCCCAGCGTAGCTACTGGCTGAGAGCGTGCCTCAGTGTCCTCGTGGATACCCCGGCAGAGTTGCATGCGGGCAGGTGGTCTGTGCTCACAGCCTGCAGGTGGAGGCAGAGAGCTGTGCAGGCCCGGGCAACAGGTGGGTGCCTGAAACCTCATAAGCACTTTCCAAGGGCCCTCCTTTCTCTGAGGGGCCAGGCCCGGGGGTGGGTCTGTCTGGGGTCCAGCTGTGGTCGCTTGTCCCCCACCCACACTACCAAGGTCCTCAGAGGGGTAGGAACCAGTTAGAGATGCCCTGCTGGTCTCAGCTTCCCCTCTTGCTTTCTGCACACCCTACAGTCCCTCACCCCAGGAAGGCCTGCTTTCCAGCTCAGAGGCCCGGGCATCAGCAGCAGCTCACTTCCCGCCCCTCTGTATTAGCCAGCAGCTTGCTCCCCTCCTGGCTCAGTAAAAACCCTCCAGATGCTCTCTATCCTCCTTTGCGGGCATTATCGCTCTCGCTCTTATCTCTCTCCCTGGAAGGCTGAGTCTTGCTTCCCCGGCAGGACCGAGGCTCCTTATAGGGCCATAATCCTCCCGTTAATCCTGTGCTACTCTCGCAGGGGCCCCGGTGGGGGGGGCTTGGTGGGCTTTATCTCTGCCCTCCTCCCTTACTGGGATGCACTGGGGAGAAAGCAAGGGTGGGAGGAGCATCTTCCCATTTCACAAGTGGGGAAACTGAGGCATGAGTCCCCTGGGCTTTCCTCCTCTGCCACTTGCCCAGATGGGAGGCAAGTCCCATGCCTTGTGCCCTCCCTGGGTCCCCCTCTCTGTCTCTCCCCATGGTTTACCCTCCAACCCAGAGACCCTTAGTTCCTTCCACCGGTGGCTTCTGCCCTGCCTCTCTGGCTTCTGCCCTGCCTTCAGCCCAGCTTCCGAAAAGTTCCCATTCCCCTGTTTGCCCAGCCCGCTCACGCCTGGAAACCACTTCTTCTTCTTTTTTTTTTTTTTTGGTGCCCTGCCATCTCCCCAGCTAATTTAAGTGGCCCTGGACTTGGGGGGATCCCACGCATTGTCCAAGGGACCGCTTAGTGCTTTTGTACTTAGCCGGGGCTGCAATCCTGGGAGCTTCTGAGTTGACAGGTCAGCGTGTCAGCGCGGGTGCACGTGGGAGTTTCAAAGTGAGCGTCCGTAGCTCAGACAGAGTCTCAGAGGGCTCTGTGACGCCAAAAAGATTAGGAGCCAGACGAAGGTCGCCTGGGCCCACGGAAGGGCTGGTGTCTTGTATGCCAGTGCAGGCGGGGGAGCCCTGTCTGGCCGGGGGGTGGTGGGGGGCTGCCTGTGGAGGGTGCTGTGTCTGGCTGTTCTTCTCTCCTATTTCAGCTCCAGACCCACCACTGCTCCTCATCCCCCGCCTTCTCTCGGGGACCAGATGCTGACTCCCAGGTTGGCTTCTCCCTTGTGAAGTCAGCTTCTCCTCATCTAGATACCAGGGCACTAAACCACTTCTGGGCCTTGGTCTCTCTGAAACCAGTGCTACTCAGGGTGTGGTCCCTAGATCGGCTTGCTGAGCAGCACTGCCTTAGCCTTTATCCAGACAGTTCCTTTCGTCTCCCTGATTGCTCCTTTCCCCTCCATGTCCACCTGCTGGAATCCCGTCTATTCCTCTGCTCCAATGCCACTTCCTCCAGGAAGTCTTCCTGGCTAGAAGCTGTCCTTCTGATTGCTCCAGTACTGGCTTCCTCACTCCCTCTTTGATAGCACCGCCAGATTTCTGTGTATTGGAAACAGATGGGTGTTTTCTGCACCTACAGCGGAGAGGCTCAGCAAATGCCTTGGTCACTCTGAGAAGAGCTCACTCTTATACGCAGCTGTGCATTTCCTCAACAGGTGTGTATCAGGCATGATGCTGGAGACAAAACCATGAGCTCCCAGGCTGGGGAGAAGAGCTGACATGAGGGCAGGCCCTGGTCGCAGAGTGATCGCTGGCGGGTCAGGGGGGGGAGGGCTGGGAGCAGGTGTCAGCGGGCAGGTAGAGGGTATCCTGAGAGCACATTGTGGATGTCAGGGAGGGCCACCCAAAGGCCCCAGGGTCTAGGTAAGTGGTGGGTCGGAGGGGACGTGTTAGGAGCAATGAATGTGCGGGCCATCAGGGAGGGTATGTGTGCAAGATGGGAGCAAGCTGTGTGCCAGAAGTCAGGGGAATTCCATGAGGCAGAAGCCAGGCGGTGGGAAGAGAAGACGGAAGGTGTGGGCTGGTTCGGGGCAGAGAACTCGGCCATCATGGTGAGGCCAGGCGGTGGGGACCCGCTCTAATTACTCTGCTTGTGGGACAAAGGACAGCGAAGCGTGGTGGTGGAACACAACTATTTATTATGTCGCGGCTTCTGTGGAGTGGGAGTAGGGCCGGGGCACAGGAGGGAGGACTTTTCTCTGCTCCGACCAGGTCTGGGGCCTTGGCTACAGAACTCAAAGGCCAGGCTGGATTCTGTCTGGTGCTGAAAGCTGGCAGTCACCCAGGGGCCTCAATTTCTCTCCGAGTAGGACCTCTCCGGGTGGGTTGCTGGCTGAATGTGCCTGGCAGGGAGGACTTGAGTCCAGGTCTTGGTCTTTGTGCGTGCCTTGGGTCTGTGCCCGGAGTTCCCCTACTGTGTGTTGTGGCCTGTCCTAAGTTCCTCCTCCTGTAGATGCTGGCTGATAGCCACCTTCCCCAGGAAGCCCTCCCTGATCTCCCTGCATCGGGCTGTTCACTGGCTGTCCGCACCTGAAGCCATTTGTCTTCCCTGTCTTTCCCGCTAGCCTGGGGCCACCAGGAGGATTACATCTTACTCCTGTCTGAGCCCCCGCTGTCTGGTATACAGAAGGGACTTGATAAATGTTTGCTGAATTGTGAATGAAACATGAGAAGGTCGGTCTAGCCACTTCCTGGCAGAGCTGGAGTGGTATTGGCTCTTCGGCTTATCTTTGCTGAGTCTGCCTTTTAAAGCTACATTCTGCCGGCCTCCTTTCTAAGCTCACTCGGATCAAATATTCATACCTATTATGGTGGCTCCTTCCTTCCCATGTGCTTCTACTCCTGTCCCCTTTGACTTACTCTCTGCAAAGCAACCAGAGGGACTGTGGCCCTCTCTAGCTTGGAACCTTCCAGCCGGTCCATTGCAAGTAAAGCCCATTCTTGCTACTGCTGTCTCTAGTGCATGAAGTCCAGTGGGGTCTGTCCTTTGCCTCCTGCTCTAACTGCATTCCCCCCCACCCAATACCCCAGCCCCCAAGCCCACCCCCATATTCCAGAGACACGGGCTTCCTTTCTACTTGAACATGCTAAACTCCTTCCCACCTCAGGACTTTGCATTTGCTGTTCCCTCTGCCTCAAATACCTTTCCTTCATGTCCTGACTTGGCTGCTCCTACTTATCACTAAGACCTCAGCTCAAATACCACTTTTTCAGACTTCCTCGAGACCGTTAGCTGAAGTGATGACCTCAGCCTGGTCACTCTGTCTCTGGCACCCTTCCAATTTTCTTCACAGTCATTATTCTCTGAAAGAATCTAACTTCTCCATGGGTTTACCTAGATGTTGTTGGTCACCTATGCCAGAGGGACAGCTTGCTCGGGGCAGGGTCTGGTCTTATTGATGGCTTGATGTAGCCTTAGGAATAAGATGGACATGTAAATAATTGTTGGAAAAAAATAAAAACAGATCCATTGTACAGATGGGAACATCTAGGCAAAAGCCACCTGCTGGCTGAGGAGTCTCTGGCTCTGGGCCTCCAGCCCTGCTTGCCTCTCCCTACTGGGGCTCCCCTTCTTCCCTTCCCCACCCACCACGACTTCCTGACAATGCCCGGAGCCCTTCTGCCCCATGCCCGGAGCACTCCTTCCCCTCCCCAGCAGCCTGGGCTGGGGAGGGTTGGGGAGTGGGAGAGCACAGGCAGGCAGCCACAGAACCGTTCCGAGAAGTGAGAGAGATCCCAGTCCGGGGGGGAGAATTAAACTCCCAGCTTCAGGGAGAAGTGAAAAACAGGCGCTTGTCTCAGCCAGCGTGGAGCGGGAGGGAGGCTCCTCTCCGGGCTTATTGATGGATCAGATGCAGAACTGCAGATTAGGCTCCGTGCACGCTCCCGTGCCAGCTGAGTGCAGAGTGCCTGGGCCCCGGGAGGAAAGATGCTCGCCAAGGAGTGGCTGGCTTGCTGGCGCGCTCGCTCCCACCCCGGGATTTATGGTGCTGCCCTTGAGCGGGAGTCTCTGACGGGAGATATATCGGCCTGCTTATCTGCCGGGAGTGGGCCCTCCCGATGAATCTGAGCAGCTACTGTTGCAGCTGCGGCGGGGGGCGGGGGTGGGGGGGTGGGGGGGGACGGCGCGGGAGGCAGTGAGAGATCTACAGCCCTCTCTCCTGGCCCGAATCCCTCCACTCTCCGGCCCACGGACCGACAAGCACTTAGCCAGGACAGAAAGGCCCCGACCTGCCTGGTCCCTGAGCAATAATAAGGATTGGTGTCTAAGAAGGATGGCGCTGCCAGCTCTCTCCCACGGGGCTTCTGGGAGGACAGCTGGCGTCCTGCTGTCCGCGCTGGCCCGGCGAGGCTGGACCCTCCCGACCATAAATCCTGAGAGGCACCAAATGTAGAAGTCCAGGCCCCAGGGAAGGGGTGTTGGTGGTGGTGGTGGTGGGGGGGACTTGCATACTGGAGGCCTCTTCTCAGTGCCACGTAGCAGCCTGGAGGAGGGAACCCCGTGAGCTGGCTCCCGGAGATGCAGGAGCTGAGACCAGAGTGCAGCTAGGGGCCCCACTTAGGAGCACCACGTGCATTGCATGGGCGATCTACATTTTCTATTCACCCTAAGGGGCAGACGTCGGGCTGCATCTTAGAGATCAGGACCCTGAGCCTCAGCAAGCAGGCAGCAGGGAGAAGGAAGGACGGGTGAGCCATTGCTCATGTCCTCCTGGGTGCAGACTCGTGGTTAAGTTCTGTGCCTGGATTTCACCAACACCCCCTGAAGTCCAGGACCTAGGTAGGTCCTACTAGTCCCAGTGGGACTACTGACAAACTGGGGTCAGGGAGATCTGGTACCAGCAGGGGCTGGATGGAGCTGATCTCTCCTGGTCTCCTGGCCAGGTGGAGATGCTTCTTCGGGACCACACAGGAAAGACATTCTGGGTCAACAGCAGACATCAGTCAGTGAGGGGTGGAACAGGGGCCTTCACTTTAAAGATCAGGGCTCCGGGGGCCCCATTGCTACCTGTCCCCCAAGCCAGGGCCAGAATGGAGCTGGCAGAATGTCTCCCGGGGATTCCTGTCCCTCCCCTGGAACCTGGGCGGCTGGCTCTTCCCCTCCTCCCAGCCCAGTCAGTCCGGGGCGCTTTGATCACCAAAGCCCTGGGGAGCCGCAGGGAGTGGGAAAGAGAGATAGTGTGTGAGAGAGATTTACATTCATCCAAAGCCAGATCAGAGATTCCCGTTCTGCCGCGGTGACGCAGGGACTTGTCCCTGTCGGGCAGCGGTGACCAGGCAGATAAAGCAGGAGTGGCAAGGCGTGAGCCTGTCATTAGGAGAGGTAATTGGGCCGCTGGGCTGGTCTCCCACAGCCTGGCTGTCATTCCTCTGACAAAGTCATCACTTTTTGTGGGGGAGAACCAAACCTCCCTTTTAGACCAACTCATTAGAATCAGAGCACATCAGAGCCTACAGGTCCTTAGAAACCACCCCCTGGTTATAGGTGGGGAAACTGAGGCTCAGGGCACACAGTTTCCCTGCGGTGGAGCTGAGTATCTGGAGCTCTGGGCAGTGTTCTTCCGATGGTACCAGAGGAAGTTCAGAGAAATTGTTAAGATCACAAGCTTTGGAGCCAGGCAGGGCACAGCCCCAGGTTTGCTGCTTGCTATGTGACCTGGGGTAAGTGTCTCAACATCTCTGTTCCGTCGCAGGATACATGTGGCTGGGAACAGCGGTTACCATGTTGCTCTTGATGGCAAGGTGTAGGGGAGGGCTTCACACTGAAGCTGAGCAGACAGGGGTGTAGGTGTGCAATGGGCAGAGGGCAGCGTGTGGAGGCAGGGCGTGGCTCACGCAGTTTTATTCCAGAGTGGCAGGGCCCCGATTTAGGAATTCTTGACTGTGTTGAGCTCCTCGGGGCAATCAGATACTCCCGTTGAATCCTCCCTACAGCCCTATGAACCGAGGGGAATGCATCCCATTTTGAAGATGAAATGAGAAAACTAAGTTTCAGAAAGTTTATGCATCTTGCCCTGTTATTTAGCTGGTGGGAGGCCAGGCAGAATTCAAACCCTGGTTTCTTGGGTTCTTTCCATTTTGCTGGTGGCACCTGAGGCCAGCCTCACTTTCTAGGGGTGTAGTACTGGCAGGGCAGGGGATGGGCAGCCTGACTGCATTTAGAACCTTCTAGAAGGTGGAAAACACACTGCCCTGGCCCGGGTGGGGGGCCGGCCCCCCATCTGCCAGGCTCCCTCCTGGGCTCCACTGAGGCCTGCTTCAACCGACAGAGGGAGCCGACAGAGGGAGCCTGTGGCCTGGTTCTCTGGCTGCCACAAGGCCCACCTGTCCTGCCTAATTTCCCTGGAGGCGGGTGGGTTTGCTGCTGCCCAGGCTGGTGTTGAGGCGGGGCATGGTCTCCTTTCTTCCCCTGCTCCTGCCCGCACCGCGGACATTCTTGACTTGGGCCAGCTCTGTGCTTTTGGCTGGGGAATAACACAAAACAGGACGGCGTTTCATAGTAAATTACTTCAATTTTTATGGCTCCGTGTGCTGTTTCCTGACAAAGTAACTCTATTTAGTTTACAAGTGGAATTTTTTTCTTTGGGTGTATTGGTTCTCCAACCCCCTCTCCCGCCGCACCCCTGCCTTATCCCTTCGTGCTCTCACCTTGTGCTGCCTCCACTCTCACAGAAGAGGTGGAAACCGCTGAATGTCCCTCACGTGCCACTGTGAGTAAACTGGGGCCCCTGGAGGGAGGACCTGGGCTCTGGTCATGTTGAGGGGGTTGGCTGGACCCCCAGCTGCAGAGCGGATTCCACGTCCCAGGCCTGTTTCCCGCAGGATGTGTGGCACTGAGGACCAGGCTTCAGAGCCGTCTTCCAACAGCCCTTCCTTAATGCCAAGTCTGAGTGGGAGCACCCCGCCCTCTCCGCTTTGCCCTCAAGTTGTCCTTTGGGGACCCATCTCATCTTTTTTATTCTCCAAGCTGGTATTTGTTGGGAAGAAATTCCCTTTGAGGCCATCTTTGAGTTTCTGGGTAACTTGACTCATACACAAAGGCAGGCAGGGGTTGTGGGACACCTGGGTGGCTCAGTTGGTTAAAAGTCTGCCTTCTGCTCATGTCATGATCCCAGGATCCTGGGATTGAGTCCGGCTTCGGGCTCTCTGCTCAATGGGGAGTCTGCTTCTCCCTCTGCCTCTGCTGCTCCCCCTGCTTGTGTGCCCTCTCCCTTTCTCTCTCATAAATAAATAAATAAATAAAATCTTATTTAGTTATTAACCTCCTCCCAGGGGTTGTGAAGTTATAACCCCTCCCAGAGGGCTAGCCCATTTAAAAATCAGCTAGGGTGGGTGGGAAGGAGGTAGAGCCTCAAAGCCTCCAGGTATATCGTGGACCCCACACCCATCCAGCTGCACACCTCCATCCCCCATGGCCAGGGAGCTAATGCTGTTTTAAGCCCTCCTAACTCCGAGAGTGCCAGCGGAGGCAGGTGGTGGCCCCAGGGAGCTCGTTAGCCCTGCAGACACTCGGGCCCCATCCCAGATTTGCTGACTCAGAGTCAGCTGGATAACAAGATCTCCAGGTGAGCGCACGCCCGCCAGAGCTATTCAAAGCCCCACTTCACCGATGCAGACTCTGAAGCGGGAAGGGTAAGTGGCTAGCTCCGCAATGCCGGCCTCGAGGTCCTGGGCTGGGATTCAGACTCAGATCTCTCGGACTCCGGAGGCCGTTGGAGGTGGGTAGGGTTTCAGCAGGGTAGGATGGGAGAGAAGGGCATGTGAGGACGAGGGATGGCTTGAGCATGGAGGTAAAAGCCTGCAAGAGGCAGCTCAGGAGCAGACTGAATTACTTGGAAAGAGGCGATGGGAAGCTGCTGAAGATCTGGGAGCAGAGAGGCGTCGTGAAGTTTATCCACGGGCCGGGGTACTCATCTCCCCAATAGGGCTTGCAATGCAAGAGAAGCCCTGAGTACAGGCTAAAGGTGTTTCAGGGCTACAAGGCTGAGACATGTCTGTGACTTTGTTGTGAGGGTCCAGAGCTGTAGCTCTCTCCTTCTGGCCTCGATCTGGCTTCTGGTCTGAATTATCCAGCCCTGTGTGGAGTGGAGGGGCAGGTGGACAGTCTCCCAGGGGGCTGGGCCTGCAAGGAGTCATGGGGGACAGTGGACAGACCTCTGGATGGGGAGGTGGAGTCATGTGCCCTGAGTCATCTCTCCTCCAACAGAATATCTGCTCTTCCTTTGTCTGGGCCTTGAGGGCTTCTGTTCCTGGGCCACCTTGAGCCGCCTCTGTGCTCTTATGCACCGCTGCTCTGCCCAAGGGGCAGGACTTGGAATGGACCGTGGGCAAGGATTCTGCCTCCCTGTGTCTGGGCACCCTCTCTCTAGTAATGCAACCCAGTTATAGCGTGAGCTCTTGACGGAGGAGAGTACAAGCCTCAGTTATTGGGGAAGCAAATGGACTCCAAAGCAGGAGCCTGACGGGCTCGTCCCAAGGGTCAGCTCAGACACAGGGTGACTGCCCACCCATCCCCCCTAGTCACCTCAGCCCCTCCCCCTCCCCCCATGAGTCAGCATCCAAGTGATTTCAGAGCCAGCGGCTCAGGTCCTCAGGACAGCCCGATGAGATGGGTAGGTTGGATCATCCCCATTTCACAGCTAAGAAGATGGGGGCCAGGAAAGGCCCAGTGACTTGTCTAAGATCGCAGAGCCCAGAACAAGGCCTGGAGCTGAGGCCAGACCCATGGTTCTTTACTTGAATCCGCAGCTCCTTCTACTTTAAGACCCTGAGCATTTTTTCTAGTTTGAAAAAAATGGGGTGCTTTCTAGAACATGAGAGGCTGGGCTCAGGATACCTGCCCCGGGAGACTGTGTGTCTGGTGCGGAGCCCTGGGGTGGCCCCTCCTGGGTATTCTGGAGTGATTTGTAGATCCATTTGCATCTTACTAGCCTGGGAGGCCACCAAGGGAATGGGGAACTTTCAGCCCCTCCACTACCACCCCTCCTCTGGAGCCCAGCACAGGGCCCGAGAGAGGAGGCATGCCGAGTGGCCATGACAGAGTTGCCCAAGGGCTGACCCAGAGCAGCTTTGGTTCTGTCCTGGTCACCCAGCGGCCACCATCCTCTGCAGCGCCACTCCTCTGTCCCCATCTCCTGGGGAGCTCATTTTCTACTCTTCCACATCTCTCTGTTTCTAGAAACCCTTTTGCCCTCTTGTTGTACCTTGTATCTTTCCCTCAAGGCTTCCTTTCCCCCCAAGCCTCCTCTTTCTGACCCAGAACCATTAATCCTTAGATGGCTGGGTATGGAGGTGACAGTGTCCTGGGATGGGGCCCCTCGGAGCTGCTCTCTGCCCTCATTGGGGATCAGTGGCCGGTCCATCTCTTGATGTGGCCAGTCCGGAGTGGAAGGAGTCTTGGCCTGCAGCCTCTGCTCCCAACACACAGGGCAAGCTTGCCCAGAGGCTAGGGCTGTGCACTCTGGAGCAAGCCTAGAGCTGGAATCCCGGCTTTGTTCCTCTTGGCTGCATGACCTCTGTCACCCAGAGAAATAAAAACAGGGAGAGAGAGAGGCGTACTGGCCAAACACAGCCTTGGAGTTTCTCCTCCTGCTTCAGAGCTCCTCAAATTATCTGACTTCAGGTGGATTTTCTTCCCTAACTATGACTAGGTCAGGGGCTGGGGCCCAGTCTAACCTTTGGCTACAATGGAGTAAGATGTGGGGCTGCCTTAGTAAAAGTGTGGGCAAGTTACTCTGCTTCTCTTGGCCTCAGTTTCCCCATCTGTAAAATAAAGGGGGTGCGGCCTTTGCTCCGTGAAGGCCCCTCTGGCTCTGGCATTGCAGGATTCCAGGTCTGGGCAGTCACAAGCTCTGTTCTTCTCTCTCACTTTGTGGCATCTCAGCAGAGGGTCATGTGCAAGATTCATATATAAATGGATAAATAAATAAATAATGCCTTTTATTTGTGCAGTGTTGAATAGTTTTCAAAGTGCTTTCTTATCCATTAATTCTCTCAACCGAGCCTTGTGCATGCCCCTGGGAAGCAAGCAGCCCCAGGGATCATGACTCCCACGTTTAGAGCAGGAATGGGAGCTTCAGAGAGGCAAAGTGACTTACCCAAGATCACACTGTTATTTGACATCAGGATGAGAAGAGGTGGAAAAGAGAAAGTGAAAGAGGAATAAAGGCTGGTGGGGGTAGGGGCATGGCTGGTCTGGGGGGGGGGCAGAGAGCAGAAATAAAAACACGAGAGAAAGGATTTGCCAAAGGCAACCTCAGAACTTTGGAGTTTCTCTCCTGCTTCGGGGGTCCTCAAATATCTGACCTCTGGGGTAATTTCATCTCTTCCTATGACTCGATCAGTGGCTGGGGCTCAGTCTAACCTTTGGCTAGGTATTAGCAAAATCTTTGGCAGCATTAATAGAGGTATGGTGCTCACAGTAAAGGAGGTGAAATTCTCCATGTGAGAACATGGTAACCACTCCTAGTCACCGTGCTTTGATGTGGACTTCGACAAACTGGAGGTGGGTGGTGAAGAGTGAACCTTGAACCATCTGGGGCAGAGTCAGAGGAACTAGACTTGAGGAGGAAAAGACTGGGGAGTTCCAGCCCTGTCTTCATACCTTAGAAAGAACTTGGGTTTGGCTCCAGGAGGCCGCAGAGGGCAGAAAGTGGGCTGGTGGGAGGATGGAACCAGGGCCAGTTTTAATTGCCACAGGGAAAGAAGTGGCTAATCTCTATTGTGAAACAGTCCTGACCAACCTTCCTGCCCCCAGAGAGCTTGGCTCCCCTGTTCCTTGGCTCTCCCCTCAGCCTCTGAAAGCCGTTCCCAAGCTGCTGGTGTGGGGTGGGCCCTTGTCCTTGTCACTCCTTCCAGGGTCTGAGCTCTCTAAGGGCTGGGCAGGGCAAGGGGTCCCAGCCTTGGGTGTAGCCTGACCACTGAGGGCCTTGCAGCTCTGAACAGAGGTTGTTCAAGGCTCTGTGGGGAGAAGGCCGATGGAAACCCCACAGGGCTTGTTTCTGATAACGACATGGGGTAGGGGGTGCAGGGTCAAAGCATTCTTCTGGAACCTGGTGCCACTGGTTATCTCTGAGACAAGGGCCAGTGTGGGGTGGGGAGCAGAAGGGGACAGGGTGGGGTAAGGGGGCAGGGCCTGAGAGGAGATAAGGAACGGGAGCTGCAGGTCTGGGGGTGTCCTGCAGGATGGGGGGCGCCTCCTCTCCAGGCTCTGCCTGGAGTCCGCTACCCTCTGAGCTGGGCCTCCTCCTCGGATGGCAAGAAAACAGGGTGCTTCTCGTGGGTGTTTGGGAATCCTGAGCTTCCCCTTGGAGACCACCCTGACCACTGGCAGGGCTGGATCTTTGAGAGGGTGAGAACCAGAGGTCTGAAGAAGCCCCAGCTTGTCAGCACTCATCCGCTCTTTCCCTGCTCTCTCTGCTGAGGTCTGGCTCCCTCACAGGGAGAAAATCTGCCCCTAAGAAGCTTTATTGCTCCCACTGCCTCTGTCTCAGGGGCTGGAACTCAGGGCCCATTGCTTTAACCTGGCCCTCTGTGGAGCCTCCATCCATCCCCACAACCCCACTTCTGCAAGGGCAAGTAGCTTCCAGAAGGGTCCTGTCTCTCTCTGATCTGTTTTTTTCCTCTCTCTTTGTCATTCTCTCTTATTTTCTCATAGCCACTGCTCTGGGGGCTCCCCTCTTCTTCCCTGCTCTCAGCCCCATGGCAGTGAGGACCACAGGAGGCAGGGGCCAGACTGAACCTGAAGGATTCGGAAGATGGGGTACAGATAGGTCCCTGGGCCTAGTGTCTTGTTCCCCCTCATTTATTTAGCAAATAAAACTACCAGATGGCCAGTTAATTTGAATTTCATATAAACAGCAAAAAAAAAAAAAAAAAAAAAAAAAAATTTAGTGTAAGTATATCCCATGCAGAATTCAGGATATACTTATACTAAAATTGTAATTGGTGTTTATCTGAAACTCAGACTAACGGGGGTTCTTTGTTTTCTCTGCCAGCCCAAGTCTGGACTCCTCCATCCTACACCAGATGACGGCCTCTGAGCATCTCCCTGGCTGGGAGACAACCATCCTAAATCCTAGTCCTAACCATTGACAACTAGGAACAAAGGCCCCATTTCCCAACAACGGACAGTCGATGATAACTGATAGCATTTAGGAAGCTTCAGGGTAGCCTCCAGCAATCAGGGACTGTTGTCATCAATTGTCTAAGAAAAATGCATGTGTATGAAGCTGTAGGCATTGGGTTTGGTGATGTAAGGTTGGCCCAAGTGCCCAGCAGCAGGAAGCTCCAACCTTCTCCAAACATGCCCGATCTTTACCTTGCGCTCATTCTCCTCTCCTGTCATTCTCTGTTATTTGTGTCCTACCTTGTATCTTACTCATCCTTTAAGACTCTGCTCAGATGTCTTTGGAGTGCCTTCCCTACTCTTGCCCTCCCCGCACTCAACCTCCCTAGGTGCCCCAGTGGACTTGGTGACCTCCCTTCTGGCGCCCAAGGGAGGGATCTTGTCTGTGCTGGGTAGAGCACTCAGGGCTCTGTAGGGCGGCTGCCCATCTCTCCCCCCAGCTTCAGGCTCCCCAAGGACCTGAACTACGGTGCGTTCAGGCCCCCAGTGTGCACAGGGGATGCACCACGGTCCTCAGCCTGCCCCACTCAGCTTAACTGTCCCCTCTGCACTGAGACCTCCCTGCCTACCCATTTCCAGAAGATTCTCCAATTCTCCCAGTGTATTTGCTTCATAGGAAATCAGGATCTATAATTTAAATACAAATATGTATTTGTATTTATGCGTCTGTTTTCTATTTCCACCTCTAGCGGACCAGCCCCAGGGCTTGTCTCTTTTGACCCATGCCATTTGTCCAGCACTTAGAACGGAGTCTGGAACACAATGTGCTCAGTGAAAATGTACTGAGTGAGTGTGTGACCACAGGTGCCTAAAGGATATCTATGGCTTCCCTGGGTTTGTACCCATCCTCCCTTCTTCCGGTGGCCACACTGGGATTACCCTCTGTGGAGGTTTCTTTCTCTGTCGGACTGTGTGGTTCAACAACTCCAACCTCTTTCCCACAGAGCCAGGCCCACAACCCACTCCTGGCCCAGCAGAGCATTCCTCTCCCCGACCGGGGCTAGGCACCAGGCCAAGCCATTCCAGGGACACCCAATCCTAGGACACTTGCTGCCAACGTGCAGGGTATAAGCCTGTTGCTGCCAGTGGGAAAGTCTGTCTGGGAATGATGCCCACAGAGGGAAGCGGATCCAAGGGATGGAGAGATAAGGATTTCTGGCAACATTGTTAGAGCACCTGGATCTAGATGTGCCTGAAGCCATCCCTAGCCTCTCCAGCTACCTGCCAACAAATTGTCTTTTCTGCTTAAGCTGATTTGAATTGTAATTTATTATTCCAGCTAGAATAGTCGTCGTTAATGCAGATTGGAAAAGTATCTCAAATCATCCTTTTATTCTCATTCAGCATCTAACGGAGCCTGGCATGCAGTAGGCACTCAATAAACATTCTGAGCGAATAAATGACTGCAAGCACTTTAAAGGGATGAATAGTGTCTAATTTACTTAAACCGTTTTTCCTTTTTCTCTGCAGACAAATGTTCAGTATACATTATGCATGCCATGAACGTTACGATGCCAGATAGATAAGATTCATCTCTTCTCTTCCTCCTCCACTAGGAACGTCCTGCTAATGGAATTCCTGCCTCTCACCCCCCCCTCCTTAACGGCTCCCGAGTTCTCCTCTTCTTGTTCTTCTTTCAGTTAATGATTGAGACAATTTGTAATCTATCATCCAGGGTAGGTCCGTGTCCTAGGCTCCCAAATAACCTGGGGGAAAAGTGAATACTAGTAAGTCAAGTCATAGCTGTTTCCTACATCAGGGCTGATGCAGGGATTCGCCTGCCATGTTGCTGACACAGGCTGTCTGTTTCATGCTCCTGTCCGAGGAGGGACAGGAACCAGAAGGCCTAGAAAAGTTCCCCTCATGTTGCCTCACTCCTCATTTCCTTGGGAGCTGGGACATGATCTCTTGGAAGCAGTCATGACGTTGAAGGTCCTCTTGTCTTCCGCGGATTCTACTATTAGAAGCAGACCAGCCATGAAAAAGAGAACTTGATTTCATCAAAAAGTCCAAACACACGGAAAAGTAGACACAATAATATAATAAGCCACCATCTCCTCATCAACCAGCCTCAGGAAACTCCTGGAAAATGTTATTTCCTCTCTACTCCCACTCCCATCCTTCCTCCCACCCCTGATTCCTTTGAAGCATATCATTTTTATGGAAATATTTTAATAGTCTTTTCTAGATGATAAACACTCTTTTATTGATTTATTTTTAAAGATTTATTTATTGATTTTAGGGGAGGAGGGGCACGGGGAGAGACTCTTTCAAGCAGACTCCCCATGAGATCATGACCCGAGCTGAAACCAAGAGTCAGATGCTTAACCGACTGAGCCACCCAGGTGTCCTGAGAAATACTCTTTTAAAACCATAATGCCACTACCCACAGTGGTAGGTTGTTACATCGTAGCATAACCCCCAGCAAAGCATGCCTGTTGGTGCTTGCACTCTTGGGAAGACTCCTACATTGACTCCAGACTTGACAACATGAAACCCTTGATCAATGAGACAATGACAAACATCATACAAGGCAGAAACCCAGAAAACACTTGTCCTTTGGGCTTTCCCTTTCTTGCCTCTTGCTGCAAATGTTTCTGTGGCCATGTGAAGAGCCCAAAGCCTCCTTCAGAATGAGAGACCACGTGGGGCGAGAGAGTAGGTACAACTGTTCTTGTTGTGCCCACATATGAGGGATCTGACCACACTGTGTGGGACAGACTTGAGCCATTCCCATTGGCATCTTAACCAAACCAGTGGCTCACAGAACCATGAGCAAACAAGACAGTCATTGATCTAAGCCATTAGTGTTGGGGTGGCTTGTTATGTAGCAAGAGCTAATTGATGCACACCCAAGACCCTGAACATTAATTTCTTAATTTCATCAAATACCCAGTAACACTTGAAAGCTCTTTGATTGTCTCATAAACCTTTGTTTATTCTTTTATTAGGATCCAAGAAGGTCGATATATTTCGATTGATTGATTGATACGTCCTCTTGTGCCTCAAAGTCTATAATTTCCACTTATCCAATATATACTTTTTTTCTCTTGCAATTTATTTTTCAAAGAAACTGGTCCTCTGTCCCACAGTTTTCCGAAATCTGAATTTGCTGGATGCTATGGTGCCATATAATGGGTTCGGCTGTCCCTAAATTTCCTGTAAACTGTCAGTGAGTTAGATGGGGAAGTTTGATCAGATTAGCTTTGATTTATTTTGGTGTCCGTGTTCCTCCTCAGGCAGGGTCAATACCCAGGTGTCTTTTGGTCAAGTGACCATCTCCCAGATCAATGTTCCTGGTAGTTTTTCTAAGGCGATATTAGAGTCACTCACTCTTTGTTTGTCAGCCATAATATTTCCAGAAAGTTATATTTCTCCTTATTAAGCATTCAGTTACTGATGGTACCACTTGTGTAAGGAAAAGCAGGATAAATGCTTGAGTCTTTCTCTTTATTTCAGTTTTCTGAAGATTAAATTTATTTCCTTGGCATCTTCCAGGTGTGACCAATGAGGTTTATTTTATTTTTTGAGTATCATTATGAACTCATGTATTTAAATATTTGGATGTATTTTAATACAGTGTATTGTCCTTATTGGTGTTTAAATTGCATCAGCTTTGACCAGGGGAGTCTACTCAAGTTCGCTCTTGAGTCATTTTGACACAAATCCCGTAATCTTTGATAATGTTTGATAGCTTCCTTGTTTCTGGTATAAAGATGTTCTGGCTTATCTTGTACTTTTTCCTGTGCCAGTCTTAGAATTAGCCTTTTCCTCCAAAGATACTCGATTTCCTTTTGACATAGTTATCCATGATATTTCACAAGTAGGAAAAGCTTTGATGGTGGTTTTTTCCTTTTTTTTTTTTCTTTCTCCCCTTCCTTTAGAACAGAAAAGCCAGAAATCTTCAAGGAGGTCAGGTTACTTGGCCCATGTAGGCGGCTCTCCCTGAGACAAGTCTAGAAAATTCTACCAGGGAAGAGTGTATCATTCTTGTGTTTGCAAAAAGCAGTAGTCAAGAGAGATGACACTTTCTGCTAATCCACTGATTTCCATAATGAAGAAGAAATCTTGCCTTTGTAAACGAAGGAACAAAAAGAGTGATTTCAGAGCCGGTTGGTTCTCAAAAGCATGACTTGAGGTCTGGGTCCCGACTGTATATACGAGCACCATGGGGAGGCTGAACTGCGACCCGGGAGGCACTTGCAAAGCCTGGTCGGTTTGCTTTGCTGAGTCCTGCTTTCTCTTCCAATCACTGGAGATTAACTACTTCCGAACCCATTCTGAGGGCGCAGTGAGATCATCAGAGATGTTTACTGCTCAGCCTGCAGACTCTCTTGCTTTCCCCTTTCTCAAGACCCCCATGCCCCCAGACTAAAGGAGTGCTCAAAAATGCTGTCACTTTTCTCAGGGAACAGATTGAGAGAGAGACCGAAGGACTGTAGTACATCTTTGCCCAGAGTCTTGGGTCCATCAGCTCATACGGCCCCGTGTGGGGTCCAGGAAGGTCTAGCATTTGATCCTCCTGGGACATAGCCTGTTTTGGGGCCTCCCTGACCTGCTCCTCCTGATGGCTATAAAGAAGTTGATGATGGGGCACCTGGGTGCCTCAGTTGGTTGAGTGACTTCCTTCGGCTCAGGTCATGATCCTGGAGTCCCAGGATTGAGTCCCACTTCGGGCTCCCTGCTTGGCGGGGAGACTGCTTCTCCCTCGGACCCTCCCCCTTCTCATGCTCTCTCTGTCTCTCACTCTCAAATAAATAAATAAAATCTAAAAAATAAAAAAGAAGCTGATGATGTTAGCGATGGTAATTATAGATAACATTGACAGAGCCCTTTGCAGGGGCCACGTTCTGTTCTAAGGATGACAGATGTGTTTCTATTTGTTGGAGCTGCTGTCAGCTCTCTGCTGGCAACAGCTTCCTAACCAGGCTCCCTGCCTTCACCCCTGCTGCTCTACCATCTATTCCCCACAGATTGTCCAGAAAGAATCTTGAAAACATGAGTCAGATCATACCACTCCTCGAAGGCTTTCGATGTCTTCCTGTCTTCCTCTAAATTAAAGATAAAGCAGAGACGGTGCCCTATGGCCTTTCCTCATGGGCCCCTCACTACTTCTCGAGCTCATTTTCACTGTTTCCCCTCCTCTGGAGACACACCAGCCCCCTCCCTGTTTGTCAACTCTGGCTAGTGGCTTCGGGCCTCCGAGTCTTCGCCCATGCTGTTCCCTTTGTGTGCAATGCTCCCTGCCCCGCCCCACGCTCCAGTTCCTCCCGGTCTCCCCTCAAACACCAGCTCCTCCACAAATGCACCCCCCTTCCCTGGCCATTCTGGATAACACAGCTCCTTTGGGCTGTCAGCTTCCAGCTCCTTTTCTTTATAGCATCCCACCACCTACCGGATTATAGATTTATTCTCTGTCCCTGTCTCTGTACCTACCTTGTGAACCTCATGAAAAAATGAATTTTTATGCACATAAGTCAGCGACAGGTACCTAATAGATGAGCAAAAAATATTTGTTCAGCGAATGAATAAATATTGATGCACTTAATAATCCCAATAACGTTCTGAGGTTTGGAAGGTACTATTATTTTTCCATTTTTACAGATGGAGAAGCCAGCTGAAGCTACAACCTACCTTAACCAGCAACGGGCAAGTCACTTCAGATCACATAACAAATCCGCGGAAAGATGGGATGAATGGGCAGACCAGGCCGGCGGATGAACACGCATGCGAGCATCTCTGTCCCCTCTTTCCTCTCCTCCTCCTCCACCATGGGAGTTTAGAGGGGATTTCCTTTTTCCTCTACACCCCTCTGCGCTTCTGCCCTGAACCGGTGTCTGCCTCTCTGCCCTGGATTGCAGGTGGGACAAAGTAGAAGCAAACCCGGACCCTTGCCCTCCACGCCTGCGCAGCCAGCTTGTGTCCGCCCAGGCTGTCCCAGCGGATTCTCCATCCCTGCCGAGACCTACCTGCTTCAGCCTGACCACCAAAGACCGCATCAAGGAAGATGAAAGTAGCTGAGGGAGAGAGGAGGCAGACTCGATCACTTCTTGGCTCACTCTGAAAAATCTCCCTTCTCCAACCCGGAGACCCGAGAGGCGCAGGGATGGAGGGAAGGGGCGGTGGGGTCTAGAACAGGATGGTCTGACCGGGCCAGCTCGAGGCCACTATTTTAACAGAATCTGTCAACATGGCCATGTTCACAGTTTCTCTTTGGCTTTTTGTTTTCATTTACTAAAATACATTTCTAAATTCACACACAGAAAATTTTGCTCTTTGTAGCGTACGATTGGACGAGTTTTGACACGTGCGAAGTGTCACATCTCTGTTACCACAATGGTGACACAGAAGACTTTAGTCACTCCCCAGATTCCCATGTGTTGGCCTCCTGTAGTCAGCCTCTCCCCATGAACCTCTGCTTAGCAATCACTGACAGATGATGCATCCCTGTAGAGCCTTTGCCAGAAAGTCCTAGAAATGGAAGCATGCAGGGGTTCCTGGGTGGCTCAGTCGGTTCAACGTCTGCCTTGGGCTCAGGTCATGATCTCAGGGTCCTGGGATCGATCTCCACATCGGGCTTCCTGCTCAGTGGGGAGCCTGGTCCTCCCTCTGCCCCCTTTCCCCCTGCTTGTGCTCTCTCTCTGTGGAATAAATGAATAAAAACTTAAAAGAAAAAAGAAAACAAAAAAAGAAATGGAGGCATACAGCACACAGCCTTTTAGTCCAGGCTCCTTTCACTTAGCAAAATGCATTTGAGGTTCCTCTGTGGCCTCTTTGCCTCTGTCAGTCGGCTCATTGTTTTTCATTGCTGACTAGTAGTCCACTGACTTGACTATACCACACTTCGTTTATCCGTTCACCCGACGAAGGTCGAGGAAGGTCATTCGCATTGTTTCCAGGTTTTGGCAATGAGCTTACAAAGCCGCTCTATACATTCCTACGTAGATGTCTGCGTGAACAGAAGTTTTCTTTTTCTTGAGCAAATACCCAAATGTAGGATTCCTAGGTCATGTGATAATGTATGTTTAACTTGATAAGAAGCAGCCAGGATGTCCACAGTGGGTCTGTCCATCTTGTAGGAATGTTCCAATCCTCGTCAGCATTCGCACCGTCGGTCTGAAACATTTTCTTAGCCCTGCTAGGAGGCGTATTTTGGCATAGGACCAATGATGTGGAATCTCTTTTTACATGGTTATTTGCTATCCCTAGGTCGTCTTCAGTGAGGTGTCCAAATGCCCCTTTACCAAAGTTGTTGCCTCTTTCATTCCTGTGACACTGTCAGGCATCCTAACAACTTTGATCCCTTGCCCAAGGGGCCTTGGGGAAGGCATTTTTTTTTTTTAATTTTTAATTTTTTAAATTTCTTTTCAGTATACCAGAATTCATTTTTTAAAAGATTTTATTTATTTATTAGACAGACAGAGGTCACAAGTAGGCAGAGAGGCAGGCAGAGAGAGAGAGGGAAGCAGGCTTCCCGCCGAGCAGAGAGCCCGATGCGGGGCTCGATCCCAGGACCCTGAGATCGTGACCTGAGCCGAAGGCAGAAGCTTAACACATTGAGCTACCCAGGCACCCCTAGAATTCATTGTTTATGCACCATACCCAGTGCTCCATGCAATACGTGCCCTCCTCCTTAAGTTTACTCCACCCAAAATCTTTCCCACAAGTTGAGAAGAGGGGCGTGCGGAGGTGGGTGAGGTATTACCCAGAACTAAGAACCACAGCACCTCTGATCTATTTTTAGTAGCTGTGAAAATTCTCCAAGGCCATCTAGTCAATCCTACTTCTCTGGGTTTTTTTTTTTTTTTGAAATAAGAAAACAGAGGCCTAGAGAGAAGAAGTTTTTGCCCAGATCTCAAGGCTAGAAGGTTTCTGAACTGAATCGAGATCGTGGATGGACTAATTTCCTCTGTACACGTCCCGAGCTCTCTGCACCATGGACCTGCGGTGCTCTGGGAGACGCTGAAGATACACATGGGGTCCCATCCCTGGGAAGGTTCTGGGAGCAATGCAGACAGGGCAGGATAATGTTAGGCAAAGACACACATGGACGTGGCCTTTCTGGGTTGCGGATAATATTGGAGGAAGTGGAGAGAAAAATGAATTAGTTGAGCAAGTCTTCTGGAAGAAGGGAGTTCTGAGGTCCACTTTGGAAGGGACACAGAAAGTCCAGGTGCCTGTCACTGTGGCTGTGTGTGCCAGCTCAGTCTTCTACGGGATCCTACATGGGGGTCGCCCACACTGTCCTAGGGACAAAGGCCATCTTCCCGATCTGGTAATAGACGTGAGCAACTGTAAGGCTCCAAGTGCGTTTCTGTTTGGTACGTTTTTGCGCCGTTTTCTGTTCCTGCTTAGGTCTGAGTGCTCTTCCTCGCTCTCATGTGCTTGGCCTCAGGTGGGGGGGCAGCGAGGTGATCCTCCCACAGCCCGAACGGCAGCAGCCAGCACTCCAGTCTAGTGAGCGGTGAGCTTCTCGGATTTGCTTCTAGTTGAAATCAATATTTGCTGAGAAGAATGCATCTTAATTTCAGTGGCCAGCTCTCTGGGCGAGAATTGCTCTAAAACAAACCTCCAAACCCGCAGACTTAATGCGTCCTAGTTCAGTTGTTTAGTAAATCTTGCTGTACGGAGAAAAATCCATTAGCTGACAGAGGCAGGGATGGGGGGGCGGTACGGGAGAGAGCAGGAAGGGCCCAACGAAGCCTCAGGGGCAGCAATGGGACCCAGAGCACGTGGACCCAGGTAAGGTGTCTGCCCTGTCCCCGGGGCCCCGGCCCAGGACTTCCCCAGCCCGCTGCAAGCCGCAGACACAGCCCGTGTGTCACTGCCAGAATGAATGGGAAGTGGAATGAGACCCCTTTCTCCAGTGCCTGCCTGGGGAAGTGTTTTCTAATTGCCAACTGTCCCGTTCTAAATCTACAAGGAGGCTATCGATTTTCTTTTCAGCAAGACTGGGGGAAAGCAATCATTTACCCCAGAACACAGGCTTTAATGAATCCGTGAAGCTTATGAGGTCACCCTGATTATATCTCCTGACAGTCCGGGATGGCTCCGCAGCGCTCAGAAGACTTCCTGAATGAGGAGCTTTTCCAAACCCAGGTCTCTCCGGCTCCTCTCACTCTGCTGAGTCAGGGCGGCATAGAGCTTTTCTACCTGGAAGGCAGGAGGCTTGCGGGGAGGCACAGTCTTGGACCCATTATTGGAGAGGCAGCAGGACCAGGTGGGATCAGCTGTGGGCTCCAGAGTCGCAGTCGACTGCACCAGTGTCCAGCTTTGCCAATTCCTAGCTGTTTGTCAAGGCAGCTGCCCGACAGCTTCACCTCCCCGAGGCTCAGTTTCCTCAAGAATCCCTACAGGGGCAGAATTGTCAGGATACAAGGTCCATATAGTTAAAGGATCAGCTATACAGTTAGTAGGCAAGACAAGGTAATAACCGCTTGGCACCCCCATTTCTCCTCTCTGTATAATGGGCTGAATTCTCTTTGTTTCAGAATGAATTGGGGACCAAGAAGGAAAGGATGAACTACCATGGCCTCCTGGAGACCATCCGGAAATGGTGGTATGGGGGAGGGGACGGTCACGGGACCTTTGCCACCGTCAAAGGCAAGAGATCAGAAATGAACTCAGCAGATAGGAACAAGATCTGTAGGCAGCTGTGTGGAAAGCAGGTCTCTTTGCCTCAGAAGGGTCTGTTCTTGGCCCACGGGCCACAAAAGAAGACCCTACCTGTTTAGATTTTCTCCTGATCTTCCAGATGGCACAAGCAAAACTCACAGGGCAGCAACTTGCCTGGGGTCAGCAGACAGCTGGTAATAGTGAGTCTCAAACCCCCGCCTGCAGATGGCAGGACCCTGTCTCCTTCTGCATCGGTAGGTTCTTGCCTTCACCTGCCTCATTTTGAAGTTGGTCCGGGCCACCCAATAGCCGGCAGGAGGCTGCCTGAGTCTGGACAGGGAGATGGAAGCTGAGGTGGTGTTGATGAAAGGGGAGGAGGGAACAAGGAGGACGAGGTATTTTTACCTTGAATTATTTTTATTAAATGTCACAACGGCTTCGTAGCACTTGGGATCCGACTAGACAAATCAATGAAAATAATTATAGTGAACATCCTGCCTTCCCACTTCCCTCCTCCTTCCACCCCCGTGGCTCCCTTGGACTAACAGGGAGGATGGCCAGCTCAGCTTTGCACTCTAGCCCAGGGGGAGCAAGGGCAGCCGCCCCCTCTGACCTCTGCCTCCTCTTTGCTTTGTCTGAAGGCAGTTCAGCCTGACTCAAGGCTTGAATCTTGGAGAGAGGAGCAGCTCCAACAGCAGCAGGAAAAATGAGCCAGAGGCCAGAGAGAGACAAGCACCTCCTACAGGGATTTAGAAACTGAGAAGAGGGCTTTTATTCTTAGAACCCATTTATGGCTTAGAAATAAACCTTCTAGCAAGCTTTGTATTTCTAGTCAGGTGACAAGATTAGTTAAAATCACACAAAAGGTCTATAGGAGTTATCCAATCATCTGACTATCTATCCATCCACCCACCCACCCACCCACTCTTCTACCCATCTACCCATCCATCCATCCATCCACCCCCCCATCCACCCATCTACCTACCCACTCATCCACCCACCCAGCCAGCCACCCATCTACCCACACATCCACTCATCCACCAATTCATCCATCCATCCATCCATCCATCCATCCATCCATCCATTTATCCACTGATCCATCCATCTGCCCATCCACCCATCTGCCCATTCATCATCCATCCACATATCCACCCACCTGTCCATCCATTTGTTTACTCACCCAGCCATCTACCCACTCACCTACCCATCCACCCACCCACCCAACCATCTACCCATCCATCCACCCACCCACCCATCCAGCAATTTATCCACCCCTCCATCTACCCATCTACCCACACACCCATTCATCCAAACATTCACCCATCTATCCATCCATCAATCCATCCATCCACACATCCATCCATCCATCCATCCATCCATCCATCCATCCATCTACCCATCCACCCATCTACCTACCCACCCATCTATTCATCCACCCATCTATCTGCCCATCCATCCATCCATCCATCCATCCATCCATCCATCCATCCATCCATTTATCCACTGATCCATCTATCTGCCCATCCACCCATCCATCCACCCATCTGCCCATTCATCATCCATCCACATATCCACCCACCTGCCCACCCATTTGTTTACTCATCCAGCCATCTACCCACTCACCCACCCATCCACCCACCCACGCAACCATCTACCCATCCATCCACCCACCCACCCACCCAGCAATTTATCCACCCCTCCATCTACCCATCTACCCACATATCCATTCATCCATCCATTCACCCATCTATCCATCCATTAATCCATCCATCCACACATCCATCCATCCATCCATTGATCCATCCATCTACCCATCCACCCATCTACCTACCCACCCATCTATTCATCCACCCATCTATCTGCTCATCTACCCACCCATCCACCCATATATCTGCTCATCTACCCACCCATCCACCCATCTGCCCACTCATCATCCATCCACCTATCTACCCACCAACCCATCCATTCATCCACTCATCCACTCATTTACCCATCCATCCATCTACCTACCCATCTACTCAACTATCATCCATCCATCCATCATCCATCCACTCATCTATTCATCCATCCATCCATCCATCCATTTTCAAACATTCAGTGAACATTTACTAAAAATCTAAAGGAAATGGCATTATAGTGAAAAGGGCTTGATAGCCCCAATTCAAATCTCATCCTGCCATTTTAGAGTTTTCCATGTGTTGTAAATCTTCCATTTGCTCTCCAGATGCACTCTCCCTGCCTGTGGCCAGAGAGGTTGACTGGCATGGACTGCATGAGTAGGCTCCCTTGCCTCTTGCTTCTAGGTGAGTTCATCCTATAGAGAGCACCAGTGGGAGATGAGAAGGAGGGAGGTAAGCAGGGTAAGGTTTTTAACTCTCCATCTTCCTCCCTCAACTAAGATCATAGGTCCTGACAGGTGGTTCTCTCCACACAGTCTTTTCTGTCCTCGGTTTCTGGGACTCTTTTATTCAGGCAAAGGCACCTATTGTTATCTTCTTTCTGGTACATTCACAACCCTTGCCATTTGCCTATGCCCTATTCAAGGCTTTGCAAATAACCCTTTTATTAAACTTTCCTCAGGCTTTTTCAGTTTCATTTGGCCATTGTCTTCCTCCTGGGACCCAGACTGATATAGAGTAAACAATTTTATCTCTTTGAGTCTCAATTTCTCCATGGGTAAAATGGGAGGATAAAATCTGCTTTGTAAGAGTGTTGTGAGGCTCTGGGAAGATAAGGGACTTGTCCAAGGTTACATGGATGGCTAAGCGACAGAGCTGAGAAGTGAAAACTGAGAAACTGGAACACAGCCCAAACTCCTCATTATCACCTAGGATCCGGGACTCTTGGGTGGTGGTCTTGGGCATTGTAGGGTTGGGGGCAATGGAAGGTCACATTAGTGGACCCTCCTGGCTAGGCTGGGATTGGTATCTTGCACTCATCACTCAGGTGGCAGCTTGAGGTCTTAGAAGGCGAGGCAGTTTGCATCCTTCTTCCTGCTTCTGTAGGGAAAGTCTATCAGGGATCCTGAGCTGTCGATTCCATTCAACAGCAGCATTTGAGAGAAGGATGCCCTGGTATTGGCTGACAAGGTCAAGGAAGTACTATCAAATGTCCTTCTTGACTGAGCAATGGTGAAGGGAAGGGGAGCTGGTATTTGGGGAGAGACATGGGCCTCCCTGTGCCAGACATCTTACAAATAAATTCTCCCATCTAATCTCCCAGCAATATATGAGGTAAGAATTCTCATCCTTAGACTTCAGGTGAGGAAACTGAGGCATAGAAAGATTAAATCTCATGCAAGATTCAGCCAGTAAGGGGTGGGGTAGGTGAGGGACAATGCAATCCCATTCTGTCTACCTGTGCAGTCTCTGCTCTTCCTACAAGGCTAGGATAAACAGAAGGAAACAATAACCTATTTTATTTGCACGGCAATTTATATTTCTTTCTGCATCTTCTGGGCCTCCAGCCCATCAGTGATCATTTTCCTCTCTTCTGCATCTTCAAGTCTGCACTGGCTCCTTTTCCTCTACATAAGAATGTGTTGAAGTCTTCAGTGTCCTTGAAATGTGTGCTTGGTCAGCCCTGCTTTCTCTACTGGTCAGCTCTCTTTCTTGCCATACCCCACTTGCTTACCTGCTGCAGCCACCCTTCCGTCCCCATCAAGACCTGTCCAGCGAAGGCCACCAGTGACCTCCAGGTTGTCAATTTCAACAGGAACTATCTTGTTTTATCTTCTCCAGCTTTATTCATTTGGCAAATGTTGCTGGTCCTTACTAATGTGCCAGGCATGATTCTAGGTGCTGGGGACAAAGTGGTAGATGGTACGGAAAACCGAATCCTTGCTATTGTGGAGGTTTCTTTCACTCTTGTGGTTTGGGGTGACAGCTCTTAGAGCAGCTTGGACCCTCTTGCCTGGTCGTGAGACTCCCTGACCAATTTTTCTTGGTCTTAGGTGAGAGCTTTCCATCTTCTTCCCTTTCCCACCTGTGGAAGCCCACCTGTCCCTTGGCTCCATCCTCGGTCCCCACATCCCTCACTCAATACCTCTCTGGCTTCAACTAACTCAACCACCACGACTCTTGAATCCCTGACTCAGCCCAGCCATTGCTTCTGGGCCCTAGATGTGTTTATCTGCTGCCTTCTTGGCTCTTCCATATGGGTGTCTCACCTCAAGACCCCACTTAACCACAACATATCCTTCACTGAATATCCCCCCCCCAATTCTGTCCTTTCCCTGTATTCCCAGGCCTGAATGACAGACTCCTTGTTCCCATCTTCTATATCCTCTTGTTGCTGCTCTTCCAAGACCCCACGTCTGCCAAGCCCGTTCCTCCACCACCATGACCTCACTCCACCACTCTGTGGATCACCGCAGCCACCTCCTCATATGGGAGAAGCTTGTCTCTGCTTCTGCACACACCCCTTTGCCGCATCTGGCCTCTGGGGGCGTGGTCCACCACACACATATGCTTCTGAGAGTTTCCTGCCAGAATTGCCCAGTGCCCTCCTGGTGTTTCCAGGCACTAACTCATATTTCCAGCTTTATCAGCCATGCCCTCTCCTGGGCACTTTGGCACCTAACAGTTCCGAAGCCTGGACTGTCCCCCCAAATCCCTTAGTGTTTCCATGTTTCCATGCCTCTGTGGCTTCATTCCAGTGGCTTCTCTGACCTGGGAGAGGGTGCCTGATAAACATCTTTTTTTCCTGTAAGATCTCACCTGAAGCCCAACTTATTTAACATGCCTGGCTCTGCTTTTGGGGGGAAATTATCAGCTCCCTCCTCCACAGTTCGGAAACCCTGTGTTTCTACCTCTTTTTATTCACTGGACATCAGTCTGTGCCGGGCACTGTGCTGTGCTATATTTCATCATTCCAGTCCTCAAAATGGCTCCAGGGAGTAACTAATCCTCTGCCCACTGGGAGGTGGGACAGCTGAGGCTGATGGAGGTTGAGCAGTGTGCCGGATATCTTAGAGTACCCAAAGTTGGAGGCAAAGCTAGAACTCAGGCCTTTGGGATTTAGAACCTCTCAGCCAGGTGGCTTTTGCTTTGATACTGCAACGTGATTTTTGGTTGTGTTTTCTCCCCCACTACATCCCTCAAGAGCAAGGGCCATGCCTTTCTTTCCTCTTCTCTGTCCCCACAGCCTAGCACAGTACTTGGCATGTGCCAGGAATCCACAGGCTGTGTGTTGAAGGGACGTGCGCACATATAAATAAGGGATTCAGATGCCTTCCCTATCCACAGTCTCATGGAACCCTCACAGCCACACTAAAGATGGCCATTAACATCTTGCTTCCACAGCTCCGGAACCAGAGGCATTCCTGAAGCCAGGGGAAAAGCCAGCGCTTACTGATCTCTTGTTTCTCCAGATGTGAGAAATCCAACACTTGGAACTTCAGGGTTAGGCTGTGACAGGGTTCCAGCAGAGGCTCACCAAGATACGGGAAGTTCTCTGAGTGGAGAAAGTGTCGTTTCCAGAGCTAATAAAGCCTAGGCTCTTGTTGCCTTCTCCAAGGGAGAGAAAGGAAGAGTGCTGCTATAGCCCTCACTGGCTCCAGGTGAGTAGAGAGCTCAGGGTCGGTCCTGCTGGGGTGTGATTTGGCCCCATAAACCTCCACTGAGTGCTGATGGTGTGCTGGGTGCTGTTCTAGGTCTGGCCAAGTTGCTGAGTTAATACTGCTGCCTGATTGTAATATCAAGGGAAATGAACTCTTCAAAAAAAAAAAAAAAAAAAGCAAGCAAAATATGCTGTTGCAAGTAGGGGGGAAAAAAGGATCATTGTAGATGCATATTAAGTGTATCTGACACTGTGTATAATATATTTTCAATGCCAGGCAACTTGTTAGCTTCCTAATATGTGTATTCTGGGATGTTTGCAAATATGTTACAGAGCTCGGCAAACAACTCATACTGGAGAGGCTGCTCCCATTTTAAGCTGATGCATAATCTGTGGATTTTAAACTCTCTACTGCCCTGGTTAACCCAGGCCTGGTTTGGTGACCCCCAAGAGCACCTAGTCTCCTGGCATCCCTTTTGTCACTAGGGGAACAGAATGTTAATGGAGCTGTCAGCTGGGCCCAGCTCCCAGTGGAGGTCCCAGTCTACCCAGGCTGTCCCCAAATCCTGGAGTGCCAGGACTAAAGGGCCCTTTTGAGAGTTTCAGGTCCTACTGCCCATTTTACAGCAGGGTAAATGGAGGCCTGGATAGGAAAGGCACTAGGTGAAAGTCCTTGGGGCAAGGTGAGGGCCGAAGAAGGCCAGATCCAGGCTACCCACAGCATTCCTGGACATTCTGTTTGGTGGTCAGAGTTTAGGGAAGAGGCAACATCTGTCCCAAGAATGACAGCATTTTTGGCAGAGGCCAGAACCAGACATCAGAGAAGGAAGGGGGGAGACAGCACCCATTTCTCAGGCCTCTTGCAGAATGTAAGGCCCTGTCCTTGTCCCCATTCTCCCCCCGGCTGGCACCTTGCCTCGCAGAGCAAAAGGTGTAGGCCCCCGCCGCCAGCCACAGGGCCTGCTGGGGTGAGAACTGGAAGCTTGGTGGGGCCAGGGACTGTCCTTAGCTGCTTTCTCTGGCTGACTTCCCATCCTCTGGCCTAAGGAGCAGAGCCTGGAGGACTCACCCCACTCCAGGAAATCCCACTCGACTTGATTTTTGTAATCAGCCTGCAGATCTTGGCTGGTTAACCCGGTGGGTCATTTTAATTTTCCAGAAGCTTTCCGACTTCCCTTGGATCCTTAATCAGATAAGGGGATCTGTGTATGTTTGTATGCGTGCACGCGCGTGTGCGCACGCGTGCCTGGGCTCACTCGGCCCTCCGCCCCCACTCTTCCCTCCCCCTCTCCCTCCCATGAGCGAGCTCTCTCTCTTTCCCTCTGTCTCCATGATCACTTCCCTTCTCTTCCAGAATGCTTAATGGAGTCTGGAGATGGGAGGAAGGATGAGCGCATTTCCAATGGGGAGCCAGCCGTCACCCCTCTCCTCCCTGTTCCCCTTGCCTCTTTCCCCATTATTCTGGAGGTAGATTTGGCAAAGTGTTTTCTCGGAGGAGGGACAGGAACTTCTTTCCCCCTCCCCTTTGTTCCCCTTGGAAGCATGCTTCTGCCTACCCACCCACCCCCGTCGCCCGCCCCCCTCTCTGTTGTCACTGGGTTCCCACAGTGCTGCCTGAGCCCAGGGCGGCCCATGGTCTCCACCATAACAGGGGAAATGCATAATTGGACAAGGAGGGATGCCGGTGGCTGGCGGGTGCGTGGCAGTGCCCAGGGAGAGAGAGCCCGATAGGATGCCTCTAATAGCTTATCTCCTAATACTTGTTGTTTGGAGCTGTTGTCTTCCCCTCCGAGCCTGTCTGCCCGACCAAGCGCGGCACGGCTGGTGTCAGCAGCCTCCTCTTCCTTAGTATGCTCAGCTCCCTTCTGCGGCGGAGGGCTCAGCCTCCCTCCTGTTAGGGGCATTCTTCTCAGGCCATGGGCGTGATGGTGGAGGGGCTGGGGGGTCAGCTCAGGGCAGCAGGAGAACGGGGAGCTAAGGGGACTCAGTGCTTTCTTGATAGATCTTTTCCTGGGCCCCAGCCGTCTTTGTTCCACTGTGCCCAGCATGGTGCTTGGCATACAGTAGGCACTTAATAAATGTTGGCTGTTCTGAACTGAATAATCTGTTGATGGTGTTGGGCCGGACCAGATAAGGCCAGGTCCTTTCCAGCCCTCGGGACTATGGCTCTGATACAGGATATATGTGTATTTCAGCATAGCATATGGACTGTTCAGGGCACTGCTGGGAACCTGGGGTGTTCAGAGCTCCGGCTCTGTCTCAGGAGCTCACCTCAGAGGTAGAATCATAGGTGAGAATGCCAGTGGCTGTTCAGCATGGATCGACACTTGCCTTGTGTTTTCCAGAATGAGATGATACCCACATGCAGAGGGCCCTTGGAGAATCATGTTGCCTTACCCCAGTTTACCAATTACGTACTGGAAACCCCAGGATGACTTGCCCAGGACCTCTCATCCATCGGAAAGAGTTAAGAGGCACATCAAGGCACATGACTCCCAGTACAGTGCTCTCTCTATAACAGCAGGTTGCCAAAGAGTTAAGATGTGGGCACAGGAGATATACATGGCTACGAAGCTGAGTCAGGCATAGGTGGGTGCTTGGGACCTACGTGATGTCCCCTCAGGATACAGGAAAAGAAGGCACATCGCAGCATTTGTGGCCTTTCAGTCTTTAATGGTTTGTCTGTTCCTTTGTTCTTTCATTTATTCATCCTATGAAGATTTCGTTACCACCTTCTCTATGCCAAGTATGGGGAGTTAACTAGAATGGGTCCTTGCTGGATGGGAGCTTCGTTCTGACTTCAGGTGGCGTGTTCCTGGTGCTGCATCTTGGCTCTGCATCTTGGCCTTGCTCTTTGAGGATCCTGACTGTCTTCCATACAATGTCACCGCCTCTATCGGCACCCAGGAGACCCGCTCCTGAGCCCATATGGCCAGCACCTCTTCTCTGGCCTGTCCCTACTTCATGGATGGAGCCCAGGCCTTTTGCCCAGTGGGGAGCATATTCCAGGGGAGGGTATGTGCACACCCCTTCCCCAGCGTCCACAGACGCTAGGTGTGTGCCCCTGGGTCACCTGGAGCCCCTGTCCTTTCTGTGGCCTCAGCTGTGCCCAGAGCAGGACTCTCTCTGTCCCCAGGGAGAGGGGAATGTGAGGGAACACTCGGGTGAACTGCTAGTCAGGCTCTGACCTTGGGCCCTGACCCTCACCTGCTTTGTGATCAATGGCCTGCCTGAGTTCTCTGTTGGAAAGCCATTCCTTTGGGATAAGTGCTCTTCTAGGAGGGGAGTGCCGTTTCCACAGCTGTCTGCCTACTTCCTGCGGCCACGGCACTCCACCCTTGCCTGCCCAGAACTCCTCAGCGGGCCTGCTTCTGCTGGCCAGCCTGGACCTCCTCCCATGGAGGCGGTGACGCCGCAAGCTCTCTGACAGCAGCCCTCCGTGGTCTGTGATCCAGAGCCAGCAGTGCAAACCACCTCCTCCAGGCATCTTCGTGTATGCCTGCAACACCAGATCTGGGGGAACAGGCAGGAAGAAGTGGACTAACACTTAGCAAGAAACACCTTCCTGTTCTGTGAGCTGAGGCCACGTCCATGGTCACCCTGAAGGGTAGTCATACCCCAGCTGATAGCTTGTCTCTCCCTGGGAGTCTGGGGTTGGGCTGGAGTCTCTGAGCAGCCTCTTCTGGGGCCGTGGGCAAAGGTGCCCGGGGGTAACAGGCAGTCCTATTAGTATTGCCTCTCCCCAACCTCCCTCCCCTTCGGCCCCCTGTTCACTCTGCTTCCATTATTGGCGGATGAAGTGGAAAATAACCTGGCTCTTAGGGGAATGCCCATCTCTGCTCCTTTCTCTGGCTGCTAATGGAACCAGCAGCTGTCCCCAGCCATGTGTGGCTTCCCTGACCCTCAGAGACTGGGGGTGTAGAGACCAGCCTGGGGAAAGGACTCGGCTCAGTTCTGTTTCCCAGGGGAGCGCTGAGCTGACATCACGCGGGGAGCGCTCTGAAACAGTGACTGATAGGAGGCAGAGCCTTGAACAGAAATAATCACAGCCTTCACTTCCCGAGCACCTCCTGTGAGTCGGGCAAAACGCAAGCTGTTCCGGTTGCATTATCTCATTTAATCCTCTCACTGAGCCTGGGCGAGAGGTAGGGGCCCTGCTATCATCTTTTGTGGGGACCGAGGCTCAGAGAGGTTAAGCAACTTGCTTATTATAGTCACGCAGCTAGAGAGAGGCAGAGCTGGCTCTGGACCAGACCTCCCTGACCCAGACTTTCTTTCCTCATGCCGCAGGAGGGCTCTGAGAGGCCACCGTGGGCCATAGCAACTAAAGCACCTCGTAGCTGATCCTGCCTTGGATGGGTCAGGAGAACAGGCAGGAGAACTGCCTCCCTGAAGGGCCCTTCTTCCCCTGGGGGGGAGGAGGCGTCCCAGGGCTGTCTGAGACATCAGAGCCAGAGACACAATGGGGGTCCTGATTGAGGGACCTCATGGGTTGCGCTCAGGAGGTCGGGGGTGCATATCACAGCATTTGAATGGTCTTTAAAGTCAACTTTGCCTTTTGTTCATGATGGTTCTATACAAATCACATGACTGTATCTTACCTTGGCTGAGTTGCCCACCTGTGTGGGACTCAAGAAATCTGCCTCTGGAAGGACCCCCCCACAGGGATCAACCCCCATGCTGAATGGGTAAGGTGAGATGTGGCTGGACATGCCCTTGGAGGTGGACAGTGAAAGTTCTGGCGCCAGCCAGAGCATGATAGGGGAAGAGGGTGAGGCATCACAAGCAGGCGAAGGCCATGGTGTCCTGTGGGGAGCCCAAGGCCAGCTGGGCACTGCAGGGCTCTTGGCAGGGGCTCAGAGTGGCTGCTTGAAGGGGCTTCATGGACAGGACACCCTGCACATAGTAGGTGCTCAGTAAATTCTTGCATCAAGAATGAATGGGCTCCCTCCAGAGGACTTAACTATTCTAAGTTGGGAGCACTCCTTGCATAAAGAGGAAACAAATGCATGGTTTTTGAGCGTCTGGTATATGCCAGGCAGGCTGACATAGGCTATCCCAGTTAGTAGTCTGGGCCTTTTGCAAAGCAGGACGCTCATGCTTCCACCTGGGCTCAAGAACAGCCCCGCACATAACCTGCGGAAGTGTGGGTCCCCATCCTTCTCCCAGTTCTCCTTGGGAGCCAGGTGGAGTCTGCGCTCCCTCTCCAGCTTTAGTTCTGCTCCTTCCAATCCTCCGCTTTTGTGACTGTGTCCTGGTGGTGTTGCTTCTGAAGCCACATCCATTCCTGGAAGGGGTAGTGCCACGGGCAGCGAGACCTAGGCTGCTACCTCCTGTGCGTACCCTGTGGCCACTGCGCATGCGCCTCAGAGGCTCCGCGGAATTGCAGGGGACCCGGAGCTCTGCGGCCCCCAGAATTTTGCTCGAGTCCTGGCTGCGCAGCTTGCTGCTTTGCTCTGGGAGCTTAGACAAGCCGTGACCCCCTCCTGAGCTCAGTGTCTGATGCTGAAAGGTGGTAGGGGTCAGGGAAGGGCTAGATGCCTTTCTTGTCCTGCCCTGCATCTCGGTTCTGCTCTGCGTTTCCCGGTGTTCGTCGCATGGGATTTGCGACCCTTGACTCTACCACGCTCTGGCTCTGTGATATTGGGCAAGTTATTAACCTCTTTGAGCCTCAATTTCCTCCTCCCTAAATGAATACCCACCGTGTGCGCTGTCTTAGGGATTAAATGAGATAATGCATGTAACCAGGGAAAGTGCTCAGTTCGGGGTCTGACACAGGGTGAGTGCTCAGAAGAGGTCCAGCGAATGTGTCTTAGTCCTCCTCCCCCTTGTCCCCACCACCATCATCATCTTCGTGTGGAGGCAGGACAGGGTTCCCTGCTGCCACCTCTCTTAGCTCCCCGACAGAGCCAGAGCCAGCCCCAGCAGACAAGGGGACAGATGGGCCACCAGAGCCTGTTCTGTTCCCTTGGAAGGAGCCCCACTGCTTCTGCTCTGTCTTATTCTTCCCAATCATTGGTGTGTTTCACCCATTTTAAATCCCACTGTCATTTGGTTTGATCTCGGCGAACCCCATCTCCTGGAGTAGGGGCAGAGCTCAGTCTCTGAGTTCTAGGAAGGGGAAGGAGGATGGCCGAGGAGAAAGCCATGTGTGGGACTGAAATACCAATCATGTCCAGCCCAGGAAACCGTCGGAGGCAGGGGCTGGTGCAGGAGAAGAGGGGCTGGAGGAACCTGCTGGCCATGCTCCAGCCTGAGGCCCAGGACCTGGAAGGCTGGGAGGATTGCCTTGCTTCCCTGTTCTGAGAGGTGGACAGGTATGACCAGATGATCTCGAAGGTCTGTTCTAGCAGTAGCATTCTCGGCCCTGTGGCCTGCTGACAGAAGCTGCCTGCCTCCTTCAGTGGCCTTTCTTCCTACCTCACCCCAGCCTTGCCATCTCCAAGGGCCCCAGGCTTATAATTCAGGATTTCTTGCAAACTCATTCTCCACTCACATGCCCCAGGGCACCCCTCGACATCCTGTGGATGTTTGGGGGAGGACAGCAGGGCATAGGACCTGGAGATCAGGAGTGGCCAGATTGCACAGTGGAAAGAGCTCCCAACAGAGGCCTGGGTTCTGGTCCTAGCTCTGATGTTAGTTTCCTGGATGACCCAGGAGGAGTCACTGCCCCTCTCTGGGCCTCAGTTTTCCCATTTTTGAAATGGGAGAGTCAGGCTTGTTGATGCTTAAGAACTTTCAGTTCTATTTGTTTAGGTCTCTATACTTCTTAGCACATGGCTATGGCCATGGTGGGGATGCTTAGGTTCCTTACTACCTCTGGACCCTCTTCCTCCTCCTGGACTCTAAGACCCTTCTCTGCAGAGTAGGATCAGTATCCTTTGTCTTCTCACCCCACCTCCCCCGTCTCTCGTGTTTGTGAGTGTCTAGCTATGGAAGGTGCTGTGTTAGACCCAGGGATGTGGGTATGGACAGGAAGGTGGACACAAATCTTCCCTCACACACACTCCTGGTGAAGACAGATCTGGGTGCATGTAACCACAGCACAGCTGGGAAGGAGGGATATGTGCTACAGACTACTGGCCATGGAGGACGGGAGAGGTATGGAGGGAGACCCCTGGGAGTCTTCACAGAAGAGGCACCAGAAGTGGGTCTTGAAGGATGATGTTAACGAGGGAGAGAGCACAAAGACATCTGGGTGTGATGAGGAACGTGCATGACGTGGGGAGGACTTCTGGACATGAGGCCAGTCTAGGGCAGAAGGTTCTAGATGGTCCGGGTGTCGATTGTGTCCAGCGTGGGGAAGTGTGGACCACCGAGCTACGGCTGAGCCAGAAAGGAGGGTCTTGTCCTGATCAGGGAGGCCTTCGGAGTTTATCCGTTGTTTACGAGCCTCGTGTCTGCAAATGAGCACAGCGATGGTAATGACTAGGACACACGGCACTCATTCTATCTCAGAGGCCATTCTAAGCATGTGGGATGTGTTTCATTTTATCGTCCCTCAACCCCTAGGAGAGAGGGAGATATCTATCTATCTATCTATCTATCTATCTCTATATATATATCTATCTATCTCATCCCTCTTTGCCAGATGAGGAAACCGAGGAACAGAGCAGTTAAGTGATTGCTGAAGGTTACACAGCTGAAAGGGACAGGAGTTCAAATCCAGTTAGTCTGGCTCCAGAGTCCAAGCCACCAAGGGGGGTGGGGGGGTACGGGTGGGATGCAGTCCCAGAGGGTGCCAGCTGCCCCAGGGCTGAGTGTTTCCTCACCAGGCTGGGCCCTCCTCCTGGGCTGGACCGCTGATCACCACTTCCCCACCCCCTTGGGCAGACAGGTGAGGGACAGTGGCCAGGAGCCTGGGTGTGGGGGGAGCATCTGTGCCCAGTTCTGAACATCTGCCTCCATTTTGATCTGATTGCTCTCATCTTCTCTCTGCTGGCAGGAGACAGCACCTGCTTTCCACCGTCTTAATTAAGCTGCATTTTTGTTTTTATTTACTTAGCGCCCGGATGGGAAGAAATGTCTCTGGTGCACAAATGAGGAGTGGCAGGTGAAGAGATGGGGTGGCACTCGCCAAGCCTCACTCTCTGAGCCAAGGGGAGCCTTGGCCACTGGCAGGTACACCTGCCAACCCCTCCAAGACCTCGGGACTCCCCGCTGACTACCTGCCCTTGCCAGGCCGTCCACGTTCCCTGATGCCCCGGCAAGCCTCTCCTGGATTTCATCCAGAGTCGGGATCCTCCCTTCATTATTTGGTAGCTCTGAGACCTTGACTGAGAGGTCTTCATCTTACGGAGTCTCAGTCTTCTCATCTGTCACATGGGGTTAGTAATACTTGCCATTCAGAATGAATGTGATATAGGTGCGCCTGGGCGGCTCAGTGGGCCGGGTGGCTGCATTCGGCTCCAGTCATGATCTCAGGGTCCTGGGATTGACTCCTTCGTGGAGTCCCGAGTCCAGCCCCACTCAGCAGGGAGTCTGCATGTCCCTCTGCCCCTCCCTCTGCTCATGCTCTATCTCAAATAAGTAAAATCTTAGAAAAAAGAATGACTGTGATATAAATGGTATTCCATTAAGCCTTGAATGTGGGGTCATCACATGGTAAGCACATAAGCACTTTCTCCCTGTTTTCTGTTATACCCCCCAAGTTCCTATGAGGTCTGTACCATTGGCATCCCCGTTTTCCAGATGAGGAAGCAGAGGCAAGGGGTGGGGGTGAAGTGACTTGCCTAAGGTCAGGCGGCAAAGTCTTCCCTGTACACCTGTCTCTTCTGTCTGGACCATCCTTCCAAACTTGTCCTGCCCTTGTCCAGACTGGACTGCTCATGACTGTGCCTTTGCTCATATGGTCCCCTCTGCCTGGCCCCACGCTCTAAGGTCTGTCTTTAATGCTGCCCCCTTCAGAATGCTTTTCCTGGGGTGCCTGGGTGGCTCAGTGGGTTAAGCCTCTGCCTTCGGCTTGGGTCATATACATAAATAAATTAGGTCAAATAAATAAATAAAATCTTTAAAAGAATGCTTTTCCTGATTTGTTAACAGAGCAGAATTTCCCTCTCTACTCTGAACTTGTGTCTCCCTTGGATTTTAAATCCGAGGGTTTGGGTTCACATCCCAACTCTGCTCCCTAACTGACCACGGGCAAGTCACCTGGTTCGGATCCTGTACTCGCCTTTGGCTGTGAGGCCTTGGGTGGTTGATCGAAGGATCCTCTGTTTCCTCTCTGTTCTCATGAGGAGAAACCCTTGCCAAGTGTCCAGCACCATTAAAAACGGCACCTGGATTCTGGAGCCAGACTGCCTGGGCTCCTATCCCAGCTCGGCCGCTGAGGACCCGGATGACCTTGGCAAAATTGCTCAAGATTTCCATGCCTCGGTGTCTCTCTCTGGGACACGGAGATGCTACCTAACCCGCAGTATTGTTGAGAGGGTGAAATGAGATAACACATGCAGAACATTTAGAAAAACGCCTGGAACTTAGAGCTCAGTAAGCACTAGATGCCCAATATTTCAGGATTGCTTGGGGATTAACTGAGACTGTGAAAGTGCTTTGTAAATTTCCAAGCTCTGGACCAACACAAGGTATCGATTTTCCTCCTTCTGCCTTGGACTTGTGCCATTTGTGCCTGGCCTCATCCCTCTCAAGGGGCAGGGATCAGGCCCCATGGTGTGTGTCCCTCCAGAGGCTTTGTGCTAAGCTCTGTGCTCAGTTAGCATGAATCAGGCGCCCTGCTTGGACAGACAGCCCTGCCTCAGTTTCCCTTGAAAGCCCCAGTTGCGCCCCCGACCCTTGGGAGCAGTTAGCCTTCTGGTTGGAACCCAGCCTGCTGTTTGGGGGCTCCCTGTCAGTGTTGCTGGGCCTGCAGAGCACCATCCTGTCTGAGGATTGGGGAAGGTCAGAGTCAAGGCCTCCTAGAAGGAGGCAGGAAGAAATCTCTCAAGACTCCCCCTGCTCCCTGCCCAGACTTGCCAGGAATCTAGCCCTTCTAGGGGCCCAGAGACCTCTAGCTTGGCCCTTCCAGCTGGGGACTCCCCTCAGGGCCCCCTAGGCAGTGTCAGGTGATTTGCAGAGGCAATGGAAGGAGAGGTGGGTGTGGGAGAAAGAGCCCCCTCTCCTCCTGCAGCTGGCATTTACTGTTCCAACAGGTCATTGAGCTTCGGAGCTAATTTGGAGAGTTGCCGAGGCAGCAGCAGCAGCTGTGCACTTGGCCAGCCCCGTACCCCGCCGTCAGGGGCTAACCTGGAAAGGTAGCACCAGGCCACTCATGGTGGAGGCTGAGGGCAGGGCTGAGCCTGGAGAGAAAAGCCCTTGCGATCATTTGCTTCCGGGAGGTGAACACTTGCTGCTGTAGGGGAGACCTGCAAATCAGGGTTCCAATGCCAGCTGTCACTTAGCACGGAGACCAGAGCAGGTGCCTTCATCTCTCTGAGCCTCAACTTCCTTATCTGTAAAATGGGCATAGTAGTAGTGCCTACTTTATAAGGTTCTTGGGAATTTTAACAGATCAGCATGGAAAACACCAGCCAGTGTGTGGGGCACAGCGAGTGCTCCCTATGCCTAGAGCTCTGATTGGGAGGTGGTGCATAAGATGCCCCTGTCCAAGGTGGCTCATTTGAGTGATTCAGATTCTGTGGGACTTAATTTCCATCTGGGTAGAAGACCTGGAGATGTGTTGCAAATTATTCTCACTTTGTTTTCACAATGTTTTTCCCAACACTGTGTTGTGCCAGGCTGGGGGCCCGGTACTGAAACCAAGATTAAGACAACTTGAACAAGACACAGCGCCTCCCTTCTTCCCTCCCTCAAGGAGCTCAGCACCACCCCCCTCACCCCTCCTTCTCCCGCCTTGGAAGTCTGCTTGCTTGGGGAGTGGAACCATGGGATTAATGAGGCCAAGGGAGCAGGGAGTGGAAGGGCAGAGGGAGGGAGAAACTAGCTCTGATGAGGTCCAGGGCGTCCTTGAGGGGGTAACACGTGCAGGGCACAGGATAGAGCAAGGACATGCCCAAAGTGGGTGAGGTGATCCTGGAGTGGAGAGAGTGTGTGGCCACAGTTTTCCTGGGCCAGACCATGGAGGGCCTTGAATACCAAAGCTAGGACCCAGGCTTTTATTCCCCCAGCAGCAGGAAAAGACCATCTGCTGTGGCCACCTCACCCCAGGAGGTAAGGTGCAGACTAGATGAGTGTTGCAGTGTGAGGAGAATCTATACCCAGTGTGCCAAACTTGATAGTCTGTAGCTGCTGTCGGGCTGCTGGGTTGGGGGGAAAGGGGCTTCTCCACGTCACAAAAGCCTGTGCGGAAATGTCCTTTACAGAACAAATTTTCTTGGGGTCTTATTTTTTTTTTTTAAGGAAATACCTTTTTTTGAGGTCTTATTAATCTGAAAGAGAGAGACTGAGAGAGCACATAAGGAAGGGGAAAGGCAGAGGGAGAGGGAGAAGCAGGCTTCCCACTGAGCCAGCCAGGAGCCCCATGTGGGGCTCAATCACCAGACCTAGAAATTATGACCTGAGCTGAAGGCAGACGCCCAACCATCTGAGCCACCCAGGCGCCCTGAAAATATACTTGTTTGAAAGATGTGGCAGACCTCTGCCCTGAGCTCCTGGTCATAGTTTCTTTCTTGGTTTAAAAAAAAAAAAATTAATTGTGGTTCAGCCACTTTGAAGTATATGGTAGCGGTAAGTCCGTTTGCATGGTTGGGAAACTGATCTCTAGAACTATGTCCTCTTGACAACTGAAACTCTAATGCATTTGAAAAAGCAACTTTCAATGTCTCCCTTTCTCCCACCCCATGAAACTACTGTTCTACCACTCTGTCTCTCTGAATTTGACAGCCCAGGTCCCTCCGATGGGCAGAATCATACAGTGTTTGTGCTTTCGTGTCTGGCGTATTTACCGAACATCATGTCTTCGTGGTCTGTCCAAGTTGTAGCTCAGGTTGGAATGCCCTTCCTTTTAGAGCTGAGTAATATGCCTTTGCCCAGACATACCCCCTCTTGTTCATTCCTTCGTCTCTTGATAGGCGCCTGGATTCACCCACTGCTTGGCTGTGGTCAGCAGTGCTGCGAGGAACATGAGTGGACAAGATGCCTGATTGAGTTTCTGCTTTATCATTCTTTCGTCTCCATACCCAGAAGTGGAATCATTGGGTTGGATGGTAATTCTATTTTTAATCTTTTAATGAACCGCCATACTATTTCCGTCCATAGACTCTTAGACCCGGGAGGAAGCTCAGAAACCCACACACGCCTGCTTGGGGACAGGGAGATGGGAGCCCAGCAACTGAGCCTTCTTCCTGCTTGTCCTATGCGTCGGTGACCAGTCAAGGTCCAAACACAGGGATCTTGTTGAGTGCTTCTGGTATCTTCAAATGCATCCGTGGGAACTCCTCACAGGAGGCATGGTAATTCTGTGCATGGGGACGCAAGGGCCCAGAGAGTTGGGGGCTCCTGATGCCACATGGTCAGCTGGGCCGGTGGGTAGGCAGCCTTCCGGCCCCGTGCGTCCTAGCTCCTCAGGGCTCTGAGAAGCTTCCCCATTCTGAGCTTCAGGTCTCGAGGCAGAGTCCTTTCCTCTGGTCTCCAGAGCTCCAGCAGGATGGGGCTGGATGGTATGGAAAGAACACGACGTGGAGACCCTAGGCCTAGCTGTGTGATCCCAGGTGAGTTATTCTCTTTTTGTGGGCCTCAGTTTACCCTCCTGTAACAGTTGAGAAGGGGCAGAGGAGCTCCCAGAACCCCTGGAGCTTTGCTCCTTTCCATCGTCCCCATCCCCCTCTGTTCCTGGGATGTGTTCACTGGTTCCCTCTGGTGGAGGCAGGACCCCAACTCCCAGGTTCTCTGCTTTCCGGGATGGGGGGTGGTGGTGCAAATGACGGCCCTGAGGACGAGGAGCATGCCAAAGAGGATGAACAGGAACACAGTCTTCCAGGCTGCCCAGACGGGAGCACCCCACACCCTGCCTCTGTGTCCTCGCCATGACTGGAGAGGCACGGGGCACCCGACCCCTGCTAAGCCCCTGCCATTTGCCCCCCAGGAGTCAATGTTGCTGAGGACCAGAGGGGACAGCAGCCCCAGAGGCCTTCATCCTCCAGCTCTGGGGAAGGCCCTGTGTCCATAGGGTCAGCCTGTCACCTTGAGCTCATTAGGGATGCATAAGGTTCAATATGAGAGTGAGACTGAGAGACGGCTGGGTCTGTACTAGCAGTCCCCTCCTGCCCCAGCTGGCCGGCACCGTGGAAACACTAGGTGGTGGCCAGTATCACTTATTTATTACCGAGCACTTAGGCAGCTGTTCTGGGCTTCTGCCCAGAGTGCCCTCCTGCCTTTTCCCATCCAGCCAGCCCGTCTCCTTGCCCAGACCGCCTCCTCTCTGCACCAACCAGTGCTGTCCTGACCTGCCCCTGCCACCTGAGGGTCCAGCACAAAGGGAAGCCCATCACAGCCACCCGGAGGCGTGGGGGGTTAGCAGGGTCAATGTGACCCCAACATTCCAGCTCAGGACCCTGCCTCTCAGGCACTGTAAGAGACTCACTCAAGGCCGCACAGGCGTTAAGTGGCAGAGCCAGGCCTGGACCTCAGACAAGTTCATGGAGTGACATTAGTCCCCGGGCAGCCTCCTGACCTGCTTGGAGCTGTGCTGGGGAGGAGAAGGGGGAATTTGGTTCTAGCAAGATCATCCGGTAAATGGGTAGTTCTGCTTTAGAAGCCAGCCTTGCTCATGGGTGATGGAGACCGCAGGACTGGTCTGGGATTCCAGGACAGACTCGATCCCAGATGGCTGTGTGGCCCTGGACCAAGGACTTCTGAGCAGCTCAGAGAGACCAAGCTTCTCTGAGCAGCTGCTGCTCCATCCTTACCCTGAGAGTCAAAGCCACGGGAATCATCCTGCCTGGTGTGGCCGTGAGCCCTGCGTCATGAAAGGGGGGCTGTTCTGAGGAGCCCTTACCATTGCTGGTCGCAGTTTCGCCCGTATCGGTAAAGCATGGCACTCTCAGGAGAAGAGAGACCCTGGGGAGCTGGAACCTTCTGAAGGCTGACCTGACTCCCCACCCTGCCAATTCCAGAAAGCTTAGCCTCTACCACCTCCAATGAGAGCTGGAGGGGGTGTCAATCAGCCTGTCCCCTCCCCCTGTCTTATTTGTCATTGAAGTCAGAGCCAGAGGAGCCTGAGGGACCTACTTGGTCTAGCTGCTGAAGGCCCAGAGAGGGATGAGGGTGGGAGGGAAATCACACCAGCAATCAGTGGAGAAACGGGGGCCCTCCGGGCTCCAGGCCCTGGCAGGTGCTGTTGGCACTGGGGGCCGGTAGGGGATTTGTACACATCTTTTTTTTTTTTTTTTTTTAATTTTTAAGATTTTATTTATCTCTTTGAGAGACAGAGAGAGATCAAGAGTGAGAGAGAGCACACGTAGGAGGAGGAGCAGAGGAAGAAGCAGACTCCCCGCTGAGCAGGGAGCCCCCACTTGGGACTTGATCCCAGGACCTGGAGATCATGACCTGAGCTGAAGGCAGACGCTCAACCAACGGAACCACCCAAGATCCCCAGACCCTGACCCCGGACATCCTGACTTCTCCCTGAGTGCGCATTTACAACAGAGTGCTGGCACACCCCTGTGACGTAGGACTGGAAGACAGCAGGGAGGGATGGAAGAGGCTCCCGAAGGCCAGAGAGCTGGCTTTGTTGAACCTGAGGGGGAAGAGGTCCTGCCATTCACTGTGTGTCCATTGAGCCCCTGGTCAGGGCCAGGCCAGGAGTCAGAATTCGGATCATGGTAAAGTGATTATCCTGGCCATCTCCTGGTTTCCATTTTCCAGCTGAGAAAACTGAGGCTCGGCAAGGTTGATTGGTTTTCCATTTTTCCATTTCCATTTTTCTGCTTGGAAGCCAGCTCTCCCGGCCTCCAAGGGCCCCAGCCTTCTCCCGGGACCACGTTACCTTCCCTGAGCCCTTTCAGGCAGGCCCAGGCCGGGGACTCAGGCTCTGCCTGGCTCTGGCCCCTGGCACTCTCCTGGGTGGGGCTGTGCTGTACCTGTTCTCAGTGATCCCTGGCCCTCTGCCACCACCACCACCCCCCCCCCCCCCCCCCCCCCCCCCCGGGGCTGCCCCTGGTGAGTGGTGACGTCAGACTTAGCACATTGTCATGCCACGGCCACCCCCTGGCCGCATCAGCAGCTGTCTGGCTGAATAATTCATCGAGCCTTGTTTACTCTTCCTGGCTGTTAGTGGTTCTCAAAACCCCACCACAGCCTCCTCCCAGGTCCAGCTGCCCTGGCCTCCACCACCCCCCTCTCCAATTTGGCCACTGGAAAGCTGCTCCAGGCCTGGGCCGTGTGCATTGGCCATGAATTATTCAGGCCTCATTTGGCTGGAGCCGGGGCGGATATTGGGGCTGGAGGAGAGTCTGGGCCATGCAGTTTGTCCCATCTGGGGCTGCGGGGAAGGCGCATGGGGGAGACAGAGAGACCTCCATTCCCATCGCCATCCGAGCTGTGGGCTCTAGAGTCCTCTGCTAGCTGTGAGCCCCAGGGAGGCGTGTGCCTCAGTGCGCGGTCCCCAAGCTTGAAGTGCAGAGATGGGCACACAGCACACAGCACACCGTCCACCGTCTCCTGAGCTTCGGGGATGGGGAGGTGGGGATGGCCCGGCCTACAGCCATCAGTGAGGGGATGGCACATTCTGTCAGAGGGGCTGAGAATACAGCTCAGGAGCCCCACAGCCTTGGTGTAAATCCGGCTCCATTTACCTCATGGCTGAGTAACCTTGGGCAAATCCCTAATCTCCCTGTGCTTAGTGTTTTCATCAGTCAAATGGGGATAGAGTGCCTGCCACTCACAGACTGTCGTGCAGAGTGGACGAGACTGTCCCTCTCACATCCCGGGACGTGTTGCATGTTCGACCCCACACAGCGCAGCGTATTTTCCTTGCCTGGCTGGCTACCTGTTTGCCTTTCCCACCATCCCCAGAGCTTTCGGTAAGAAGATACTGGCTTGTATTTTTCTCAGCAAGAGAAAATTGTGCTTTTCTCCCAGAACTAGTCCTGAGGTGGCTCCTCGTAGATGCTTGGTAAATGCTTCCTGAATGAATGAATAAATGAATGAGTGAGAAATCGCTCTCCAGAGAGGCAATGGGCTGATTTATGGAGCAGTGAGGAAGTTTCTATTGCCAGGAGGTTTCCACGGGGCCACAATTTGCCGGGCATTTCACAGCGACGATGGATGCCCTGGTTAGAAAGTGGCTTCTTCAAGCCCCTCCCCTCTCATCAAGCTGCCTCGGCTCTCGGAGTTTATGAATCCATGTGGGCCGTCTGAGTTGATGGTTGTAGGGGTAGGTGATGATGGCAATAAAAGGGATAAATCCTATGATGCGAGGTGGGGTGAGGCAGACAGAAGGAACAGCTGACCCCCAGGTCCAGCCTATCAGAGGCAAGGAATTATGGCTTCCCAGGATTCCTGCTGCCTGGCCCTCAGGAAGCCCTTAGTAGAAGTCTACCAAATGGGTGAGCTTCCCCAGTCCTTAGACAATCCAGCAGACTCAGGACTTACCCTTCTCAACCCAACATACAAACGCCTCATTTTGCCCCAACCCAGTTTCTGCCATCCTTCTACTGCATTCTTTGCCTCGGTTTCCCCAGCTGTAAATCTGGGTCTCCTGAGTTGCTCATCTAAAACTGACTAATCCTGCCCACCAACCCCCTCCCCCTGCCCTGGGTCTGCTCTGGTGAGGGGGACCCCTGGTCATCATGCTTATGGGAGCCCCAGACATGGGGGGGGACCACCCCCACGATGCAGAACACTGATCAACTATTTGGGTATTTCTGTTGCTTTCAAAAAAGACAGCTTCCAGGATCCAAGACCAGGTGGTGCTGGTCTTTTTTTGGAGGTGCTAATTAATAATTTAACTTCATATAATGATAATTTTATCTTGTTGCAGTTTGTGGATTTATGATTATCTCATCCATCCGGTGTCTGGTGCTCAGCACGGAGCGTCTCTCCCGCTGCCTACGGGAGTGTGCTTCTGGGAGAATCTCCCCACAGGGAGAGGGACCGTGAGAGGCACCTGTGCGGGAAGTCTCCCAAGCCCATTTCCTCGGCCCCGCTCCTGGAGTCTGTGGGGTTGGACGGCTTTCTGTAATCTCTCAAGGGCTGTTTTGCCTGGGAACCAAGGATGGGGCCAGTGACCTTTCAGCTCCTTTCATCTTGGTTTCTGTGGAAATGGGGACCAAGAGGAAGCTCAGAGTCAGCCTGTCACAGTGGGAAGGGCCCTGCGAGGATGTCACAGCTGGCACCACCCTGCTCCCCTCAGTTAGGGGAACAGGGACTAGAGATGGGAGGAAACCAGCCTGGGGTGATGGGGTAGCCAGTCACAGAGGCGTCCTGGCACCCCAGTCTCCCACGGCCAGCTAAATCCCAGGGCTGACCCATCCTTCCTGCCCCTCCCCCAAATACAGAGACTGGAGCTTGGTGGGGGTGGCCCAGGAGCATCTGGCATGGAGGCAGGCGGGGGGGCCCTTAGGCCCCCTCCTCCCATGAGGATTCGGGACCAGCGCCCCTTGACTGCTTTTCTTACTGGCAGGGGACAGGTGGGGATAAATCCCCCAAAGAGGGATTTGCAGGCATGGTTGGGAATCCCTCCTGAACATCAGCAAAACCCTTTCCTGGCCTTCAGTTTGCCTCCGGCTCTCCCCAATCAGGGTAGCACCATTAATGGTCCAGAAGTGGGCGTGGCCTACATTCATCGCACCTGGAAGAGGCCTCGGAGCTAGCGCCAGGGCTAGGGGGCAATGAGGCGGGAGCAGGAGGCAGGGGCCAAACTCTGGAGGGCCACTGCTGACGTCCTCTGCAGCCTCTGAAGGGTTTGAAGCCGGGAATGGCCTGATGGCACAGGTGAGACCCTTGGCCTCTAGGGGTGTCTGTTTATTCTCTTGTGATACTCAGGAGAGTGCTCTGGGGGAACAGCAAAGTCAGTGTCCTGTGCCCAGGACTGTGCACAGGACTCCGCTGGGTCTCCTCTGACGTGGGACAGGGCTATGGAGCACGGTGCCACCGTTGGGCTCCACCCCTCCGTCCACCTGGGATCTCAGTTTCCCTTCCACTCAAAGCTGGGCTGGGCACCAGGCCGCAGGTTGGCCTCAGCCTAGGCTAATGAGATGCTAATGTTCAAGACCAGATTGGCTGTGGCATCAAAGTGTGTGGGGACTCTCCTGACAGCTTGAGAAGCCCCCCAGCCACTCTGGGCAGCTTGAGCTCTAGGCCGGGATGTTTTCCCAGCAACTGTACCTGTCACTTCTCATTAGAGCTGGTGCCCACCGTACCTGCCAGGGGGCCGTGGGGCATTAACTGGCCGCGTTCTTCCCCAGAGCCCCAGGGAGGTTGGTGCCAGGGCTGGTGAGGTTCCAGGGGCCTCCGGAAGCTTCCTTGGAACCAGGATCCGGTCTTGCCCATTCCAGATCCCCTTGGCTTTGGCTCAAGTGCAAGATCTCCCGAGGACCTCATGTGCTCAGAACAACATGGTGACCTTTCTTTGTTTTGACTTCTTCGTCCAGGGCCTGCGACAGTTTGCATTCAGACAAATCTCAGCTGTGACACAAGCATTCTCCCCTGGATGCTTAGAATTCAAGAACCTTAGAAGGTCAGAACTGAGCAGTCGTTAATGATTAGCAAATGCAGCGGATTTTATTTTTAACATTTGTTTTTGGTTTGCCTTAAAAATTGTCCAAATAATATATCTGCAAATCAAAAATAATTTTTTGATACCAAGAGGCTTATAATAAGAAAGCACAGACTTTCCCCTACCTTCCTCCTTCTACTCTTGCTTTTCACAGGGATGGCATATTTTTAGCTCCTTCCACGTCCTGTTTGCTGTGCGCCCTCGTATTTCGAAGTAATATGAGTACGATGCTGTTTCTGGCTTTATCCGTTTTAGCTACCATCTATCGACTTCCTGCTGTGGTAGGCAAGGATTTCTCTCTTAGGCCCACCTCACTTCTGTCCATTCTTCCTTCTGTCCATTCTTCTGTCCAGAGAGACCGTACGTTTTCGTCAAATCTAGAATGTGGCGATGATGCAGAGAGGCAAGCCATGGGTCATGACTTTCTTTCTCATACTTTTTATCTGTTGTGTCAAAGAAAGTCGGTGTTCTTCAGGTTTGTCTGGTCCGTACATTTCTCCACTTCTGTTCCAATTAGGTAAGTGCTGTGTGGCTAGAGTTCTCCCTTTGGGCTAGGGTCCTGAAAAGGTTGTCTGCCTTTCCCATCTCTCTCTTCCCTCACGAGGAAGAGACCTTGCTTGCAGGCTGTGGGTTCCATGGGCTCCTTCAAAGGGAGGACTGGCTGGCCCGTGCAGGAACATGATGTAATCGAGGAATAAGCTCTTATTGTCTATCGCTGACATCTGGTATTAACCACTTGGGGAACAGGTATCCAGAGGTAACAAGCACTTCCCATTTTCAATTGCATTGTTTTTTGAAGATGTTATTTATTTATTTAACACAGAGAGAGACAGAGCACAAACAGGGGCGGAGGAAGAGAAGCAGATTCTCCGCTGAGCAGAGAGCCTAATGCGGAGCTTGATCCCAGGACCCTGAGATCATGACCTGAGCCAAAGGCAGATGCTTAATTGACTGAGCCACCCAGGTGTCTCTTAATTGCATCTTTTTAAACTTTTTTTTTTTTTAAGAATTTATTTATTTATTTGACAGACAGGGATCACAAGTAGGCAGAGAGGCAGGCAGAGAGAGAGGAGGAAGCAGGCTCCCTGCCGAGAAGAGAGCCCGATGTGGGACTCGAACCCAGGACCCTGGGATCATGACCTGAGCCGAAGGCAGAGGCTTAACCCACTGAGCCACCCAGGTGCCCCATCTTAATTGCATCTTTTAAAAAATTTTTTCCAAATGGAGTCTCAGATCTGCCATATAGCTATTATCAATATTTTGTTCACAAGCTCTAGAAATCCCTCCTGTTTCCCTGGATTCTTCCCCCCTGGACCCCTAAATGTCTTGTCTCCATCTGACTATGACTCTGGAAGCCTGCTGCAAAGTTTTCATCATGGATGTTTCCTCTGCCAGCTTCCTGTACCGAATCTCTTGGTTTCCTGGATTCTATTTTTTTTTTAGGTCTCCGTCCTACTTTGGCTGGAGCATATCATCTGTAGCTTACTCAGTACAAAGGTGTGCCAAGTGAATTTTTGAAATCCTTCCATATCTAAAAACAAACAAACAAAAAACCAAAAAAAAAAAAAACCCACCTTATAATCATCTTACGCCTTAATTGTGAATTCTTTATTGATAACAATTTCTCCCAAGAATTTAAAAGAATTCAATGTTTAAAAGAATTTGAAAGAATTTACTATTACCTAGTAGGTAGTCTTGAGAAGCCTTAGAGCCATCCTGACTCATGTTCCTTTCTATGAAACCTGCTTTTTCCTTGCTGAAACTCTTAGGATCATCTTTTCATCCATAGATTCTGGCATTTTACAGCAGAATGCCTTGGGGGTGGATCTATGGATTGTTTCGTGTACCTGGTCGGTCCTTTGATCTGGAGGTTCTTATCTCTTAGTGCTGGGAAATATACTTGAATTATGTCTTTGATAATTCCTCTTCTTCCATTTTCTCCGTTAGCTGGGTCCCAGCTCCTGGGTTGATATATCTGAATGAGTTAAACATGGGGCAACAGTGTTACTTCAAGAAGCCTTAAAACAGAAGGACTTACTCTCATGGTGGAGAGACGCTGATTCAGGCTGAACTTGGTTTCACGATAGTGCTGACTGGACTCCCCATACACCTGGCGGGAGGTCAGTGGGAGCTGACCTAGGACGGGCTGGCTGGTGGAGGGTGGCTTGCTCTAGATGTGTTTCACTCTCATTGTGGGGCCAGTGGGTTAGTCCGGGCATGTTCTTCTTGGTCTGGTGATTGCAAAGAAGCAAGATTTACAATTCCTTACGGGTCATGCACCTGCCTTTGTTCTGTTTGATCTCTCTCTTAGTGGTAAGAGCTCACAGCATGGTGTTCTAGAACGTAGTCTTGGGGGTGACCGCCTAGGTGTATAGTTCAATTCCATGGCTTACTAGCTAGATGACTGTTCTTGGGCTTGGCTTCTTTCTTCCTCAGAGTCCTCATCTGTAAATGGGAACAGAAATAGCCTACCTCAGGAATTATTGGGAGCATTAGAAAAGTCATCCTAGTTCCCCATTGTCCACTGTGGGGTCTCTTCTCAAATTAATGTGTGGTACTGAGAAGCTGAGTGGCAGTTTAATGTGGAAGTTTGTGGAAAGGCGGACTTCAGTGTGAAGTCCTGGGTGAGGCTTCTGCTTTTATAACTGGACATCATATTGGTATTTGAAACTTTTTTTTTTTTTTTTTGTATTCACAGCGATTTTTGTCCCCAGTAAAGCAGGCAGCAGTGAGGAGTCCTATGACTTATGGAGCCTGGGGTTCTCAATGATTTCTGTGCAATCTGCCTTTCCATGGCAGCCCATATGGAAAACAGAGGGAAACAGAAGTGCCCCGTTGTGCAGTGGGGTGGGGCCTGGCGACCACCAATTGCTCCCTCCACACCTATATCCCTTGGGGATATTGGATCTCTAGCACTCGGTTTGAAAACCCTGAGACACAACCATCCCTGCCCTCATTTGACAGATGACTGAGTCCAGGCTAGGAGAGCAGGATAAACACAGCCATTGACCCCGAGTTTAAAACTCTCCCTTCCACGCTTTGTTACTTCTGAGTAAAAGGTATGTGGCTGATTTCCATTTCACTGTTCCAAAAAAGTTAAGGATATAATTTCACCTTCCTTCCCACAAACTCCTGCAGGGTCTAGCATCGCTGACCCTATCTTGACATTCTTTTCTCCTCCCTGCCACCTCTGGGGATAATGACAAGGGGCCGGGAATCGCTACCTGCTGGGGATAAGAGCTCTGCCTTTTATTTGTCCTCTAATGTTCTCTTCCCCTAACGCGGCCTCCGCCAGCCTCTGTGACGTGAGCTCCCGCTAGTCCCCTTCGGTGTGGACATCCCAGACAGCAGTGCCTCTGTACCCCCAGCCCACCCTCTTGCGCATATGAGGAGCTTCCCAGGTCACGGATTCTAATGGCCAGACACAGTTGAGAACACCCCATCTTTCTGTTTCTCGGTCTCAGACAAAATGCTATCGCCTTTAAAATTTTAACACGAATGCCGCCTTTTTGAAGAGGTCTTGCCCCAGAGTAATTTCTGATCTCTTGAGTTTCATTAATTCTTCCGTAAAATGGGTACATGAGGCATGCCTCCTGGGACTTGGGGGAAAATCAAATATGGTCATGTAGGACTTGGCACAGTGCTGGTCACACACACACACACACACACACACACACAGGATGGCTCAGTAAAGGTTAACTCTTATTATTGTGTTTGTATCTTGCAAAAATATCCCCTTCTGCCTTTTGGTATATGTCTAACTTCTCCACCAGGCGGGTGGGTCCCAAGCTCTGAATGTGTACTAGAATCACCTGGGGGTGGGGTGACTTTTTAAAAATGGTTGCCTGGGCCCCATTTCAGATCAATTAACTACAATTCTCTGGGGATGGGGCCCAGGCGCCAGTGTTTTAAAAGCCTCCCAGGCCAGGAATCTATCAGATAACCAGGACTGAGAATGCTGAGTTGGCCCATGAGCCGCCGGAGAGCCAAGACCAGGCACTGCCCATTTTTATATGTGTGATATTGTGATTCATACTAGGAAATATATGTTTGGTCTTTGTCCCATTTCAGACACAGAGATTTCCTAAAACCTTTGGAATTTCCTAAGCGATTAGAGCAAAAAGTGTCTTTTTAAAAATTTACATTCAATTAGCCAACATATAGTACATCATTAGTTTCAGATGTAGTGTTCAATAATTCATCAGTTGTGTGTAACACCCAAGTGCACATCACATCACATCACGTGCCTCCACTAATGTCCATCACCCAGATACCCCATCCCCTCTACCCACCTCCCTCCAAAAGGTGTCTTTTTATGTTAATGAGGTGACTTTTGGAAAGCCCCTAAGTCACTTAAGGAGAGGGGCTGGTTACCAGGGGAGCCAACCCTGTGATTAGAAAATTGGAACTTTGAGTCCCTCCCTAACTTCTGGAGAGAGGGGAGGGGAGGGGCTGGAGATTGCCAATGAATGGCCAATTGGCCATTGCCAATGGCCAATGATTTAAGCAACCATGCTCATGTATTGAAATTTCCATAAACAGCAACAAGGTGGATTCTGAAAGCTTCCAGGTAGGTGAACATGTAGTGATGAAGGGAGCATGGTTCGCTCTGGGAGCATGGAATTTCTGCATCCTTTCTATAGACCTTGTCCTATGCATCTCTTCCATCTGGCTGTTCGAGAGTTGTATCCTTTCATAATAAACCAATAATCCAGCAAGCAAAATGTTTCTTTGAGGTCTGTGAGAGGCTCCAATGAATTCGTCAAACCCAAGAAATGGGGACGTTGGAACCTCCAATCTATAGCTGGTCAGTCGAAGCACAGGTGACACCCCCAGTGGTGGGGAAGTGAAGGAGACAGTCTTGTACGACTGTCTTAACCTGGGGGATCTGAGGCTCTTTCCAGTTAAATTGTGTTAGAATTGGGTTGTGTTGTAGGATACCTAGCTGGTGTCAGAAGATTGCATGGTGGGGTGGGGGAAACCCCATACATTGGTATGGGTGTCGAGTCCTAATGTCATACAAAGCACCTTGCATCCAGGATTCCTTGACTGTTGATTGGATGAATGAATGAGCATGTGTTAGAAACAGAGTAAAACCTGGAATGGGAGGGTCTTTGTGGATGAGGGTTTTGCCTTGAGGTTAATCAGGATCAGACCAGACCATCAGAGAGGGCCCTGGGATGTCTGCACATGCCCGCAGGCTAGGGCTCTGCTCCCAGGTCTGGGAATCACCTCACTTCACCCATCATTAGATCTCATCCCAATCCTACAGGTAGGTGCAATTCTTTCTTATTCCTCCTATGACCCCATTGGACGGAGGAGGAAATGGAGGCCCAGAGACGTGACTTGCCACCCCGTACCCCCGCCACCATCTCCCAGTCAGAGAGCAGCAGAGCCAGGCTGTGGACCTGTGTCTCCTGATGCCCAGTTCTGTGCTTGGAGTGTGGCTCAGAGCCACCCACACTGTCTGTTGGGAGAGAGTCATGCAGAGGGAGGCAGGGGAAGGGAGAGTCCTCTCTGAGGAGGTGGCTCCAGGGCTGTGGTTCCTCTTGGGGACATGTGGGAGGGGGCCTGGGGAAGCTTTGGCAGTAGTATAATCCCTCTGCGCATGCATGCATGCGTGCACGTGTGTGTGTACGAGCATGTGTGTGCATACGTGCCTGTGTGTACCATTGTGTGCCGTTCTATGTGTGACTGTGCTTGCGTGATTCTGTGTGTGGTGTGTGTGACTGAGTGTGTGTGCCTGCATGGCTCTGTACAACACGTGTGCTGCCATATGGGACATGTGTTTGTTTTTGCCATGTTGGGTGTGTGCTGTGACTTCAGAGTGCCATGAGCTCCTCAGAGCCAGCTCTTGGCCGTTGGGAGACCAGCTCCTCAGCTGGGATTTCAGGGACCCATGCAGCAGCTCCTCCCCAGGGAAGGGCACAGGGGGAAGTCCTCCCCCAAGCCTGAGGTCCAGTGCCCCTGTGGGGACCCCTTTCTGTCCAGGACCCCTCACTTTTCCTCTCCCTGGCCCCAGTGGCTTCTTTCCAGAGAAGAAGAAGCAGGCAATGTGCAATGGTAGCTGCCTGTGGCTTTTCCTGCCTTGCCCCACTCGCTGCCTTGCCCCTGCTGAGCCTCCTCATCTGCCAGGCTCGCTTCTGCAGGAAATTTCCCTGGGCACCTCTACTCCCGACTGTGTGTTAATTGCTTAGTCTTCAGCCTCCCCATCTACCTCAGAACTGGGGACGGGGTCACCTTGCCACATAACTTTACCCTTGCCTGAACAGGAGGTGGGAGGGGCTGAACAGGGGAGCAGGCTGAGGGGTGCTGTGGCCACCACGGGGAGAACACTAGGTATGAGGGGTTCAATACCCAGATCTGGCCCTCTGCCCCTCTTCCTTCTTCCACTCCAGGATTTAAAAATGCAGAGGATTTGTCTCAGGACTTGAAGATCCTTGAAAAGAGACAATGCCCTAGTTGCCCAGACACCTGTAGAGGATGCACCAAGCCTGTCTCAGGTTGGGGGAGGGGTCTTTTCCAGGGGACAACGTGAAGTGGAGGGGTGGTGGCCCAAAGGGACACCTGCTTGGAGGTCAAGGAATGGTTGACATGGGCCAAGACCTCCTCCTCATTTTGCCTATCATTAGTGACATCATGGCTCTCTATCCCCTCCCTTAAATGTGACTATCCTCTCTCTACACTCACAAATTTGTCCCTCTCCACATAGCCCCCTGCTGCTCATGTCTTCAGGCCTTGTGTCTACAAGGAAAAAATGGCTTCTTCCTGCATTCTCGGCTGTTCTCTTATTGGGCCAGGAGTGGACTGAGGTACAAGGTAGGAATACTTCCTTTTAAGGGCAGACAGTCTTAATTCCAGTTCTGACCCTGTGACCATCCTGCTGGGTGAACCTGGGCACATCATTGCTCCTCTCTGGGTTTTGGTTTCTTTACCAGTAAAAGAATCAAAGTCTGCCACCATCCCAGGCTCCAACACAGTGCCTCACTGTGGGGTCCTGGGGTTCTCCTGTGCAGGGACCCAGCCAGGCCTTGGGGCCATCCAACCTCAGAGTAAAGGCACTTTTTCCAAGAGGGATCATCAGAAACCCTGGTGGTGAAAAGGGCCCATGGTGGAGAAAGAGAGAGCTTCCTGACCTCGACCTCCATCTCCAAGGACAAGCCAGAAGGCAGTGCTGGGAGCATTGCAGTGACGGAGATCAGAAGTGGAGAGGTGCACAGACCAGGGCAGGGCCCACCAGACTGTGAGTCCTTGGGGGCTTGTCTGGTCGATCTCTGTCTCTCTAGCTCTTAACATCTTGTCTCCTGAGAGCTGATGCTCAGTGCATGTTTGTTGAAAAGATGAACAACTTCATGGAGAAGAGAGGATAAAGTTGGTTAGACAGCGACTAAAGAGAGAGGGGATCTTGGATTGCCAGGCTGAATGGAAAGAGGGAGAGGCATTAGGGGGAAATGATAAATTAGGATGAGGCTAGGTTATGCTGTGGTAACAAACGAGCCCCAGATCCCAGTGGCTTAAAGCAGTAAAGGTTTATTTCTCACTCATGCACATGTCTCTACGGGCTTTTCTCATTATGGTGACTCATATAGACTTTTCTCAAACACCAAAGATGACGCAATAACCACCATCCTGGACGTCACTAGTCCCTGTGTCAGAGAGAAGAGGAATTTGAGGTCTCAACCTAGCAATTAAGTAGCCTGAAAGTGACATTTGCACTCACACTCCATAGGCCAGGACCAGTCACATGGTTACTTGTGTTCACACCTCGTTGGTCAGAATTAGTCAACGTGATACCTCCAACAATGGAGGACCTGGAGACACCATCCTATCATGTGCCTTGAAGTCAGAGAGCTGGAAACACTTGATGAATGGCAGGAATGAGAGCCATTGAAGAGTTAGCCATGGAGAGCCAGAAGGGTACAGTTGCCATTCCAGGTCTTCTGTGACCCATATTTCAGAGTTCCAAGCCTGTGGGCGATGTTCTTTTAAGATCAGAACATCATGGACTGGCTCGTGGAAGAGACTGGCTGCACATGAATTGAACTGAGCCCCAGCTGTTCTCCAGGCTATGCTGAATGCTGGGAATACAAGACGGACAGGGCACCTTCCCTAAGGGAGCCAACAACTATCTCATATGAAATCGGATAAGGATTTAAAATCCTAGATCCAAGGTGGAAAGTGACCAGCCAGGGAAAGAAGAGGCAGCCCGGTCTATGGCTGCTCTGGGTGGCTGCTGTATTCACTCCTGTCGCCTCAAGGTCGGGGCTGTCCGTAGGAAGTCAGAGTTCCGTGCAATTGCATGTTTTCTGGTTCCTGCCTCTACCTTCACCCACAGCCCTCGAAGATTAGAAACCTCTATAACTGAAGCCAATCCAGGGGGAGAACCAAGGACTCACTCTAAAGTCTTTGAAGTGCATGAATACTGTCTCAGGAATGTGCTCTTACGAATGGGAATGTTTCATTTTGATTACATTTTTACAGACATTTTCCTGGTGACTTTGTGCGATCCTTGTACTGAGCTCCTAATCCAATCAGTAAAGATAAAGAAAAGAGACTGACAGAGGGAGGGGGAAGGGAGGGAGAAGGAGAAGATTGAGGATACTGGACCCCTTGGTTTGGGCAAGATGGCTTTGCTTTGCAATCATTTGGAGGGTAATCAACCCCTCCCTCACCAAATCTGACTTTGTGTACTTTGGCTTGAACTGGAAAAGTCAAAGTCATGGAGTATTAAAACTAGAGTTAGGACAAATATATCAGCAGCAGAAGAAGGGAGATGAGGGAAGAAATTACACTCATTTCCCCTTCCTTTTGACACCCACCTGCACCCCACACTCCAGTTCTAGGCCTTTCTTACACTTAGCCAAACACTACTCATGCCTCAGCGCCTTTGCCTTCACTGTGGTCCTCTACCTGGGACGCCCTCCCAGTCACCTACTTGGAAAATTCCTCCTCCTCCCTATGATCATGCCTCAAGTGTCTCCTATTCTGTCAGCACCTGTCTGGGCCTCTCCCTTATTCCCTGTGTGGGCTCTTTTTGGTCACTACTGTCTTTTGCATTAATTTACATCACTGTCTTTATTGTACCAAATGACAGTTTTCTATGAAGGTCTCTCCTACTGGGCTGTAGAATCTTTGAGGGGAGTGATGATGTCTTATTCCTTTTCCTGTACTGAGCATAAGGCCTAACACACAGCAGCATCTTGGTATACATTTAGATAATAAATTGAGTGAATGAATGTGTGAATGAATGGATGACCTGGAGAGCATCTGAAGGGGGACCTACTGTAAGCTCCTCCTCAAAGCCAGAAATCCTTCTATAATAGGGATCAACAAACTAGCCTGTGGACTGAATCCTGCCAGATGCCTGTTTGTGTGAATAAGGTTTTATTGGAACACAATGATGCCCATTCGCAGACACATTCCTCGTGGCCACCTTTGCACTACAGCAACAGCGTTGAGTAGTTGGGATTGTATGATCCTCAAAGCCTATAGTATTTTCTATGTGCCTACGCCTGGTCTAGCATTGGCTCTTAATCTTTCTTTTTTGGATTAGAGACATCTTTGAGAATCTGATAAAGAGGTATGAATACATGCTCAAGTACAGAACATTCTGCATTTACTTCCATGAGGACCAGTGCCCCCTTGAATCCCACCCATCCATCCTTCAGGAATCCATGGACCTAAGGCTAGAATTCTGTTGCTAGTGAGGCTGGAGCTGAGATAGGGATGGAAAACATGGTACAAGGTGTCTGGCAAGGAGATAGGAGTAAAAGTCAATTCTCTCTAACATCAAGACTTCCAACAGTGAGAATGTGCGGCCCTACAGAATCCCTGACATAGGGCTTACCGTCTTGCATATGGTACCTTCAGTCCATGAAGCTCACTACGACGTATCACACTGGGCTCTTGCAGGAGCACACACTCAGCACGAAAGCTCATCCTCACACTCGGCCGAGCTCTTGTAACCAGAACCCACTGGTCCTCCTAGATGTTGAGACCGTAGTCCAATGGGCAGAAGCTCATTTTCTCAGCTGATGAAGAGTGGGAAGGAGCGACGAGAAGGCAGAGGAGAGTCTGCCTGCCTTGATCTTCCCAAGGAGAGGCATGGCGAGGAGGGGCAGGGAAGAGGAACCAGGAGCATTATAAGTGATCAAATGCAGTCTTGCTCCCTTAAAAACAGGGGGTGGTGGGGAGACTGTGTGTGTCTGGGAGTTAATGAAGTATGAGCAATTGGAGTTAGGCCTCTGGGAAGCAAATTGGGGGCCAAACGAGCTCATTTTTTTGCAGAATTATTAAATTAGTAGTTGAAAGAAACACATTAGACATTATGAATCTTGCTTTTAGCAGAACCGTTGATAGAGGGCTGCACAGATGCTCGCTAAATTCATTCCACCCAGCATTGGAAGGGGTTGGCATTGCTAGGCTCCCCGGTGGGAGGGTTGGGGCGCGGGTGGTATTTAATGAGCTTCTGGGCGAGGCACTGTCTTGGGGGCTTTAGGTCTATTATTACATTTAATCCCTAGAGCTCTCAGCAAGGAAGGGGTGACTTCCCTCATTCCAGAAGGGAGGAGGAGCTCAGAGGGGTGCAGCGCCTCGCCTCAGCTCATGCAGAATCAGCAGCTGAGCACGTGGTTGAATTCCGGTCTACGTTTAGTCCAAACCCAGAGTTCTTGTCCCGGCGGTAAGAGAAACCTCCCTGCCTGGAGCCCTCAGGTGCCTTGGAAATGGAGCAAAGGACCATGGCAATCGGTCAGGTGGGAGGGGTGGGACACTATCTGGAGCAGGCAGGGAGGGCTGAGAGCCTCAGGTGTGCTGAGTCAGAGGTGGGGGGAAGGGTAGCCCTGGTAGCAAGGCTGATTTTATCTGCTGCCTTGAGAAAGATATGGCGAGTGGACTACGCACTCAGAGAAGGGCAAGGGCGTGGAATCCATGTTGTGGCCAATGGTTGAGTGAACAGACAGGGCTGTGCCATTTGCTCATGATATTCAGAGGCCCGTCCTGGGGAATGCTGAAGAGTGCTGTGGCCTCCGAGGGTTGAGCTGGGTCAGCGATGGGTTCTAGGAGGCAAGGAGACCTTGGCAGGACTGAGCTCCTCAACCCTGGAGACATTCCAGGAGCCGGCAGAGCGCGGGAGGAGGATCTGAATCTGGGTGAGATAAGAGATTGGTTAAAGTCTGTCTAAATGCTGCAATTCTCTATCTTCTGAAGTCAAGCATGAGGCAGGATATTCCAAGAGCAAAGCTCCCCAGAGACTCCTGCAGGATTTGGGGAGAGGAGTAGGACAGTCTGTTTTTGTCTCTGAGATCTGTTAGTGACCAATCAAGTGCCTGCACACAGAAGGGAAGGACTTAGTGGCCCCTGGGGGCTCCCTCTAGTCTGAGGACTGCTCCCAGGCTGTGGGGTGACTGACAGGCCTTCCCAAATCCTTCAGCATGGGGGGGGGGTGCTTCACTTCCAGAGAGCCTTCTCAAACACAGGGAGCCAGACCCATCAAAAATAAGAGAGAAGAGGAAAGGCAAGGGAGTCGGGGATGAGAAGGGCCAATGGTCCAACTCACCTGCCTACAAAGCTTTTTGGAGGGTCCTAGTGTGTACTGGAATCTCAGACAGACAGGTGATGAGCCGTGGGCAGCCTACAGGATGGTGGGCAAGGCAGGGCATGGTCCCAGTCTCTTTCATACAAGCTGGACATGGCCAAGGGCCCCAGAAGAGCACAGACAAGGAGATGGGTTTGCTCAGAGCCACCAGCATCCTCTTCTGTCTTGGAGTGGTAGATGTTAGTGAAGTTGTTATCTTTGTAACACAGAGGATTGACCTGGAGGAAGTTGGAGGCGAAACAGTGCAGGGACGGTGAGAGGTGAGAGATGAGGGAATGGGGAGATGGTGGGGGGAGCAGGCAGGCAGATAGAAGGACTGGATTTCCCAGGGCTTCGAATGCCAGTCTGAGTTCCTAATGCTGGAGGCAGCGAGGTGCCATTAAAACCTTCCATGAACGAGGGTGTCAAGATCAGAATCTTGTGGCTCCAGTGCAGAGGTTGAGACTGGAGAGCAGGAGGCCAGGAGGCCAGGGAGGGGGTCAGTACAGAATCCGGGGATACGGGTTGGTTACTAAGAAGAGCTGCTGAAGAGAAATGTTCTCAGCACGTGCGCCTGTGTAAGCACCTCTCCAGTGAACGTTTACCTCTTTGAGTGTACACATTTGGGAGCGAGCAGGCTTCTGTGTATCTGTTTGCCAGCATGGCTCAGGGTGTGAGAGTTTTATCTTGCTGTGGGGGAGTATGCGTGCCTGCCCCAGAAATCATGACACTTTGATTGTGCCCATGAATGCATGTGAGTGTGTGTGTGTGTGTGTGTGTGTGTGTGTCTCCCAATCACTTTAAATCCATCTTTTGCCACCACCCCGTCTAGTGACATGGACACTTTACATAGGACAGCATGGATGGACTGTGTCCATCCACTTCAGGCTTCCCCACCCCACACTGTGCCATTGTCATCGCCCATTCTTGCCCTTGAGCTCTTAGATGACCTGAGAACTTTGACATGTGGGACTAGTGAAACTCCTTCCTTGTTCCTTAGCAGAGGGTAAGAGGGTATTATGGGTGAAGTGTCTGTTACAGGTTGCAGGACAGAAGAGGACCCTCATCACCATGCCAACGCTGGGCTTACACCATTCCAGACAGCATCTCCCAAAGGCTCTGACCTGGGCCAAGGTCGCCTTGATCCTGCTGTTCCTGAGACCTGAACTAAGAGGCAGCCTGCAGAGGGTGTGAGAGGCCTCGCTCAGACCACAGAGCCCCAGTTGTGGCCTTGCCCTTGATCTGTGAGATGACCTTGGGCTGGACCTCCTTGTAGCCTCAGTTTTTCCAGGCTATCTCACCTGGAGCCCCATGAGAAGTCTGGAGTGAAGGTAACTGGGTTGCTATCCACTATGCTGAATGTGGGACTTATGTAGCTGGTCTTGGTTGGTTGAGTCCTTTATCCAGAGGTGTGCTGATGAATGGCTAACACCTGGTTGTCTCCCTGTAAGGATGAAGCCCCGGTCTGCTGTGTCTGCCAATTTCTCTGGTGTAAACACTCCTACTGTGACTGATTACAGTTCACGAGCATGAAGCCACCAAATGCGGAGAGAGAGGTGTGCACAGCTGACTCCCGCAAGCTGGAAGAGAATGGCTCCAGCTCATCCCTGCCTTTATCTTAAAAGATCAATAACAGCGCAGCCGAGAAGGACTCTAAATCAAGGTCAGGCAAAGGAGCACAAGAGTGCCGAGCCCTGGGACTGATGGACAGGTGAGGCTCTTGAGTGAAAAAGGAGCCAGGAAATGAGGTACTTGGAGGATGAGAAACAGTTTGGGAAATGTGACGTGCAAGTGGGGCCAGGTCAGGCGGTTCAGGACAGAAACTGCTTCTGCTGGGTGATGCATAGATGGCCCAACACAGCCAGAATACATTATGGTCTCCTGCTGCTCCCGGCCAGGGAAGGGGAGGAGGGTGTACGTGATGATGAGGGAGTTGGGCAGCTAGTCAGGTGTTCCCTGAGCCCCAGGGATGACGTCTGAGCAGGCTGAGCCAGAGAAGGGCAAATCCAATTCTGTAATTGTTGGGGCATCAATTCTGGTGATGGTCCTGTGAGGGTGATGCCAAGGGCCCGGGGAGGGGGAATGCCCTGGCTGACATCATCTGCTATTTCTGGGCCAATTCACAGCCTCCTCCAGTGGGAACTTCCTTGAGGACATAAATCACCCTCGTCTTCACATGGCTGCCTCATTCTCCCGAGAAAATAGGGAATCCATGCACGTGGGCATCCTCTGGGGATGGAGAAAATAGGGAATCCATGCATGTGGGCATCCTCTGGGGATGGCACGGGGAGCGGAGAGAATGGTGTGATCCTGAAGTCACGCAGACCCAGGTGCAAATCTAACCTCCGCCCCTTGTTAGCTGAAGGGCTTTGGTCAAGTCATTTCACTTCTCTGACATTCCATTTCCTCGAATGAGTGATGATACACACGAGGGGTAGACATGCCACTGAGGGAGAAGGGTCCGAGTCATTGCAGGTGCTCAGCAAACACCAAATCTCATCTCTTGTGGTTTCCTTCTCTTAGAGAATATACCCCCAGCGGCCAATCTGCGGAGGCTTCTGGAAGGTGATGCAGATTCCCTTTCTGGCCCTTTGTCTGGCTTTGTGGTGAGTGGCCCACAGGGGCACAGGGCAGGAGGCTGACTTTGGGTGGGAGGACACGGACGGAGGCTGTCCACCTGGGTGGGGAATCTGGCCCTGCTGGGGTGTGAGGCGGGCATGTTCTCTCCCCACAGTGCTCAGACTCCTCCTTGGGAACTTCTCAGCCAAGCAGGCCTCAGAGGCCAGGAGAGCAGCCTGGGACCTCGGGGGCACAAGGCCCCTTTCCCCAGCAGAGACAACTACTTGTCTTACCTGTCCAGGCATCTGCTTGACTCGGTCCCTGCTCCATGCCTGCTCTCTGTCTTTCCAGTCGGCTGTGTGTGCATTGGTCCCCAGGAAAGATCGTTAGACTTGCTCCCGCCTGCTGCACTCATTGCTGCAGAAGGTCACCTGACTTCCTGTCCGTCTGTCAGTCTGCCTGCAATCTGCCTTCCCATCCCTCTGATTGCAGCTGACTCTCTTGCACCTGGGCTCCGTTTTATGATGTCTGGGTGACAGAGAGGTGATAAATGAGAGTGAGCGAGTGACAGACAGGAGCACACCTCTGGGGGCTGGAACACGTGCACACACAGGGGAATGACAGTTGGGTTGTCTTCTTGGAGACAGGGTCACTTGGGGTCTCCCCAACCCCAGAGGGGTGCCCAGAGCACCAACCATCTCACCTCAAAGCACCATCTGTCTGCCTCCCTGACCGAAGACAGGGGTGTTCCCTGTGGAGGCTCAGGTTGGGGGGGAGGGGAGAGGGGAGAGACGGTACCCATGGCAACCGTTGGAGAGGCACATTTCATCTCAAGAAGAATGCCAGTAACAATGGAGCTGTCCAGCAAACAAAATGGGCTGTGAGTGAGGTAGTGATCTCCCTGTCATTGAAGTCATTCAATTAGGGGCCGACCACCCACCTGTCAGGGCTGCTGCGGTGGGGATTCCCAAGTAAGGGATAGGATAAGACTGGGTGGTGGAGAAGGGCCAACGTTTAAGATCACGGCTGGTAGCACTGATCCCCGTAAAGCACTCTCCAAGGTTCCTGGCAAACGGAACACGCTCCCAACCAGAGCTACTGTTGGAAGGAGCTTGGATGAAGTGACCTGGGCCCAATCCTGCAGCCTTCGAGCTGGAGAAAGACGAAAGACCAATTAGAGGCAACTGGTTATGAATAAACAGGAGCTGGGAACTTGGAGTAATAAAGAGCTTCCCAGAATAGGAATGTCTCCATCTCCCTCACGCTGATTTGCATGGCTCCCGCAGGCTTCCCTCCCCTCTCCTAACTCAATTTCAATTTCAATTTCAATGTCAATAACTTCCTTGGCACGACAAGCAGTCAGAGGTTGCCAAAGTGAATTGGAACATTGAGTTTCAGAGTCTCGGACCAGCTCGTCCAGCCCGTGTCGCCGTCCCCTCCTAGGCCTTCCAAACCTTTCCTGGGCACATGCCTCATCCTCTGCGCCCTTTCGGGAGACTTATATTTACCCTCCCCAGCTGCCTATAAGGTTGCTGGGGAAGAGATGCATTCCGTCATTTGATCAAGATGTTCGAACAGCAGTAGCCCGTGGGACGTCGTGTGTTCACGCAATGTGCTAGGGACAGAAGGCTAAAGAGGGCTTAGCCCCTCTCTCCTGGGACCCCAGCCACGGGGTGCGGAAAGCAGAGGAGAAGCAACGATTCCCGCAATGGGGCAAGGACTCTGCTAGAGGGGAACAGGGGGCTCTGGGACACGGAGGACGGGCCTCCGAGCCAAGGTGGAGCAAGGGCAGGTAAGGGTGAGGGCGGCTTCTTGGAAGAGGCAGATGGCAGGCCACTGAGTTCTTTCCCTCCCTCGTGGGTCAGCGATGCCTGGGATGTCCCCATTATAACAGCCCCCTTTATGTAAGCCTATTGCCCGCCCCCCCCCCCCAGGGCTGGCCATGGGCAGATCCTCCAGAAAGGGAGGGTGTGGCCTGGAGGAGTGAGAAGGGGGTAGAAGGGACCTGGATAGATGCTGCGGGAGGGACGTGGGGCCCAAAGAGGAGAAGGGGCTGAGGGGGCGCACGGCGGCCGGGGCCCCCAGCGTGTCGGTCTGTGAGCTGCGGCAGTTGGGGCATCAAGGAGCACCCACCCACCTGGACTTGGTGCCCTTATGGAAGGAGACGGCCCAGTACTGGGAGGCCGGGAGGCACGGGGACACCAGCCTGAGCACTCAGGCGTTCATATGGGAGTGGCCCTGGAATGGGACCGTGAACAGGCGGAGGGATGGGCAGTGCTGATTTTGCCAGGGGCTGGAACTACTTGGCCAGGAGGCCCAATGAGCAGGACCTTGACCCCTGTCTTCGTCTCGTCCTCTCCACAACTGGACTGTGGAGAGTTGTAATGAAACACAGCTCCCCACCACATCACCTCCAAGAACAGGGGCTGCTCCGGCAAAACACCTCTGCCATAGAGAGGACGTGGGTGCTGCCTCTAGCTATCTTTCTATAGCCTTTGGTCAGCAGAGAAGAGCCCCCAGGGACAGACAGCCCTGGGCAAGGACTAATGCTCACAGGCCAAGGGGTCCTGCTTGCAAGCCTCTTGAATTTCCCATGGGATCATGCTGAACTAGGAGAAGCAAACTCCTTACCAGAAGTGCTCCCGAATTCTGGGTTCCTGGGGACCCCTCCCCCCCTGGGTTGTGAACATTTGCAGAGGCTACAGCCATCCTTGGTCCTCCTCTTGGCCCTTTTCTTCTCTTCTCTCAAGATAAGGGTGGGCAGGGAGGACCCCCTGAATGGGGCTGGTAAGAATTCTGGAACTTTGGCTGACCAGCTGTTTCCCACACATCCTCAACAGCTCTGTTCTCTCAAACCACCCAGTTTCATCCCAAAGGAAGGAGTGGTCCCTGCAACAGAGTTTGCAAAACAGTAGACTACAGGTCTCTCCACTCCTGCAAGTTTCAGTGTCTGAAGAACCTAGAACTTCTTTTCCCTATTGTAGGGAGAAAGGGGAGAAAATGGTCTTTTAAAGCTCTTCCTACGTGCCCAGTTCTGTACCTTTCTGACCCCACAGCTCCATTGTGGTGTGGGTGTGAATTTTCCCACAGGCTGATGAGGACACTGAGGGATAGACCAGTTCAAGGGAGGTGGGGGAGGTTTCCCTCTGGCCCACCCTGAGCATGTGAGGTGAGGGAGCCCAGCTCCCAGGTGTGACATGGAGGTCAAAACTGCCTTTCCAGACAACTATCATATGATCTCCCTGATATGAGGAAGTGGTGATGCAACATGGGGGCTTAAGTGGGTAGGAGAAGAATCAATGAAACAAGATGGGATTGGGAGGGAGATAAACCATAAGTGACTCTTAATCTCACAAAACAAACTGAGGGTTGCTGGGGGGAGGGGGGTTGGGAGAAGGGGAGTGGGGTTATGGGCATTGGGGGGGGGTATGTGCTTTGGTGAGTGCTGTGAAGTGTGTAAACCTGGCGATTCACAGACCTGTACCCTGGGGATAAAAATATACGTTTATAAAAAATAAAAACTTAAAAAAAAAAAAAGAATGGCTAAAAAAAATAGTAATAACACCAAAAAAAAAAAAAAACCCCAAAAACCCACTGCCTTTCCAGTAGTCTCAGACTGTCTTAACCAGTGCCACTGAACGGGGCACTCCTTGCCTACCCTTCTCTTGGGAACGGCCATTGGGGAACATTATGGAGTGAGGACAAGGGGCGCCAAGGGCTGGGGAAACCACCTACATCTGATTGGAAAAGCTAATTCCTATGAGTTCCGATCCACAGAAGGCTGACCCCATGCAGAAGTACGGAGCCGGCTGTGTGGGTCTGTGTGGTGTAGTGGAAAAAGCTGGCCATCCTAGGGTGCAAATCCTCCTAACTAATCCAACTTCACTGATGTCTAGATGAACTGACCTCTCTAACTCCCTCCATAAATCCTGCCTCTTGGACAGGTACCTTCCTTCCCTTTCTCGTTTGCATGTTATATGTGTTCCCAGACTGTTTACATCAGTTGTATGGATAATTTAATCAAGCATGAATAAGCCTATAGAATAGGAATACAGAAAAGAATTCTGTTTCTGCAGTGATTAATTTAATGTTTTGGGCCAGTTGCTAAAAGTTGCTGTTGAAAACGGTGTGGGCAGGACCCTCAAAGATCTGAAGAAAAAGAAACCCCATACAAGGAGGTTTGTGTGAATCGATTGCCTTGCATGGAATCAAAACCAGAAGTCTCTTAGGGAACGTTCATGTGGTCTCCATTACATGTGATCTCGAAAAGCCGATTCACCTTCCTGAACTTCATTTTTCTTGGCTTTAAAATAAGTATGATAGCTCCTGCCTTGCCGAGTGTTATGAGGAACAAAGGACCCACATGAGGTCCCTTTGCTATCTTTTGTTCGCTTCTGGATGATTCCCTGGTCCTCTCCCTGCCGTGCCTGCTTCCCCCTGCCTGGTGTTTCTGGGGACTTCAGCTGTTGGTTTGCAGTTGATGGGGTTGTGATTAGAGTTTAAGGCATGCACCTTCGCTAAGTGTGACATGGTTAACAAGGAGAAGCCCTTTCGAGGAATGTGGGTGTGTAGGGATTGCCTGGCAGGGTGACAGTCTGAGCTGGAAAAGTCTCCATGGTGTTCCTCTGATCATAGTTTTCGTGGCCCAGGGGGAGGGTGTGCTTATACTTGCTGGGGTGTGACCTGGCCATTGTTATACCCGCCGTGACGCACCCACTTCTCTAACCCATCCACCCGGGGGCGGGGGAAACTTGGCATCAGACTCTGGAGCAGAGTCTTATCCCCCGCCAGAGGGTAAAGAAGGAAGTTGAGGATGGACAGGGGAGTTTGGGCACGGCTCAGCTCAGATCCCTTGGGCTCTGCCTCTTGCCCAGGACTTCAGATCTAGGGACAGGTGTGACCTCCCCACACCTGCACCCCAACGGGCTTCTGCTGGTCTGCCCGGGGATGGGGGTTCAGCCTGTGGCTGCGTTCAGCTGCTCCTTGGCTGCATGGGAGTCTCCTAGCACCTGTTGTCTGACGGTTCATGCTCCCAAATCCTGGCCCACAGAATCCCAGAGAGCCCCCCAGAGGGATCAGCACGCATATTCATCCCATTCTGAGGATTGGAGCCAGCTGCCTCCGCTGTTGCCACTGCTGGCTTCCCAGAGCTCAACCCACTGGCCTCAAGGCATGGCCCCTTGTTTCCTCCCCCAGCTCAACCAGACTGGCCCCAGCTGGAGCCCCAGGGCTGAGAGAGCGGCATCAGCAACACTTCAGCTGCCAGGAAGCTGGTATCATATGCGCCCTTAGATGCCTAGAGCCGCGCAGAGGTGCCCATCGAAGGTCTCTGTGTGTGAGGACTGGGCAGGGGTGTGGTAGAGGAAAGAAAGGAGGTGGCAGACAACAATGTCCCTTCTGTTTTGTATTGGCTTCTGCGATACGCACAGTCAAGCAGCCCTGGGGTCATCACCAATGACTGTGAAATCTTGGTGTGCTCCCTTCGCCCTCGTGAGCCTCTGTGTCTCCATCCATAAGGTGGAGATGATGGTAGCCTCACCTCTTTGGCGAGAATAATGTCAGTAAGGTAATGTCTGTGAAGATGTTTTCCTCCATATGTGACCTGTTCATGCCAAGAGTAAGGGAAACATCGAAAAAAAAAAAAAAAACAAAAACAAAACCAGAGCTCTACGGGAGCCTACTGGGCTGAGAATGGGCAATACTGGACCACAGGAGTGACACCAGATTGTCCCTCCCAACAGGGCAGTGGACTCTCTGCCTGTCCTGGGCAACCAGGTCTAAGATTCCCCTTCTTGGCTCCTGGCTCGCCAATCTTGACAGATTTTTCAGAGCTGGAGCAGAGAACCCATTTTCCCTTCGGCAAGACTGAGGTCTAGAGGGCAAATGACTTGTTTGAGGCCACATAACAGGCCAGGGGCAGGATGGAACAGGCTCTCAGAGTCCCAAATCCCCAGTGCAGGGCTAGGTACTGTGCAAGCTGCTGCAAGCACTCCCGCCCCTTGGCGTCCTGATGTTGGGGCGCAGGACGTGTGGCGGTGAGGCTGCCCAGGCCCCACAGGACAGCCCGGCAGTGGTGATGCTGGGCTGTCCTGCCCTTTCCTCCTGGGCTGTGCTGCAGGTGGCTGCCCGGCCCCAGCTGCTGTGGGCCTGGGTAGGACTACACTCTTGCTGCTGACACCTGGAATGGCTCCTTGAGGTTTTTCTCAGAGAAATAACCCTTCCAACTCCACTGCAGAGGGAAGAGCAGCAGAATGGGAAAAGGAAGCTAGGGCAGAGAAAGACAAGAGACCCAGAGCACCCTAGAGACAGAGGAATACACTCACTCATCATTTACATGGGCCTGACATTCAGCCAGGATGCACCAGTATCCTGTTAAAATGCTGATGTTCTCTCCTATCTCTGCCGCTAAATAGTGACTCAATAGTGACTTCCCATCACCTGCAGCCAAGGACCGTCCTTCAGGATCTCCTGGATCCCCCTAATCCCACCATCATCCAGAAATGAAAAGATTAATGCTTGACCCACAGGGACCTCGGGCCCCTGCTCCCTGCTCGAGCTGGTTGTTCAGTATTTTGAAGATCAGTCCTCTTACAGAGGCAGGCAAACACTTAGATGGAAATTGTTGAATGAAATAGGGTGTGTTCATCTGTGAAATGGCATCATTCATTCATTCATTCACTTACTCGCTCATTCATTCCATGAGCAAATGTTTATTGAGCACCTAGTATCTGCCAGGGAAAGGGCGTGGAATCGGGATGCTGAGCTGGTTTAGGCAAGGTGTCTGCTCACCATCTCGCAGTGGACTTGGGAGGCAGGGAAGGGAAGGAAACATGGTGGGGGAAATGCCGTGCGCCCACACCCGCATCTCTGAGCAACAGAGAAGGAGGCTGTGAAGCCCATGGGGAGGGGCCTCTGAGTCTGGCTTGGAGCTGTCAAGTTTCTTCAGTTCTGTCCAATTATCCACTAATGACTCACAGAGAATAGATTAGGAAGGGGACCAAGGACAAGGACGCTTAGTTGTCAAGCAGAGAAGGGAGGGAATGCTGAGTGCCCCGTGACAGGTCTCAGGGAAGGCGGACGGGGAGGAAGGGAGGAGGTGGTCTCCAGCCCACCCTCTCCTGGACTGTCTGGGCCCACTGCTGGGGGACTGCTGGGGGGCTGGGCTGGGCTGCCAAGCTGGGGCACCTGGGACCGGAGTGGAGTTCAGGGTCCGGGGAACAGAGGAAGGTGAGGATAGTGGGCAGCAAAGTGGGAGGGGAGAAGGATGGGGGCGTGCGGAGGGGTGAGGCAGACCTCCTGTGCTCAGGTCTCTGCACCCCATGCCCCACCGGCAGGACTGGTGCCCCCAGAGCAAGGAGTTGAGTCTGGGGGTTTTGTCTGCTGGAAACTGTGGCTCTGGCCCTTACTTGAGATTGCCCTTGTCCCAGCCTGAGCAGGACACTGGCCTGCTGTTCCCTCTAGTACCACCTGCTTCCCGCCGTCTGGGTCCCGCCTTGCTCTGGTCTCCGGGGAGAGGAGGAAATGCACGCGACCATATTCAGAGCAGCCACAAGCCACCTCTCCACTCCCAATGCCAAGGCCCACCGTCTGTCATGAGTCCTGGGTGCTCTCCTGTGTGATCATCCCAGCCGTCCTGGGCCAGGCCCACGAGGCACTCCTTTCCCACGAGGCCCAGGAGGGAATTGGGGCTCAGATGGGTGACTTGATTTCCCCAAGGCTTCGGAGGCGATGGGCCAGAGCTGGGGCTGGCACTCGGGTCTGTCTCTTTCCCCCGATCTTCTCTTCAGAGCTCGCTACTGATTTGTCTGTCAGGCCTGAGGCTGCAGGTGAGGAGACAAACCCAATGTGAGGGGCTAGGCCCGAGTCCTCACCCCGGTCCTCCCCCTCTAGTCTCACTACACTGTAGCTTGTGAGAAACCTTCCGGCCCCCGGGGCTGGTGTTCCCAGGTGCCCGTGATGCCCACAGAGGGATTTCTGCAGCCCTCCAGGGACTCTCTCTCCAGATACCCCAGCGTCCCCTGCTGCCCTCCGGGACAGCTGTCATCTCATTATGTCAGCTCTGCGTGCTCCAGACCCTGCCTACACGGACGTTGGGGCCCTCGAGCACGCGGTCGAGTCCACATCTGCCTGCCCCATTTCTCCACCTTCTGCCTTGCTCAGACCGTGGGGGTCCCTACAGCACGGCACTTGCCGAGACAATCAGGGCATGCGGGCAGACATGAGGGGTGAGAAGGGTGGGGTTTGAGGGTGTGTGGGGGGGCTGCCTGGTCCTGGCCCACGATGTGATCATCTTACTGGGCTTTCTGCAATTCCACATGCTCTCAATTAATGCCCGTGCCACTGGTCCTCAGACCCTGTCACCTGGTCCCCTGGTAAAAAACATCTCTTGTCCTTCTGCACTAACTCTCTGAGTGCCTGGGTCTTGACTTCTGGCCTGGGTCTGTGAGATTCAAGTCCTACCTGGGAGTCTATGGTCTCTTGCCTGGTATCATGGGGCCCGCAGCACAGGGTCTGAGCTGCTGACGGTTTTCAGAGACCCCCAGAGGCAGATGCACTGGTGTTAATACCAGGTAGCCACACAGGTGATCAAAAATTATAAGCAAAGAACAAACAAACAAACAAAAAAACAATGCAAGCAAAGGAGTAACTCAAACCCAGCCCTCTCACAGGGACAGCGCTGACACTAAGAGCAACCCTAGGAAGTGGAACACTCCAGAGGTGGATTCGGATCCCAGGGGGGCAGCTGCTTCTGGTCCTCCAGTTAACATGCTCCAGGTACCCAAGATAGAAAAGTGGCCTTGGACCCTTCTAGAAGGATCTCGAGTCCCCCCTGGTTGTCCAGGTTCAGGATATCTTGCTAGCCTAGGTAGAAGCACTTCCCCCTTGCCTTAAATTCTGCCCCTTCCTCCATTCCAGCAGCGAATCTGCGATGCCTTTCCCCAGTTCTTTCCTCTTCCTTCCTCTTCCTTTCCAAGATCTTGGCTGGGGTTCTGACACCCCGAGTGCTTGGTTGGGGTGGGGTGGTATTTGAGGTTCCCGTGTCCTGTTTGCTTGCTCGCCTGAGGACCCTGGGCTGGTGTGGCCATTGCGGGCTGTGGGGACAGTGGTGGTGGGAAAGTAGGAGAGAAAGAGGGGGAAGTGTGATGCCTGTAAAAGCAGCACAGGCCCGCTCTGCCTGCAGGGACTCAGCCTGGGGTGTGCCCGTGAGCCAATCTCTTCACAGAAGCCAGAGGGATCTTTCCAAACCCCAAACCCGACCACATCACTTCTTTGCTTAAAATCCTTCAAAGACTCCTCATCTCCCACCAGACTGAGCTCAGATGAAGGGCTCCAAGGCCCTTGGTGACTGGATGGAATGAAAGAGGCGCAGGCCCGAGAGCTCCCCCAGTCTCTTCTCTCTGCCCCGGCATCTTCCTCCCACCTCTCATCTTCTCCCCTTGACCTGACTCCTCAGTATTTGTCCAGGACTCCATGCGCCCTCTTTCCTGAGATGCCCTCCATGCTTTCTGAAGTTCAGGAGGGTCCCTGTCACTCTCTCTGACAGTGACACGCTTACCCACTGCATGTCTGTTGCCTCCTGTCTCCCGCCAGATGCATCTTACTCAGAATGATAGTCCTAGTGTCTAGCCTCTGGCTACTCAAAGTGTGGTCCACGGACCAGCAGCATCAGCGGCAGCCAAGACCCTGTTAGAGATGCACAGTCTCGGGCCCCATCCCAGAACTACATTTAAACACTAACTGCATTTAAATAAGATACAGGTGATTCATGTGCCCATTAAACTTTGAAGAGCTCTGAGCTAGCCAGGGTTTGGCCCAGATGGATGCCCTTCATTATTTCTTGAGTGAATGAAGAAATGCACGAGGTCTGCAATGAGTGACAAGACAGGCACTAGGCTTCTGCTTGCAACAACTCCACAGACCCTGGACTGGCTGGGAGTGAGGACGGGCAGGGAGTGGGGGTCCGTGACGGCACTCAGGCACCCTATGCCCAGCTCACACACTTCAAAATACATTGTTGTGGTGAGGGGTGCCTGGGTGGCTCAGTCGGTGAAGCGTCTGCCTTCAGCTCAGGTCAGGATCCCAGGGTCCTGGGATCGAGCCTCACATGGGGCTCCCTGCTCAGCGGGAAGTCTGCTTCTCCTTCTCCCTCTGCCCTGCCCCCAGCTCCAGCACTCGTTCTCGCTCAGCTCAAATAAACAAATAAGATCTTTAAGAAAAAATAAAATACATTGTTTTGTTGAAACCTTATGACAGTTGGATCATTATCCCTTGTTCTTAGATGTGGATACGGAGGTGGGACCAATGCTTGTGACCCCCACAAGTTCATACGTTGAAACCCTAATCCCCAGTGTGATGATATGAGGAGATAGGACCACTAGGAACTGGTTAGGTCATGAGTGTGGAGCCCTCACGAATGGATTAAGCGCTCTCTCAAGAAGAGACAGGAAAGCAAGCCCTTTGAGCTTAGGGTGCTGGGGGAAGGTCTTCTGCTCTCTGCTCTTCACTGTGGGAGGATGCTAGGAGAAGACAGCCACCTGCTGACCAGGAAGCAGGCCCTCACCTGACCCCGGACCTGCCAGCACCCTGATCTTGGACTTCCCAGCCTCCAGAACTAGCAGGAATCACAGTTGGGGCTGTAAGCCCCCCACCTCCATGGTATTTTGTGGGAGCAGCCCAGACAGACCAGGACACTTGCCCAAGGTCACAGAGCAGTAAGGGGGAAGCCGTGGTTCCAGCTGGAGGAGTGAGAAGAGAGAGGGCAGGGCCAGGAAAGGATGTGCGATGTAAGGGCCTTGTTGGGCTGGGCCCAGGAATTAGCTCACTGCAGGATGGAACTGAAACCCATTTCCATCAGAAGGGGAGGATGGGGGGAGACTCTGGAGGGGAGGCCCGAGCGGGTTTGATTTGTGGCTGAAATCCCAGCTTCCACTCTGGGAGCCTCTGGTTCCCTTGGCCTGGCTGGGGCCTGTTCTGTTTTCCCGGTGGTGCCCTCTCCCCTTCTGTGTGGGAAATGTATCCTTCCCCTGGGCTTCCCTGCAGCCCACACCCCCCAGGCCACATTTCCCTGAGCTCAGCATAGTCTGGATGCCTTCCCATACCGGCAGGGCTCAGCCTGGGACAGGGCCTGAGTTCCTGAGTTCACCAATCCCTCCTTCTTCCCCAAATCGCCTCCCTTACGTAAGAGGGGCTAGAATCCATCCAGCAGCAGAATGTGGAACCTGAGAGACAGGACCAAGTCTCAACCCTCCTGTTTCTCATGGGGCATTGCGGTCTGGAGATGGGGGCACGTTTCTCGGGGTCATAGGTTATAGGGCGGGTCACGAGCAACACCATGCCCAGGAGAGTCCAGCCTGTTATTTGTGGTTCCCGTTGTGCCTACAGGCAGCTCAGAACCTGTGTCAAAGTGCACCCACAGGTAACATTTGCTATTTTTATTATTAGCTATTATTTATTGAATACTTACCATCTGCCTGACATCGTGCAAAGCACTTAACATACATAATCACATTTTATCCTCCTAATAACCTTATGATTTATTTACTACTCCTACCATCATCGTTGCTAGTCTCACTTTATAGGCCGAGAAGTGGAGGTTCTGAGAAGCGAAGTAATTTGCCCCAAGGTGCACAGCAAAGCAGCAAGGGTCTGAAGGCAGTGTGGTCGTGCGACCCCAGGTCCTGATCTGTTAAATGTTCTCTTCGAGTGGGTTCACCTCAGGCACCTGGACCCAAGTCACTGAGCCATGGTGAGGGCAGGGTCCCAGGTCTCCCTGAGCGGCGGGGACTTAAGGATCATGGTGACGCCACCCTGTAGACACATAGTCTTACATCAACACGCCGTTCCGTCTACTACAGAGTCCTCTTGCATCCTTCACATACAATGTGGGATACAATAAACCCACAGAGCTGCAAAGTGGATGTTTTCCCCCTTTAACAGGTTAGGAAAGCCGGCTTACTACCCCAAGGCATCCAGTGTGTGGGCGCCGGCCTGGGTGGCATTGCGAGCGCCATGACAGCACAGCGCCCCCTGCCTGGGATCACCATAAATGCAGGGATCCTAGAGGCCCTGAGCATAAACCCACCAGGGTGTGCACACCCAGCCGGGCTCCAACTTGGAGTCTGCAGACTCCACACCTGGGGTGAGGCTGGGCCTGGAAAGGCACATCCACCCATATCCCCAGGATTGGTCTGTAAAGGGACCGGGATTGTGGGTTAAATCCCCCCTCCCCAATCTGGGATTGCTAACTCGTCCTGCTCTCCAGCCCTCACCGTCTGCAGATACTGAAGGAAGGAGCCATCAGTAAAGGTGGGGACTGGTCCAGCCTCTGCTACTGATTAGCTATGTGGCCTTGGTTTTGACCTTCGTTTTCTCGCCTATAAGGAGGTGGAGTAATGCCTATCCTGTTGCTCCTTTAGCGATTTTGTGAGGGTAGGATGGTACCATATAGACGAAAGGCCTTCAAGAAGAACAAACCCTGTATTTATGGAATGATGATCTCAGGCCTAAAAACTGAGGCTTGGGATTTGCAGGATGGGGAGGCAGTATTTATTGAGCAACTATGAGCACTTTCTAGATGTTATTGTGTACCACCCTCAACACAGCAATCAAAGAGGTATTATAGGCTTTTCTGCCACTGATCCTGGCCAAATAGCTCTTAATAGACTGTCCCACAGATAACAACTCCAAATCCTGAGAAAAATATTAAAAAATAGTTTTCAGAAGGAGAGTGACTCAGAAGCAGACGAATTTCAGAGTTGGGGGTGGGGGAGGTTTTTGACACTTGGGAGAAGAGAAGGGCAGTGGGTGAATTTCTTTCTCAGTTTTTCCAAGTTTAGCCTCGGGGCCAGCCCCCGTCCTCCCATGCTGGATGGCTAAAACTTGGATAGAAACCTGCAGTCATACTGGTTTGAAGAAAGAGGGACCGATTTCAAGGTAACTATAGCAGGTGGAAACTGAAGGAAGAAACTCAGGAACTCCAGATTCTGGGTAGAAACTCTGCCTGAAAAGTATTGTCACTGTCTTAACAAATGCGTAGGTGTAGGATAGAAGCCCAGCTGCCAGCAGGGCCCAAAAGGAACTGAACAGAAATTTCAGCTACAATCCACTAAAGAAGTGACCATTTTGTAGGGGGACAGTTCAGTTAAGTTACCTAGTAAATTAAATAAAGAAACAAACAGCTCTCATACTCTTCATAGCAACATGAAGAGACCCCCAAGTCTCTACATGTTAGCACGTACAATCCTCAGGATACAGTCCAAAATTATTGATGTAAAAAGAAACAAGAAAACGAGACCCACAGGAGATAATTAGCAGAGATGAGTCCTAGAATGACCTGGAGCAGACAGAGATTTTAAAGCAGCTCTTACAAGTGTGTTCAAGAGTGTAAAGTAATTATGCCCACAATGAATGTAAAGATAGAACTAATCTCAGCAAATAAATAAATAAATAAATAAATTCTACCAAAGAGAACCAAATGCAAACTTCAGGCCTGAAAAATATACCTGAAACAAGCATTATAATCACCATTTACAGATAAAAGAAATTCAGGTTCCGAGAGATTAGGTCATTTCCTCAAAGTCACACGAGCAAGTGATTGTTTGGAATTCGAATCCCAAGTCCATTTGGTTTTTAAAACTATCTTTCCAACCTCATTAGGTAGGATTTAGAGGTTAGTAGGAGTGTGTAGGAAAATGAAAGGGGTATGTGAACTGTTCTAAAAGTTCAGAGAAGTAGGAGACCTTTCTGGAAGACACCACTGTTTCCTGAGAGCAGGCGATGGGAATATCTATCCATGGTGCTGAAATTGGTCCAATCTCCCAAACTTCTGTGTCTACCAAACACTTTCTGATTATTTGCACCAATGAGTGGAAAGAAAAGATAAACCATAACAGCTCATGTTTTAGAATTTCTTCATTTTGACTTTCAAGACTAATGCAATATATTGTCCTAGCCATTGCTGTCCATGGGTTTTGCCCATGGTCTGCATAATTTTTTTGTTTGTTCTGCCTAAAATCTTATCCTTACGGATGCGGATAGAGAGTGAGAATCTTCATTTATCTATGCCACCTTCCTATAACTGAGATATACTTAAATTCAGTTCCTATTTGGTGAGTTTAGTGATGTGTCTAATGCTGTGCATGGTACCGTGGAAGGCAGAGAAACATGAGACCCAGCAGTGGCTCTTCAGGAGCACCCATCTGGAAAAGAGCTCAGAGAAGCAGTAGGAGCAGGGCCAGCATGTGAGCTCAATGTCTACTGTGTGTTCTTGGAAGACCCACGTTGGAGGTTTCTGTGAATTGGGAGCAATCACAAAAGACTGTCTATAAAAGGTGGGATATCCCCTGGTCTATAAAGGCTAAGCTCAGGAGAGGAGGGGAAAATATCATTCTGGGGTATAGTAGGTGCTTAGTAGATATTTATTAAATGAGGAAATCTGTGCAAAGTTATTTTCTTCTTGGCTATTTTAAAGCATCTGTCTTCTAAAATGGTTATTTACAATTCTTAAAACAGGCTATTTTATCACTATTTGTAATAACTCCAAGCTGGAAACTACCCAAATGCCCTTCAACAATGAGTGGATAAATAAATTATAGTATGTTCACACAATGGAATACTACCTAACAATGAGATAGGGCACTCAACAGGGACATGCAACATTAGGGATGAATCAGAATAACAATGTTGCAGAAGAGAAGGCATACACCAATGAGCATATATTGTAGGTTTCCATTTATACAAAGTACAAAAAGAGGTAGAGCTAATCTATGGTGTTTGAAGGCAGCATGGGGGACTTGGGTGGTGGTGAGTGGAAGAGCAGTCTAAGAGGAGCTTCTCAAGGTCTAGAAAGGTTCTGTTACTTGATCTGGGTATTGGTTACCCAGACGGTTCAGTTTTGAACATCTTATTAAGGTTCACACTTATGATCAGTGCATTTCTCTGTGTATATGTTGTATTTTAACAAAAAGTTAACAAAAGAGGCTATGTTCCCCAACTTGAGTTCCCAGAACCCAGGCTTTCTTGCCCTTTCTCATCGATATTAGATGCCATACATTCTGAAGATGGTTTTCAAAGAATGGCAGGTGTCACCTCTGCTAATGCCAGGGAAAAAAAGACAGAGAATCTTTGTCTCCACTTTAGTAATTGGGAAACAATTAGACAGAAAGTAGACAGAAAGTCTACTTGTAAACAGAAAGTCTGTAGACAGAAAGTCACTTGTCCTTTGTCACATAGTGAGTCAAGATAAGATAGAACTTTGGTCTTCTGGAAGCCTTCTTCCTGTGGCCCAGATAATGGATCCCTTCTCTACTGGACCCATCCGAAGAGACAAAGGATGTCCCAGGAAGACAAGGTAATGGATGGGAATGTCTGGAGGTCATTCCCACTGCCAATGCCAATGGCATTCCAATGTCCCCACTGCCAGATCCAAATAAAGCAGCATCTGGAAGGTCCTGGGCCTGCCACCTGCTTTTGTGACATTTGAATGAGCTGTCTCCTCTCTCTGTACCCAGTCCTCCACTGTAAAATTGGAGATTGAACTTGATGACAACAAGACACAAGTGTCCTTCCACTTCTAATATCTCAGGGTCTGGATCTGATGCTGGGCCATTTGTATTCAACTAAGCACAGTCTCTACTATTCTCTACCTCCAAGGAGCTGTGCTGGGTTAGCATTAAAGAAGGAAGTCCTGAGGACATTTTAAAGCATTCATTTATTCCCTGATTCATTTGTTCGGCATTCATTCCAGAACACTTTATGGGGCATCTGCTCTATGCTAGGCGCTATGCTGGGGATGCAAAGGTGAATGACAAGGTCACTGTCTTTGAGGAACTTGTATTCCGGGAGGGATACAGTACATGATTGTAAAAACCGTGACACGTGTTGCACGTATAGCTGAGTATCACCTGCTGGAGATGAACAGAAGACCTGATTCTTGCTTTAGGGCTGAGTTTAGGCCCGGGGGTGGGGGTGGGGTTGCAAGAGGAGGTGATACTGAGCTGGACCCAGAAGGAATAGGTCAGATTGGCGCAATGGAGGTAGAGATCACATCTTTGACTGAGAGAACAGCATACCTAGAAGAAAAGCAGCAGAGAAGAGAAGGCCTTTCTGTGTGACTAGAACCTAGGGTAGGGGGTGGGGTGAGGCTTGAGCTCTGAATGTGACCGCAACCACTGGAGTGGGAGCCTGGGTGAGGGGGCAGAGGGCAAGGAGGGGGCCTGCTTGTCACCTTCTTCTTCTGGGCCTTCCTCCCCTCTTTAGATGAGTCTTGGGTTTCTGCCTCACGTCCCAGCCCCCTGAGGCTCTCTGGTCAATAAGCTCTTTAAGGAGCCGAAAAGAGGCAGGATCAATGCAGTTGCCATCGATCCCGCTTCAGTGGCCGATTAGTACCAGGGACTTTCCTGGCCCAGAAGCCCCTTGCTAATGCACCATGCAACTCAGATTAAACTGGAAGCACCCGGGGCCCTGGGGAAAGCTTCTACCCTCCTTATACATGAGGGGGGAGTAGAAGAGGAGGTCCTGAACCCCATCCTGCTGGAACTCTTTGCCCCCTGGGATGAACATCATATATTCCCTAGGCAGCCAGCAGCCGTCCGATCATGTCACTCTCCTGGTTAAAACCTTCTGATGTGCCCCATTGCCTTGGGGGTCTGGGCAACTCCCTCATGGGGTACTCGTGCTCTGTGATCTGGCCTGGCTGCTTTTTCCAGGCTTATCTCATGTATTTTCCCATCAACCTCTGAGCTTGGTCCAGCAGGACTGCCTTCAGTTCTTTCAACTTGCCATCCTGTGGCCAGGGGTCATCTGTCATTTCTTCCAGAAAGCCTTCCCTGAGCCTCCCCTTACCACCACCATCACCACCACAAAAGTCTGACTTGGGCATCTTTCCAAGGTTCTCTCTGTACTTTCCTGAGCAAAGCAAAGCAGAGAATGTACCGTAATTGCTGATTTTCTTGTCTCATCCTTACTGCAGATGAGAATTGCCTGGGAGCTTCAGGAAAAAAAAACAAAAAAACAAAAAACAAAAAACAAAAAACAAAACAAAACAAAAACAGAATCAGTTTCAGTTGGTCTGGAATGAGGCTGGAGTATTGAGTTTGTATTATCCCTTCCAGGAGATTCTGTGGCACCCCTGTGGCTGAGGGTCACTGAGTTAGAGTCTAAGTTCTGAGAAAACAGGGGTCACACAAATCATTTAACCCCTCCGTCCCCAGCGCACTGCCTAGTGGCCGGTACACAGTCCATCCCTGGGGCAATATTCACAAAATGGGCTGACCTGGGGCGCCCCCACTGACCAGGACTGCCTTCTATTCCCACCACTCATTCCCTCTGTTGGACGACACCAACAGGAAAGGGGTAGCTCTAAGAGCTGACCAGGGGCATTTAGGATGCTCATTTGTCACACACATCGTATCACATTTCATTCTCAGTGTGGTTCTTTGAGGCAGGAGAATGAGTAATCAAAATCTCATTTTGCACAGAGGGACCCTGAACCTCAAAGAAGCTAAGTGTCCAGGCCTGGGAACCACAGCTAAAAACAGACAGAGCCAGGATTACACTCCATCTTCTCTCCGAATTTTTTTTCCATGAACCTTGGTACCGGGGACTTTCTAGCCTGCATGGAAGCCTCCTGTCCAGCCTCCGAGCTGGCTGTCCCACCTTCCCCATCTACAAAAGCATTGGCTATTTTTGGCTTTGCCCACTGTAGCCTGGCAGACGGGCATGGGACACCTCACTGACATGCTTGACAGTAATCTATTTGGTCATAAGAGGTTATCAAGTGCAAGATGGAGACGGAGCTCTTTGAACAAGGAGGGGACATCAGGGTCTCCCCCATCTTTGCTTCCCTGGGGGTTTGAGGCAAGCGGCCAGGGCCTCTGTCTAATTGGGATGGTGGAAAAGCTGCCCTCCCTCAGGAAGGCAGAGAGAACCTCCCTCAGGAACACCTGTCCCTCTGCTCAGAGGCAGCAGAACACCCCAAGGCAGGAAGGCACCATGAGTTTGACAACCCAGGACACACAGGGACCCTTCCTTATGGAAATATCCTGGATGGGGCAGGGGTGCTGGGGGTGAGGGGAAGATGAGAGGGAGATGGAGACAAGTCAAGAGAGGGATGGTTCCCCCTGTCCTAGTCTTGGAGGGGGATGGCAGGGGTAAGGGAACCCAACCTACCGAGACCCAAATTGGGACAAGGACTCCCAGGAATGCTAAAGTGCAGAGAGGGAATTAAGGCCAGCAGGCCCTCGGGCTCCATTGTCCCTCACATCTAATATCCTTGGCACCTGTCTCTCCTGCAGCCATGGCCCCTTGTGTCTCAGGGGAGAAGACACCATTTGGCTTACAGCATATAGGATCATTTTTTAAAATTTAAAATTAATTAATTTTTTTTCTTTGTGATGTCCAGGGGGCTAAGGTAACAGGGTTGGCTCCCGCTTCAAGAAGAGGAAATTTTCTGGGGATGCCGGGGTGGCTCAGGTAGTCTGACTCTTGATTTTGGCTCAGGTCATGATTTCAGGGTTATGAGATGGAGCCCCGTGTTGGGCTCTGCACTAGGCGAGGAGCCTGCTTAAGATTTTCTTTCTCCTTCTGCTCCCCCACCCCGCCCCAAACTAAAAAAGTAGAAGAAGAAGAAGGAATTTGCTGGAAAAGCTGAGAAGGTTCAGAGGATCCAGGTGCCAAGCCCAGGAGACCAAGGGTGGGAGAGTCCAATCTCAGAATTCACGTTTCTCTTTAATATTTTCACCCAGTTGTTTTGAAGCTCAGATATACAGAACTTGAATAATTACCTTCTTTGTTATATTCTCTGCATTGGTCCACATTTGGTCATATTTTTCATTCATTCATGTTCAAAATATAATGCTTATTATAAATCCATCACCCAACATAAAAGCTAACACCTTGATAATGATCACTGCTTCATTGTATGACTTCCTCTGGCCCATCCCATGTCTGCCTTCCTCCATTCAAAGTAACCATCATTCTGCATCCTACATCTGCCACTTTTTTGCTTTCTTTGTTACATACTTATTTTATTGCATCTAAATGTTTTCCAGTTCTCCTGAATTTTTGCTGATCTCCACCTCTTCCCCTGTTTGGGGAAGTCATAGAATACAGGAAATGAAAAGTGAGTTGCTCCATTATTTTAAGCTGCAATTAAATCTGTTACTGAAATCACCTTGGTCTCCAGTGTTCTCTGAAGTCGGGGGGGAGAGGTGAGAGGGAAGGGAACTCCCTGTCTAGTGAGGCCACAATTAAAGGAAATGGTGTGAAGGCTGTGCTTTGCTCTGGGCAGGATTTAGAAGGGCGGAGTTTCTGGATAACCCCCCTCCTTCCAAGCCCTCCTTTAATCCATCCTTGTCCAAAGCCTGGAACCTTATAAAACCTGTGTTCCCTCCATGACCACCCAGAGCTGCTCCCCAGAAGCCCAGGGTCCAGCTAGCCAAGTTTATTCCCAGTGATTCCAGCCAACGTCTGCCAAGCAGGCACCTTCTCCGGGGCATTGCCCGAAATGTAATTATTGAGACGGAGGGCAGCCCCGGTGTCACACTTGGGACTGGAAGGAGCCACCACCGCCCCAGGCTGCCTCACTGCCAGTGTGCTAGCCCTGGGCTCTCCAAGATGTTCATAGTAAATTCCCCCCTTGCGGCACCTCAGCCTGAGAACCAATTTTATCCATGAGTGAGTCTGCATAATCCTCTTCCTGTCCCTGTCCACTGCTTGGGGAGGCTCCTCTGGGGGCGGCGGGGGGGACGCTGCCTGGGCTGGGAGAGCCTGAGTCACTCCTGGGCCACAGAGGGAACCTGGGGGGAAGGGGGCAGTTCTGGCCTCAGCTGTTGGGTCAGCCAGCCACCCCCTCCTGGTGGAGAGATCTAAGCAGTCCCCTCGGCCGACCAGCTCGTGTCCGCTATTTCCCCCAGGAGGAAATAGGTGTTCATCAGCTCAAGGGAGGTCACCTTGAGGCCACTCTCAGGACCATCTTCTCCCATCAGGTTTTTAATCTCAGTGGATTGGGGGTGGAACCCTGTGGGGAGCATCTCCTCTGCACCCCCTTCTCCTCTTTAGGGCTGAGGGTTGGGGGAGGAGGGGACATGCCTTCCAGGACTAGAGATGCTGTGGTGGGCCTGGAAGCTGAAGATCCCCCAAGCCAGAGAGGTTTCAGAAAGCCTCACCCTTGATGTATTGATAGGGAAACTAAGGCTCACAGAGGGAAGTCATTCAGCTAAGATTTCCTAAAACTGGTTGGCAGGATAAAACCCATCCATTGCTCTGGCCTCCTATCCTATGAGCTCCGGCCACCCACTTTGGACCCTGGAGCCTGCACACATGTCTCCTTCTCTGGGGAAGAATCCTTCCTAGAAGTCTGTTACCCTGGACTTCCCCACAGCCCACTGGCTAAGCACAAGAACTGGCATGCTTGGTTTCGAGGTCAGGCCCAACTCTTGCCTCTCTTTACTGTGTGACCTCCAGCACAAGGCACAACCTCTTCAGGCCTGTTTCTGTGTCCGAAAAGCCACAGAAGTGCTGATCACAAAGCTGATCATTCAGACTCTTTGTGAAGTTTGAAGGAGATGTTGCAGACAACGGTCCATCTAGTGCCTGGTGCCCCCCCAGTAGTCAAGAAATCCCACTGGTTATGATGGTCATTGGACCAGTGCACTCCTATTCATCCCTCACAGCCCTGCCTGGGCATCCCCACTCCCTGTGAATGAAAAAACTCTTCCAGTGGCCACACACACACACACACACACACACACACACACACACACCTGGTATCTGGCCCCACTGACACAGACAGCTTTATCTCAGGTACTTGTGGCTTTCTCTTGTGGCTGCTTGACACATTTATCGTCTGTGGGAATGTGAGCTCCTGAGGGGAAGGGCTGCGTCTCCTTTCCCCACGTTGCCTGCCGGCGGCGGCGAGGCCAAGGCCGGGCAGTGGGTGTCTCAACGACAGATGTGGGATGGGGCCGTCTTGACTTCTCGGTGCCCACCCTTGCCAAGCCGGGCTCCTCTCCTGTCCTTTATGCCCTATCTTTCAGTCCAGCCTCCGGGTGTGCATTTGGTGGCCTTTGCTGCCCTCTCCTGACCACCGCGGGCAGGACAGTGCCTGGGGTGGGAGGAAGGGTGGGCTGGGGGGTGAGAACTGTGCTTCTTACCACACAGCCTTTATGGGTCCCTCCGTGTGCCTGGGTCCTCGACCCTCTCTGAGCCCATGGGGAAACCAGCCCAGCCTGGGTCACGGGGGACCACAACCCCCAGTCAGTGCTAGCCTGGCTCACCCCCAAGTCCCCCTCCCTGGCAGGTGTCCTCTCAGAGTGACCCCTCGGCCGCTCTGTGCCACACACAGGTACCAGACTCGTGCTCCCAGTCATCTGCCTTCCTCGGGGAATGTGACAGATTGAAAGAAGATGGTTCCAGCTAGGAGAGGTCCTATAATTATCAAACTGCGGATTATTTTAATTAAAATGCTTTGCATCCTCAGCTCTTAATTTCTAAAATGATTATAAATGTTATTATTAAAGAAAAATCCTTGAAGTGAGATCCATAAATCTCAGCTGGGCTGAGATGACAGGGGAGCTGAGGCAGCAGAGAAGGCCCTGCCTAGGGCTGAGGCTCCAGGGGAAGCCCGGGGCGGGGGCGGGGGGTGGGGAGAGAAGGGAGGTGAGGCTGCCAGAAGAAAGAGCCTGGAGGACGGAGAGGCTCCAGGGCACCCCTCTCATTCTACCCTCTGGATCTTTAGCATTTGGGAATCAGAAATCAGGCCACATCTGGGTTTCGAACTTGCCTCTGCTCTTTGCTGTGTGACTTTGGGCAAGCCAACGAACCTCTCTGAGCTTTGAGTTTCTCGTCTAAAGATATTTTCATCTCTCAAGTTTCCTGTCAGAAGAATAAGAAAATTGCATTCTGGTAGGGCTACTTTGAGGCAGGCTGATAATGTGTGTAAAGCACTTGTCACGGGGTAGCTACTGGATAGCAATTTTGGTTAACTCTCTCCCCATCCTCTGGAGAGCCCTGGGAATACTGTTACTTTGTAGCTCTCTCTCCTGGTGGTCATTCGCTCACGAAGGACAGCTGTCCTCCCACTCCAGAGTGCCTATCAGGGGTCCTCAGAGGTATGACTGCTGCCCGCCACAGTCTGGCACCCGGGGCAGGCCCTTTAGATGGAGGGGCAGGGCCGGAGGCAGCCAGCAGGCCAAGCCCTCACACTTGACATGCAAGAAGATGGCGGCCCAGAGAGCCAAGCTTCTAGCCCAAGGTCACTCCGCAAATTGCTGGCAGGTCACTTTACCATTTTAGCAGATGACTAGAGCCTGGCTTTCTTGTTTATTTTAAGCCCGTCTTCATAATAGCTGAGCACAGATCACCTGAACCAGGCGGAGACCATGCCAAGGATGACACCGATGAGGGGGACAGGGAGAGGGGCTGGCGGGAGCGAGAAGCACGGGTCTGGGGGTCAGGGCGCCCGACCTCTGCTCCCAGCTCTCCTGCAGCCGGCTGCTGTGACAGCCTGGGGCGGACCCCTTCTCAGGCCAGGTCTCGGCTCTCTGCTGGGGACAATGGGGATGGTCGTCGCCGCCCACTGACCTCCCAGGCTGGTGGCAAGATCGGATGAGATGATAGATCTGGAAGTGCTTTGTAAGCGGGAAAGCGTGAAGCAAATGTCGAAGATTATTAACATTAATATTAATGAACTCGCTCGCAGTTGGCTACTGGCCCCATCCAGGACGGGAGATGAACTTCTCCAAGCCTCTGTCAGCTTGGCAGAGGGCGATTCTCACATTCCTATAGATCTAAGTACTAAGTATAGATCTAAGATCTGAGTACTTTGGGATTTGCAGCCAGGGGAGCTGGGGGAAGGGGCAGGAGAGACCCCTGTCCCCTGGTTGGCTGAGGGACACAGAATGCTGGCTTTGTCATCCAGGCGGGTCTTCCCGGGGCTCAGGTGGCATCTGGGCTAAGGTCTGGGCCCCCTTCTGTGGATCAAACCGAAGGCCAAAGGCCTTCCTTCTCTATTGGGTTCCCTCCCGTGGTCCATCCCTCTCCCTCTCCTGATACGCACATGTGGTGGGTCTTGCTTCTATGAACATAGCTGTGCACAGAGTTACTATGTGTCCTGGGCTAATTTTCCTTTCATTCCCTCCCTCCCCTCCCCTCCCCTCCTCTCTTCCCTTTTTCTCCCTCTTCCCTCCTCTCCTTCATTCATATGCTCAGTAGAGGTTTGGTAAATGTCTAAGATGTGCTGGGCAATGTGCTGGGCATGGGAGAGAGGACCGAAGCGAACGAGATCCAGTCCATGTCGTTAAAGTTCAAGGCTGCTGCAGGACCGGGTGAGGAAGAGCAAACAGGCCCCATGTCACCTGCTGGGGCTTGCAGCTGCGGGAACCTCCTGGAGCCTGGAACCTTTCTCAGGAAAGCCTTCTTGGGGGAAGTCGTTCTGAGCCGATCCTTGACGGAGGACGTGAGATGGTCATACCCCCCCATTCCTGGAATGGAACATTCCAGTTTCTTCTCTCACAGAAGAAGGAAGCATAGATCTTCAGGCTTGGAGGAGTTCCACGTCCAGCTAAATCCCCAACCAGCCACAGGTCCTGCCTTCTGGGGTTTGGGATCAGAGTCCAACGATGGGGCTTGAACCCCAGCCCTGCCTCAGGCAGACCGCGCCCGCTGTCTTCCACACCTGACCAGACTTGAGGACTCTGTGAAGTCACCATTGTGAAGAACAAGCTGTAAAGGGAAGGGCATGTTGTCATTACTCATTATTTTATTATTCAGTTACTAGAAGTGTTTTGATGTGCCCAGCAGGACTGACGCCTGTCAAGCATCGCTGAATATCATTCAATATGCGTTGATTTATTTTTACCAATCATTGGGTTTAAGGATGTGAAGATTTACAAGATGTCTGTGTTGTGTGTGTGTGTGTGTGTGTGTGTGTGAGAGAGAGAGAGGTCGAGAGAGAGAGAGAGAGGTCTGTGTGCTGGCGTTGGGACAGGGAGTCCCGTGCCCCAAGGGTCCCACGAACATACTTGTGAACTGTGCAACACACACACTCATTTCTGCCCCTCAACTCTCCACCGCTGTCAGTGCACGCTGTGCCCCCTGGGAGCATCCGGGAGCAGCCCTAGCTCACACTCGCTCTGTTCCCAGGGATCTTGTTGGTACCTCAGGGAGACCTAACATCCTGGTCCATGGACAGACTTAACGCCCACTTAGCAAATTATCCATCAGTGCAAAATCACCCTGGGAGAGGTGGACTTTGCCAGAAGCTAGGACAAAGAGTCTGAATTCTGCACAGCGTAAGGGAGAGAATATTCTGGCTGGTAGGATTCTGGAAGAAGAAAGGGCGGTAGCTGGACGCTGAAGGATGATGGGCCTTCTGGGGGGGAGGGACCGCATGAGCCAAGACACAGAGCAGGGGAGGGGTCCTTGGAGTCCTCGGGAAGGCAGCGTGGCCACGTGAGAGGAGGATGGAGTGAGAGATATTAGCCATTGTTGGCCGAGTGCCAGCTTTGTACCAGGAGCTGTGCTGCGCATGCCATAGGTCAAGGCACCAAGAGGAGCGGCTGGAGATGGGCAGTGTGGCTGAGCTTGGGGCTGAGCTTGGGGCTGAGCTTGAGCTTGGTGGACCTGGGCTTCTGGGAAGTGGATCCGCGGCTGTGTGTGTGGTGGGCCTAGGGGACACTGGAGGCCGTGAGAGCTGTGTGGCTTGTCGCTGGGAAGATGTCTCGAGGGAACAAGAGAAGAGGGACAAGCCTGGTGGGGTGGGGGAGACTGCCGGCTTGGGGACTGAGCACCTGGGCCCACTGCATCCCTCCATTTGGCCTGCAGAGAGGAGAGTTGGTGAGAAGCACCGTTCAGGGAGTATTATTACTGCTGTGTATATAAGTGGGGCCAGCCAGAGCCCATTTCACAGACGAAAGGGTGGAGGCTTAGGGATGTGTGTGACAGGTCAGACTCTCGGGTGAGGACTCAGGTCTGACTATATCACCAACTCTGGTCTCATGTCTCCTCCTGCCGCCTGACCTGCCGCAGGCACTGACCACCCTCCTCTGTCCCCCCCTCCCCCCTGACTATTTCCGTGCCTGCAGCCGGGACCCACTGAGGCACTGGCGTGAGTCCAGGAGGAAGGGGAGAGCTCCTTTCTGGCTTCTGGCCCTCAAAGAGCCCAGTGCTTTATTTGTAGCTGAATATTGCTCTGCCGCCTTTGATGTAAAAGAGGGGCTGTGGGGAGGGCTGTCCCTGGCCACTAGCAGAAATAGAGGTCAGGTTTCAGATGAAAAAAGCCCCTTCCTTCTCGCTCCTATTTTTTTTTTTTCTTTTCCTTTCCCCACCTTCTCCTCTGGCTTTTTTTTTTTTTTTTTTAAATATTTTATTTATTTATTTGAGAGAAAGAGAGAGATAGCAAAAGAGAGAGAGCACAAGCAGGGGGTGGAGAGGGAGAAGCAGGTTCCCTGGGAACCCAACATAGGACTCGATCCTGGGACTCAGGGATCATGACCTGAGCCGAAGGCAGATGCTTAACAAACTGAGCCACCTGGGCGCCCCTTTAAAGTTTATTTTTAACAAGGTATTTGAAACCACCTGAGCAAAGTTCTGGGACTGTGGGAGATACGGGGCTGGTGCTGGCTGGCTGAAGAGGAGTGGTCTAGAAGCAGATCAGAATCACGACAATGTTGCTGTGCATTGACTGGGCACCTGCTAAGTGCAGCCCTTGGGCTGGGGACCTGACCGCCCTCCGTCCTCATCACCCCTCCACGGAGACTCTTTATTCAGTTTCTAGGTGGGGAAACAAAGGCAAAGCGAGGTTCAGAAGCTCGCTTCAGGTCATAGAGCAGGTAAGCGTGGAGTCTGGCTGTGCTCCCCACCTGGACTGGGACCCCTCCCAGATCCCGTTCCTATGTGAGCTCATGAATTGAGGGGCTCCAATCTTTCTCTGTCCCTCTCACCCCCAGAGAGATTCCTGGGCAGTGAGAGATGAGCTCGCAAGCCTGAGGCAGTCCTTCCGGGGGTCCAGGAGGACCTGTTTGCGGTGGGAGTGGGGGATTCTTTCTCCTTCGATGGCCCCATCCTCGGTAACGTAGGAGTTTAAAATCAGAAGGACGTTGGCTCGGCTCTGTGCAGCCAATGTGTGACCAGGAGAAAGCCCCCCACTGGGGATCCCCAGCACCCTCATTCTGCCCCGTCCCCGGTGATCAAGGAGGTGACTCCTAATTTCCTGTCACTCCCATGGGAGGAGCAGCACAGGGTGGGAATTTGTAAGAACCCCATCTCTCATGTCTAACTGACCCTGGTGAACTGTGGCAGAAGCTTCCCCTCACACTTACGAGGAAATCTACAAAGTCTAGAGCTGTCATGGCCCTACCTGGTCTGGGTCTGCCTCTGTCCCTACCTTCGAGAGAAGGTGCGCCCTCCCCCGCACAGATCCCACCCATGCTGCCGCTGATGCCAGGGCCTGTCCCTGCTTGAGGCCTTTGCATATACTGTGCCCTCCTCCTGGGATACCCCTCCTCCACTTCTCCATGGTTCCTCTTCACCCTTCGGGCTACACTCATGGCTGACTCTAACCCTGTCGTGAGGATCGGGACCAGCTCTGTCTTATGCACCTGTGCCTCCCAGCAGCTCACCTGCAGCCTGAAGCCCACCAGAAGCACCTGTTGACCAATCATGGAATTTAAGCTCCCTGCACCTGCTCTTTCTTCATGTGCAAGATAGGGATGGTGACATCTACCTGGGTTGAACCCAGCTGGCTGGCACAGGCACCCATCTTGGAGACCTGTAATGGGGACCGGGAGACTCTGAGGCATAGCTGAGACCAGCTCCAGGGCAGGTGGCCATCGTGCCTTGGGCTCCTTCCTGCTCTGTCCCTGCCTCCTGCCGACCATGCAACTTCACATAGCCTCCCCTTGCCTCAGTGTTTCTAGGGTGATCGAGACCATGGAGGGGTCAGCAGGGTGTGGGGAGGCCTTCCCACAAGGAATCAAGAACTGTCCCTATAACTGGCCATTCAGGGCCCATCTTCTGCCTCTCTATGGCCCCTCCCACTTGCCCTTCAGCTGACTTCCCTCCCTTCCTAAGGACATTTGCATGAGCAGAGCATCTCCAGTGACTGCCTTCTCGCCACCTGCTCCTGTGGCTCTCTCCCCACCTGAAGCCATAAATACATATGCAAAGGCCAGTATATTAATTTGTGTTCGAGCACGGAGATGGGGACGCTGCCGAGAAGGGGGATTAGGCGGTGGCAGTGGGTGGGAGGCAACAGATGGCTTGATTGCTTTTACCTGTTGCTAATTTGTTAGGCAACAATTCCACGTTTGTGTTTAATTGTGCCCAGACTCAGAGACGGCAGGGCACCGGCCCGTGGATGGTCCTCAGGTGCTTGCGTGGGGCGAGGGGTCAGTGTCCTGCCTGGGAATTAAATGCCAGAGTCTGGAAATGAACGGCTATTCCTGGTTCTCTCTTGATTGGACTCTGGTCCCCGTCCCTGTCCCTGGCGGGGCATCCAGACCCTCTGAGCATATGCAGCAGCAAGGAGGGGGTCTGAGCTGGGGCCAGCAAGCCTGGCCCTTCAGCTAATTGACTGTGTGACCTTGGGTGGGTCACTGAACGTCTCTGGGCCTCATTTACTTGACTGGGAATTGCATATCATTGCACATGCCCTATCCATTTTGCAGGGTTGCTGCGAGCGTGAATAGAGCTAATAGATCTGGGAGCACTTTGACATGTGTAGAGCTCTATAATAGTGAGGCATCATTTGCTAGCAGAGCGGTTGAGAGCTTGGATTCAGAGTCAGGCAGGCCTGGATTGAATTCTGACTCTGCCACTTGCAACGGGGAGGTCTCGAGTGAGATGTTGAAACTTCTGTGCCTCGGTTCCTCACCAGTGCAGTGGGGTGATGACCGTCCCTACCTCCGGGGCTGCTGGGAGGAGCAAGGCGTTCACAGCAGGCCAGCTCAGCCCAGCTCTCCCAGAACACAGCCCATCCCTCCGAGCTGTCCCTGGGTTGCTACTGCTTTCCCTTCAAGCCTTGGCGTATGCGTCTCCCATTCTGTGCAGCCTGCTGTGACACGGCCCTCCTTGGTGTCACCTTCCCAGGGGAAATCTGTTGGGGGTTACTTCTTGCCATCAGCTACAGTCTGATGTGGTGGGACCTGTGTCTGGGACCTGTGAGCCTGGCACGTAGAGGACAGCTCAGGGGCAAACATGGTCATTTGCAAACATCTTCTGGAGAAGAGAAGAGCCACCAAGCTCCCCAAAATGGGGGAGCTCGTGGACCCTCTGGACCGTCCGAATGGTCCTCGGTCCCTCCCAAGTCTGGGCCCCCTTCTCAGCCTTCCTGCTGGTCCTCTGGGCCCCAGATATGCTGCCAGGAAAGGGCCTTTCAGCTGCATGAACTAGAACGTGCTTCCCTTGCTTGTATTCCAGGAGGCCAGCTGCTGTGATGCCTACTGTACACGTGCCTCGATGACCACGCACAGGAGCTTTCTTCTAATGAACCTTTTCTGCGTTGGCCTCCTTTACTTGCCGGCTAGGTGACTTGGGGCAAATCCTTTCATTTTTCTGAGCTTCAGTTTCTTTTTCTGTATAATCGGGGGGGTGGGTAGAGGGGATCCCCGGATCATTCTGAGGATTAAATGCCACAATATGTCAATATATGTAAAGTGTCCGTAGCCGACCCTCAGCGATGTCTGATCGATGATCGGCGGAGGGTAAGGGACAGGGCTTTCATTTGAAATCACAGAGAAAACAAGGCTTACGAGTCTGTCAGGAAAGCATCCTTTTGAGAAACTTGCTCGAGGGGTTATTGACTGAGAAGTCATCTTCTCTCTCCTTGGCCTTTGAATTTCTCCCAGGGAAATGTGCAATTATTAGAAGAGGTAAGTTGATGGAGGGAATGGAGGGTGGCAAGATGCTCTCTTGGGCCAAGTGGTGAGAAGGACGAGCCAGTGTCCTGGGGGCAGGAGGCAGGAGCTGTGGCAGGGGTGTGTGTGTGTGTGTGGGGGGGTCCTTGATGCTCCTGTGTTGGGGGAGGGAGAGTGAGGAGAGTGAGTGAGGAGGTGGGGGAAGGTGAGAGGCAGGGGGAGGGAGGAGAAAGGAGGGGGAGGAAACAAGGGGGAAGGGGGAAGAATAAGGAGGTGGGGGAGGGGGGAGGGAGGGGAGAGGGGGAGGGAGGGGGTAGGGGGGAGGGAGGGGGAGGAAACAAGGGGGAAGGGGGAAGAATAAGGAGGTGGGGGAGGGGGAGGGAGGGGAGAGGGGGAGGGAGGGGGAGGATACAAGGGGGAAGGGGGAAGAATAAGGAGGTGGGGGAGGGGGGAGGCGGGGGAGGGGGAGGGAGGGGGAGGGAGAAGAAGGGAGTGGAAGGAAAGGGGAAGGGGGAAGGGATAGGGGAAAAGAGTGAGGGGGGGAGAGTGAGGAGGTGGAGGGAGAAAGAAGGGGAGAGGGAGGGAAGAGGAGGGAGGGGAAAAAGGTGAAAGGGAAGGGGGAAGACAGGAAGGGAGAGTGGGATAAAGATTCTGCTTTCCCTTTCCATCACTCCTCCTCTCCATGGCGTCTATGTCCTCTTACATTCGGTTCTGTGTCTAAACAGCGCCCTCCCCAAACAACGCACCCCTTGGCCCCCTCTTTGAGCTTCATTCTGGGAAACACAGGTGAAGTGTCTCAGGAGTGCCTCTCCTTGAGCAGCAGCCTTGCTGAGAGAGCCGTCCTGCCCATTTCTCTCCAACGTGTCCCCTTTCCTCGGCAGGGGCAGCGGGCACACAAGGAACAAGGGCAAACCCGCTTGGGATGTGGAGTCTCTCGGGTACCAGCTGGTGACTGGGGCCAAGTCCCAAACCTCTCTGTCCCTCCTGTGATGCAACAGGCCCCGTCGTAATAGATGTTTTGTTGCAGGCGGAAACACCGAGGGTTAGTGAAGTGACTTGTCCACAGCCACGTGGCCAGTGGACCTGAGGCTGGACCCCACACCACCCTCCTCTCCATCCCACTGGCTCATGGGATTTTCACACCCACAGTAGCTGCAGACTTTCCCATCCCTTGGGACTCAGAAGTCACAGAATTCTATGATAGCAAGACTTTTGTGGACTTTCAAGCAACTTCCTCCCTCATACCATTTACTCCCACTATGTTCCATTCCACGTATATTAATAGTAACCTAGATGCCAGTGAAAAATAAAACAGCAATGCAGGGTGGGGGCCGAGGGTTATGGCCTCACGCGTGCATGACCGAGAGATGCTGCAGAATCCATTGCGAGCTGCCTTCACCTCAACCCCAAACTTGCTAGTGTCCACCAAGTAAGTTGTGGCTGTTCTCGGAAACCCAGCAACCAGTTGTTTAGAACGTGGTGTTGGATTTTTACCAGAACTTGGTGGGGAAAATGGGTGATGGGAAAGTAAGGGGTTTGCTGGCAGCTTGGGGAGACCAAGAATGGTGACGGTCCACTCAAAGTCACCTGTTCCAGATGGATTAGGCGGTGCTCCAAGGAAGGATGACCCCAGGGCAAGACAGGAACAACGACCCCCACCCCCAACACCCTCATCTCAGGGCCTCTGGCTCTGCACACAGAATAGGAACACAACGTCTGGGAGAGGGCTGAGCCCCCGGGCTGTGCACATTCTGTGGGAGTTGATGTGTGTTTAATTTAGGCACGCGGGTGCGTCATGCCAAAGTTTCCATCAGCTCGTGGAGAAGTGAGAAAACATGAGTGAGTGTTTCGAAAAGCTAAATGTACTCATTTTCAAATCGGATTGTCCTTTTTTCTGGGATTCTGTCTTTCTTTCCTCGGTGTGGAAACATCCTTTCATCTAGGAAACAATGGTGATCGTTGACTTGATTTCTCGCGTGTATCTGTACTTGGCAGAATACAAAGCTGGCAATTCTATGTTGAATCCGCCAATTTTATCTTCTAAAAATTTTGCTGAACTACAAAATCCTTAAGTCTGAGGACCATCGGGTTGTACTTTGTCAGTTATCATTTGTATCAACTTTCTTCTCAATCTTGGGACAATTTTTTTTTCTGCTTAGCACAGACATTCTATGAAAGTCAAATACCTCAATGCCGTGCTTAAATTTAATAACTTTTTTTTTTTTTTTTTTGGTCTACAGGGTAACAAGTATTCTATTCCACAGGAACCATAATTTGGAGAGGAAGATATTTCCTTTACAAGATTGTGTCTCTTTGCTTTTCTGTATCTGTTACTGTGACTAGGTTTGAAGAGTGCTCATTCCTAGAAAAAGACCCCATAGGCCAGACGTGGTGGTGGGAGTGAAGGAGGGGGTGTTGGAAGTAGGGAGGGGGGAGGACAGATGGTGACCCTCAAGGTATCCCGAGACCTTTGATAAAGCAAAAGCTCAAATCATCAAATCATAGGTGAGAGACTGCCAAGTTCATAGCCCTAGAAAGGGCCAGGCCAAAACCAATTTCAAAGGGCAAGGTGGGGAGAACACATTAGAAAGATCAATAAGGTTTGATGTTAAGAGAATCTATTAGAGTATGTAGTGGAGAATGGGAATTGTCAGGAGTCCCTGACCACGATGGTCAACAGTCAGGGTGGGAGCTCCGTGCATTACTTGGTGGCTGGAGCAAGTTAAGAAGCCTGGGTTCAGGGACCGCTCGTGTTGCTGGTGAACAGGAGTTAGACTGCTCATGTTCCTGTGGCCCATGTCCCCATGCGTTAATAACACCACCTGCTGTGGTAGACAAAGCAGGGGCTGGCACACAATTGACCATTCTTGCATTATCATAACCACTATTGGTATGCAGAGTAAAAAACCTACTTCCTTCTTCCCGTTGAGAGAATTTTCTGGGGAGCTCCATTTCTTCATACTCCACTTTTTCATCCCTACACATACTAACGTCCCCACAGGGAAGAGGAGTTGCAATGTGATGGATCAAGTTCTGGACTTTCATGGGAACATGAGAAAGTAGGCAAGATCCCACACCCCTTCTGGTACTTTGTGTATCCACGTGGATGCACATCACAGGGACCGCAAGCCGACAAGGCAGGCCTCAAAGATGCAGACCTGGCTTTGTCCTCTGGGCCCCACATTGTGTGGATGTGTAGGTCTACTTTCAGATTCAGGGGAAGGAAGTAAGAAGGCATGTCGGACATCTAGGCCTCCACCACATTCCCCAACTCAGTTATAACAGAAAGACCAACACTACAGTAGTGGTGCTCAGGTAGGAAGAAAATACCCCTTTGATTTCCATTCTGCTCCCGTCTCCTGGCTGTAAATACTAGCTCTTTGGGGCACCTGGATGGCTCAGTGGGTTAAGCCTCTGCCTTCAGCTCAGGTTATGATCTCAGGGTCCTGGGATTGAGCCCTACATCGGGCTCTCTGCTCAGGGGGAGCCTGCTCCCCTCTGTCTCTCTGCCTGCCTCTCTGCCTACCTGTGATCTCTGTCTGTCAAATAAATAAATAAAATCTTTAAAAATAATAATAAATACTAGCTCTTCACTGACGATCCTCAGATCTCTTTCCAGGCTCTGGGTCTATAGATCCCACAGTCTACCTGGCATCTTCCAGGGCTGTCTACTAAGCACGCCATTTTTCACGTGGCCTAAAAGAGCTGCTGATCTTCTCTTTCCAGACCTGTTGTCCTGCTGCCGGCCCCATCTCAGTGAGTGGCAGGTCCCTCCCTCTGGCTTTCCAGGCTGAAGACCTTGGCAGTATTCATGACTGCCTTTTTCTCCCAACTTGCCTTCCGTTAGCTGGCATGTTCTGTCAGCTCTACATCTCACATGTGTCCAGAGTCCAAGCATTGACCTCTGTCCCTACTGCCCCACCATTGTCTCTTGTGTCACAGGTCCCTAGGGAGCCTCCTGACTCATCTGCATGCTCTTTGGGCTTCTGCCCTTGCCCCTGCTCCCTACACTGTGGACTGTCCTTGACCGGAGTGGCTCTGTGAACCTGGAGGGCAGCCCATGTCACTAATCTGCACCAAATGCTTTAAATCTCCTTAATTACACTCTGTGTCTCTGTCTCTGTCTCTCTCTCACACACAACTCTTCCTATGACTTATAAGACCCAGCAAGATCCAGGTCCCCCTTAACTCTCTGACTTTATGTTCTACTACTTTCTTTCTCATTTTCTCCCACACTGGCCTCCTGTCTAGTCCTTGAGTGGCCCTGTCATGCTCCCACCTCAGGACCTTTGCACACACTGTTACCTTTTTCCAAAAAGGTCTTCTCCTCAGTACTCAATGTAGTGAGCTCCTTCATTTCAGTCCAGTCTTTACTCAGTGGGGTCTTTCTGACTGCCATCTCTGAGATCTCAACCCTGTAACATTTTATATGTTCCTTTCCTGCTTCACTCTCTTTTCTCTCTGCAAGTTCTCTCCATCTCACCTTTTACATACGTTACTGTCCTGTATATTGTCTGTCTCCCCAGCAAGAACAGAGGTGCCAGGAAGAGTTTTAGCTGTTTTGTTCACTGGTCCTCCTTAGAGTTCTGGGTATAATAAATGACCCATAAACATCTGTTGGAAAACAATGAGTCAATAAAGCACATTTCCTTAGTCTTTGAGGAAATGCAAATCAAAACCACAACAAGATGCCACTTTATCCCGCTGGAATGGAAAAAATAAAGACCTATACAGTCACAGGTGTTGGTGAGCATGGGAAGAATCAGGACCCTTTTATGTGGCTGGTAAGATTATAAAACATTTGCATGACAACGTGGCTGTTTCTTTAAAGCTAAACTTCAACTTACTCAAATAACTTACCCAGTTATTTTTACTCCCAAGTGTCTACACAAGAGAAACGAAGAACTGTGTCCACGCAGAGACTTGTATGCAAATGTTCACAGCAGTGGTCTTTGTAGTCCCCCCAAATGGAAACTCCCCAAACGTCCGTAAGCAGGTGCGCGGCTGAACAAAACATAGCATGTCCATGCAGGGGAGTACTACTTGGCAGTTAAAAGGAGTGGGGTACAGATACAACACAGAGGAGCCCCAAACACGTGCAAAACGAAAATAGTCAGATGCATGGGGACTGCATGTTGTGTGATCTGACTCATGTGAAATGTCCAGAAAAGGCAAATCTGGAGAGCAAGAATGCAGATTTGTGTTTGCCTCTGGGGGAGGTGGGGTGGGTGAGACGGGTATGAAGGACCCTGGCAGGGTGATAAAAATGTTTGAAACTGGGTCATTGGTGATGCTTGGACAACTTGGTCGATTTATGAAAAAAATCATTGAATTTAATGATCAAACATTTAAAACGGGTGAATCGGGGGCACCTGGGTAGCTCAGTGGGTTAAAACCTCTGCCTTAGGCTCAGGTCATGATCCTAGGGTCCTGGAATCGAGCCCCGCATCAGGCTCTCTGCTCAGCAGGGAGCCTACTACCCCTCTCTCTCTGCCTGCCTCTATGCCTACTTGTGATCTCTGTCTGTCTGTCAAATAAATAAATAAGATCTTTAAAAACAAACAAACAAACAAACAAACAAACCAAAAAAATGGTTGAATCGTACGGTACGTAAATTAAACAGGCAAACCTCAGAGGTATGAAGCAAGTCAAATGAATTTTTTGTTTGCCTGTGCATATGAAAGTTATATTCACACTCTACCGTAGTATATTAAGCTTGCAATCGTGTTATGTCTAGAAAAAAACAAGGTATATACTTTAATTAAAAAAACCCTTTATCGCTAAAGAAAAGCTAACCGGCATCCGAGTTTTCAAGGAAGCTGTCATCAGTGATCACAGATCACCGTAACAAAGATAATTGTAATAAAAGTTTGAAAATCGACGAGAATTGCCAAAATGTAACACAGAGATGCGGTGTGAGCAAATGCTGTTAGAAAAATGGCTCCACGAGGACTCGCTTGACGCGGGGTTGCCGCAGACCTTCCATTTGTAAAAACCACAATTATCTGCAAAGTGCCGTAAAGTGAGGCATGATGAACGAGGCGTGCCTGTATCTCGGTATTGTCGGTGTGAAAAATGAATGAATGGATGCTCTTGGGTGTAGCTCCCTTGCTCAAGGAATCCTGGGGAGGTGGGGGGCTGGGGACCAGGGCAGGGCCGGGGTGCCCCCCAACTGACCGCCAACACTGATCGCAGGGCCTCTCTGCTCACACAGTGGGAGTAGGGCTGGGTAGGAGCCCCACAACCCCCTGCTGCTCCTGGGGCCTCTTGGGCCTCAAGTTCATGGCAGCTTTCTGAGCCAGGTCTGCCCGTGGAGTCTGAGTGAGGGAAGGTGGGGGAAGCAGAAGTAGATGGGGAGGGGGCCCAGCAAGGAAGATCTGGAGTCAGCAAAGCCTGTAGAGGAACAGAAGGGCAGCCAAGGGAAGAAATAAAAGCTGGGGAGAGTCTTGGGGCTGCGAAAGGGAATAAGAGGGGCGTTTTACAAATATATCAGGGGAAAAGAGAGAGCCGGCTGGCCCATTAATAAATGAGAAGGGAAATAAAATTAATGATGATGATTAAAATGGCTGAGCTGCTGAAGTGCTTTGTAAAATTGGTCTTTAACAAGGAAAAGCGAAAAAAAATCTAAGGGATGGGCAATTAGAAAGCGACAGACGCCTTGTCGATACAGTTGATGAAAGGTAGGAGAGAGAATATGTAGAAAAAATTGGATAATACCAATGCAATCTGCATTGCCACATCCGGTTATAGGCCTTGGAGGCTGAAGGAGATTGCTGGTGAGATTATTAGACCCTTGGCAGGTATTTTAATTATATGTATATACACACACATGTATATATATGCATATATGTATATATTTCATTATTATTATTATTATGTATTTATTTATTTTTTGAGGAGGGAAGCAGAATCAATGAAAGTGCAAGAGCTCGGTATAAAAGAGGAAGAGTATGTTCCCTAGACCTGACTCTGTTCCTCATACTTGTGGCATCACTTAATCCAGCAGCACTGTGTGCTTCTGTGACTAGCATTCTTTACAGGCAAGGAAACTGAGACCCAGAGAGTTTCTGTGACTCCTTGAGATTACACAACCAGCAGACGGTGGTGGCAGAATTTGAACCCACAATTTTCTTTTTTTTTTTTAAAAAGGATTTTATGTATTTATTTTAGAGAGAGCGGAGGGTGGGGGAGCATGAGCAGGGGAGGGGCAGAGGGAGAGAATCTTCAAGCAGACTCCCCGCTGAGCCCCGACACCGGGCTTGATCTCAAGACCCTGAGATCACAACCTGAGCCGAAATCAGAGTCGGGCACTTACCTGACTGAGCTGCCCAGGTGCCTCTTGAACCCAGGTTCTCCTGATTCCAGAGCTGATGCCTTTGCCCTCTACCAGCTGCTGATTCTAACTCTCAGTATTGGATTCCACACCCAGTGACTTGCTGCCTGTGATGGTCCTTTGTCCCAAAGTCTTGGAATTCTGATGACAATGACAGAACGGGGGCTGTCTGATTCTAATTTAGTGATGTTTAGAGAGGTTTTTGTTCATATGTTGAAGAGCAAGAAACAGGGCAGAGGTTGCATAATGTGGGCCCAGGGGCATGAGGTGTCAAAGTCATCAGGAATGTATAGGTTCCTAGAGTCCAAAGTCCTTATTGTACCTACAGGGAAACTGAGGCCTGGTGGGGGGAGGGGGGCTTTCCCCAGGTGACAGCAGGGGTGGGAGCCATAGCCAGAACTGTTGGCTTAAGGTCCAACAGTTAAGGAAACAGGCTATGTTTCCTATATTTCTTGGCCTGTGCTTACTATTTGCCCTTGTCGTTGACTTCTGTCTTGTGACATCCAAAGACTGGTCTTGACTTGAATTCTCAGCTTTGACTTTGTCTTCTACCTCTGCTTTAATGCCGTAATCTGAAGTTCCTATCACTGGCTACTTTAACTTCATGTCTTGTTTCTGTTGTCATTTTGTTGTCCGGATGCCTCAGGGCAGGTTGGGGGGCTGATGGTGGGAGAAGCCTGTAGAACTCATCTCTCTCCTGTCCCATCAGGGTCCTGTCATTCCGGGGTCCTGGGCACGGTGCAATGGGAACCCACCTGTGACAGATGAAAATATTGGCCCTGATTTTTTTTTAAAAAGATTTTATTTATTTATTTGACAGACAGAGATCACAGGTAGGCAGAGAGAGAGGAGGAAGCAGGCTCCCTGCTGAGCATAGCGCCCAAAGCGGGGCTCGATCCCAGGACCCTGGGATCATGACTTGAGCCGAAGGCAGAGGCTTTAACCCACTGAGCCACCCAGGCGCCCCAGGCCCTGATTCTTTATTCGTTTATCCTTTGCCAGGGCTTCATCTTACGTAGAGTTTGCTTCCCTGTTTCTTGACTTTGCGTTTCACCGTGAGACATTTCAAAGACCGGACATGTCCACCCCAGCCAACTCCCAGTCTCTCAGAGAGAAGCCAAGCTCTCCCAGGAAGCAAACTGGCCGAATGAACCTGGACCAGCCAAACCCCAGCTGACCTGAGTATCCTTGAAAATAAACGCTTATTATGGCACACCACGGAGGCCTTTTTGTGCTTGTTTGTTCTGCAGCAGCAACTAACCGATACGCAGTCATCTACAGTTTGCTTTGACAGCTCTAGAACTCCCTTCTAAAATCTCTTTTTACCTCAGTTTAATAAAAGCAAAAAACAAGTCATGATGTACCCCCTGGGTGACCGTTTCCAGGTCAGGCATACTGTGTTCAGAAGTTTCGGTGACTGCCTTCAAGGGAGAGCGGCAGGGAGGTCAACACATGGTTACAACATACCATAGCAAGGAAAGTTGTGTGTGGGGGAGGGATGTCCTCTCTGATGAGGCTGGAGGAGGAAGAAGAGGCAGGAAGGCCCTCCAAGCACAAGGTGCCTCGAGGCTGAAGGAGTGAGGCTGTGAAGCTAGCCCACACTTGCGCAGAGCCCTAGCCCTTCTCTGTGTGGGAACGTGAGTCCCGGCATGGAGAGGCGGGCAGGGTCTGGGTCCAGCCCTGACATTTTACAAGTCCCTGGCCAACTGTTTTTATAAAAGGAGGCATTGACGATGGCAATTTACTACCTGATGATGAAGTCCAGGGATACTCCATTAAATTAAAAAGTGCCACGAGATGCGATAAAACGAAGAAACTCAAAAGGAATAGAAGACCCTGGGTCTTGTTGCAGATGGAAGAAACAAACAGCGTAATCCAGGGATGCCAAGGGCACAGAGGTAATTACACACCGACACCTGCTCCCGAAAGTCAGCCTGGGCTCTGCGAGGCCCGGCCCAGAGCACCCCAGCACAGCCCTCGCCTCGTGGTTCCCAGATCCCTTCTGCGTGGCAGACCCTTCCCCTCTGGGCGTCTCAAGTCCCAGGTGTTGCTCCCCTTAAGACGGTTCTGGGTGGAGTGCTCTCTGCAGGGGAGGGGGCGGCTGAGGGTGGTGGGGAGGGACAGGGGAGCAGCCTCCCTGGCCATCTGGTGCTGAGCTCACCTCCCCCTCGAGGCCCGCCCCCTCCTTCTAGCACTCCCCCTCCAGGAATGAGGGGAGCCGAGCCCAAGTGTGTGTGATTTCAGAGTTAATCTGTCTACACTAATTAAATATTGACGGCTGTTAAATATTCATGGAGCGTTTTAGCTGGCAGGTTTGATGTCTCCAGGCCCCATGGGCCGCTGCTGGGGGCTCTCTTGGCTGGTCACTTTGTGCTCCGGACTGCCTCTTTTGCACCCAGAGGTTTCCAGCTGTAGCAGTGGGTGGCCCAATGGGAACCTCTCCGTCCCAGGGCCTCGGGGAACCCCACCTCCAGGCCTGCCACTACTGATTCCCTTACTTGTGTGGCATTTGGGGGGCTATAGCTTTGGGTGTGGGGCTTGGTGAGAATTAAGCCACCAATATAGACAGGTGCCACGTAAGGAATGTGGCCTGGGGGGCTGGAAGGGGGCTTGACTCAGGGCTGGCCTAGAGGCCAGGCGGTTTGTTTTCCAAGGGACTTCTGGGGGTGTCCTTCCTTCAGGCCAGGCTCTGAGGGAGGCACTGGAGAAAGCTGGCCACCAGACCGAATTCCTGCTCCCTGCCGAGAGCCCAGTCAGGTGTGAGGAGACAGTCCTGTAAAGGGCAGCCATGACCATGAGGGGAAGTACTATGACGGTGGGGTGGTGAGGACTGGGCTCTTGTGTGGGGGTCCCAGGAGGACACCAACCAGGCAGGACAGGCTTTGCAGGGTGAGACTTCAGGCAGAAGCCTGAGCGACAAGCCCGAATTGGGCAATCAGTACAAGGGGGTCTGTGTGGAAGACGTCCACGCAGGAGCAGGGCTCGGGTAAAGGCCCAGATGTCAGCAAAAAGTCTGGAGGCTGCGGGACAGAGGGGTGCAGAGAGAGGTTAGGGAGGGGCTGGGAGAGGTGGGCAGTCTGCAGGAATGAGGGTACACGGCCCAGGTTTTCATTGTCTCTCGCCCCCTCTGTCCCTTTATCCCCCTGCCTCCACTCTGAGGCCCACATGAGGGTCTTCCTGGCCTGCCTCAGAACTTGTTCCAGCCGGCCTGCCTGTGAGAGGGGAGGGTTGGGGAGGGGAGGGTCAGCAGGGCCAGGGCAGAGAGCCTGAGCCTGGAATCCCTGCTTTCTTGAAGGGCAGCTTTGTCTCCAGGCAAAAGAGGCCGGCTTCCCAGTCACACAGGCCGGAGGGTCAGCATCTAGCCATAGACAGAGGGCTCCCTGTGGCCAAGAGGAGGAATCTAGGGTCCTCCCTGCCCTTCACCTTCCCTCCAGGCTACAGGGCCTGTGGCTGGCCTCACCCACAGTGACGTCCTACCTCAACGCAGGCCCGGCCGGAAGTGTCTGAGAGGGCCACTTCCTTCCTGTGTGTGCGGTTCCGGCTGTGTGGGGCTCATGTGGTCCAGGGACATATTCCCTGAGTGACCGACCACACGTGTCAGCTTCCCTCAACAGTGAGGTGATGCCCTGACTCGACTAGACCTCTCGGGCTGGGTCCCCAGCCCTAGAACTCCGAGGCTGGGTCCCTGCAGCCGAACTCCCGAGGCTTCTGTACGGAAGGCCTGCAAGAGGCATTGACCTTTGGATCCAAGGGGCTCTGAGACTCCGGAGCGCTTCCCTTTGGGTGACATGGGAGACAATACCACAGAAGCAACAATAGCTTGTTTGCTTCAGCACTTCTCTGGGCCTACTGCGTTTCGTCCTCACGCAACCCAACCAGCTAGAGGGGTCTGTGAGGCACTTTTCATGGAGAGGGAACCAGGAGGGTCAGAGAGGTTGAGAAGCTGTCCAGGCTCACACAGCAAGGGCGGAGCTGGCACCTGAAGTCAGATGTTCTTACTGGAGTCCTCGCCTTTGGTTCTATGTCAGGGTTCTCAGACGTCCCCAAGATAAAAATCCCCCAGGGAGCCTGTCAACACGTCCACTCTGGGCCCCTCTAGGGACCTGGATGGGGCCAGGTAGGGCCTCCACTGTGCTGTAGCCTGTGGGGTTGGTGGGCTCTTTCCCATGGACCTCAATGGAGAGGGGGCAGGTGGGGATTCAGCTTAGGAACAGAACCCCTCGAGTTAAGACCCTGACTGCTTTAATGTTGAACAAATTTCTCTTTAAGATGCGAGCCCCACAGCTGCTAATAGAACCGGGAAAGCGTTTGTGTTCCCCTTGGGCCAGAGCCATAAAGCAGAGGCTGTTAAGTATCGGGCTGCCCTGACTGTGGTGGCGGAAGCAGAAATCAAAGCTGGGGCGAGGGGAAGGAGGGACTCAGGGTGTGATGAGGGGCTCATTGCTTGGTGACCCACCCCCTCTTGTTGGAAACAGAATTAAGAATGAGCTGTGCTAGAATTGCCTCTCGCTAGCTGTGAGGCCTTGGGTAAGCAACAGATTGCCTCTGCGTCTCAATAGTCCCGTCTGCAAAATGGGCTCATAATATTACTTCCCCAGTAGTGTTGTTGTAAGCATTCCACAGAATGAGCAAAGCACCTGACACCGGTGGTAGCCAAATGCTACATAGTACTTCCTGCATGTCAATCACTGTTCCATGCACTGGACATACATTAACTCCCATCATCCTCATAATAGCTCCTCCTGGCTGCTGTTACTACTGCCTTTTCTTTCCAGTTCTGAAGCTGGCATGGAGATATTCATGAACGTGCCTGTGGTTCCACAGGTAGGAAGTGGGGAAGCTAAGACCAACCTGTGGGACTCTAGAATTCATTCTTTTTTTTAAAAAAAATTTATTTATTCATTTGACAGAGAGAGAGAGAGAGAGAGTGCACAAGCAGGAGAAGTGGCAGAGGGAGAAGCAGGCTCCTTGCTGAGCAGGGAGCCCGATGCAGGGCTCGATCCCAGGACCCTGGGATCATAACCTGAGCCGAAAGCAGACACTGAACCGACTGAGCCACCCAGGAGCCCCACAATTCATCCTTTTAACCCATCATCAGTGTCCAAAAAGGGAAGTCTCCCAGGCTTTCTTTTTCCCGAATGGGACACTGGGTCTCCTGTTTTGGACAAAGGCGCCTCTTCCATAGATGACCCTCCTCTCCGGAAAGCCCACTGGACCGAAAGCAGATTTCTCCTCTTGCCGCTCCTCTGGGCTCCTCCGCAGATGACTTTGTCTCATTCGCCACATCCTATGTCCTTTGCGCCCATCCCACTCTATGCCTGAGCACTTGCCCTGCCCTGGGGACACCCGATGGCAGACACTAGCTGTGACTGTAGTGAGACCATAACTGGGGACCAAAGCAAAGGCAATAAACAAGCAACAAAGCAAAATACAAAGTATCTCATTGTGAGCCAACCGCTGTGGGCAAGGAGAAAGCGGCCACGGGAGGCTGACCGGTGGTCAGGGATGGTGTGGCCGGGCAGGTGCCTGTGAACGGTGACCTGAGCTGGCGAGCCATGTGGGTATGGGGAGAGAGGCTATTCGGGGCCCGTGGAGCACCAGCAGCAGAGCCAGGAAGCAGAAGACAGAGGAGAGCATGCGGCTGAGGGAAGGGAGCTAGAGATGGGGTCAGAGACAGAGCGTAGTGAGGAGCTGGTCATGGGGATTCCCGGCAGCTGTTGTGAGGTCTTTAACTTGCCTCTGAGAGAGTGAGAAGGAATTCCTATTCCTTTCTTGAGAAGGGCCAAGACCTTGCTGCTCTCCGGTGAAGCAGGCTGGCCCGGCTGCTGTGAGGAGCGGAGTGCAGGTCAAGGGAGGGCTCGGGGGGCTGTTGCCCAGGAGGTTCAGCCGCCAGATGACCATGGCTTGTACCACGGGCAGTGTTAGCGTCTGAAACCGTTCGGAGCTCTCAGGCGATGACTCGTGGTGTCCTGAAGGTAGAACCAACAGCGCTTGCTGACAGATTGGGTGTAGGATGGCGAGAGAGAGGAGTGAGCCCAAGGGTTTAGGCTGGGGCAGCCAGAGAGATGGAGTAGCCATTTACTGTGTTGGGGACGAGTGGGGTGTGTGCAGGGGTGTGGGTAGGTCGGGAGCTCAGGTCTGGCTCTATCAAGGCCCAGATGCCCCAGGGAAGGTTCAGGTAGGCAGATGGGATATATACCTGAACACGAGGAGAAGTTCGACTACAGATAGACATTTGGGTGGCATTTAAAGTCAGCACTCTGGATGAGATCACCCAGGGAGGAGAACAGATGGGAAAGAGTGGAGGTCTGAGGATGGGACTCTGGGAGCAAGAATGTTTATAGGGCAGGGAAAAGATGAGGAGGCAGCAAGGGAGACGGAGGCGCTGGCACCTCAGACCCCAGAGGCAGGAAGAGACCCCAGTTCCCCTGCCTTTCCAAGCACCAGCTTGTCACTTTTCGCAGGCTTTTTCTGCCCCCTAGTGGTCGTAATTGGAAACGCACACACTGACTAGACAGGGAGAGCCAGACTACCTTTCTGGGTTCCTTCTGGGTTTCACTCATTCATTCAGGAGGCAATTTCTACTGAGCACCTACTATGTGCTGAACACTGACCAGTGCAGAAGAGAATCAAACACCCTCTTGGGAGAAAGGCTCACCAGCACAATTGTAAGACAGTGGCTCTCAGCTGGGGGTGGTTTTGGTAATGCCTGTAAACACTTGTCACAACTGGTGGGGGTGGGTGGATTGTTGCTGGCATCTAGTAGGAAGACGCCAAGGATGCTGCAGAAGATTTTACAATGTGCAGGAGATTCTCCTACAACGCAGAATTATCTGGCCCTTTATGTCAACAGGGGTTAAGGTTGAGAGGCCCAGACTTAAGACAACATGTCTAGCGCTATTAACCAAAACATTTGGTTGCAGATAAGAGAGGAATTAAACCTGTTTGGAGGCAAGGAAGGCTTCACTCCACAGGGGATGTGTTGTTTCAGCTTGTCTTGAAGGATGAGTATGGCTTTGCCAAGTAGAAAGGGGAGAGATAGAACATAGGTTATAGAAACATGTTCAAATCATGTCCCAGGAGAACCCAGAGTGGCCACAGGCCCGGGTGTGTCTGGGACAGCCCCACTGATGCAAGGTGTGCCAGCATTATTATTCGGAGAGCTGTCTTCTACCCAAATGTGTTCCAGTTGGGGCAATTGTGTATGTGGACATCCTAGACTCAGCAGGCTCAGTGCAACGGGAACGGTGTCGGGGACGGAAGGGAGCTGGGTCATGAGGGCGGAGGGGCTGGGTTTTAGCAGAGAGCAGTGGGGCCCCATTGGTCCTGCAGGCAGGAGTCTTTCCTCAAGAGACCAGAGTGGAGGGCACCATCAACATCCAGAATAGAGAAGACAAGGGTCTAATCATGGACAGTAACAGCGAACTTCCCTTACGTTCCTGAGAATGCCAGTCTTGGGTGAGGTTTGGAGAGAATAGGGCTTAAGTGTTCCACACTTAAGGACAAATGAAAACACTCCTGGTGCAAGGCACTGGCCTCCTTCTGCCTCGAGCAGCCTCTTGCTTCCTCCCTGTCCCAGGAAGAGGGGACGATCGGGTTAGCTCAAAAGCAGGGGTCAGGAGAGGTGTTTGTTGGCCAGAACTTGGCTCCAACAAGCCATGGCACCTGGTCACAGCTCCTTCTGGCTTTTGGTTTCTCCATCTGCAGCAGGAGCGGACAGGCAGATCTTCCCTATGACTCTTCCTGTTCTCAACAGGTGGATTTCTGGAGCTTTGCTTTCTGATCAGCCGGTGGGACCGCGCCAACCCCCCCTCCTCCCACTTCCAGGCCTGAGGTCTTTAATGAAATGGAGACAGGTCTATCCCCTTGGAGAAGGAAGTCCTTGAAGAAATGTATCATCAGGTACTCTGCTGGGGCTCCCCGAGAGTTACACTTGGAATCTATGGTTGTGAACGTCCAGTATGTTTTCTTTCTGGGGTCTGTGCCCCCAGGGCTTCCAGGCTCTGGTCTGCCCAGCCGTGGTTCTGGAGAGTGGGTAAACAGACTTTGCCACGGGAAAATTGGAAAGGGCACAGCCCCAAGAGCCATCAGAGAGAACGCTGCCTTGCTATTTACAGACGGCTTAACTCGAGTGAGCAGAGATGGCAGCAGATAGGGTCCGGACAGCCCCGGGGTGGGCAAGGGCTCCCTGTCCAGACAATCTCCCTTCCATATACAGTGACTCACAGCCCACGTGGGCAGAGTGCTGGGGTTGTCCCCATGGATGGCACTGGGATCCTGGGGAGAGTTCACTCAGCAAGTTTCTGGCTGAGCACGTGGGGCAGAGGGCCTGGGCTTGCTAACTCCTCTTCATGGTTTGTTTCTGGCCCAACCCCGACACCTTGTCTTTGATAGAGGAGGATTCTGTTGTGGGAGGGACGCACAGATCGGCCACAGGTCATCCAGCTACCGAGTGAACTCTCTGCGGCCATATCTGACGGCCCTAACAGGGTTTCCCGCCTCCAGCTGGGCAGACCGGTAAGGACGTCACTTATTTCAGAAATCGGTTGTGCGCGTGTGTGCCTCTCTCTACGTACACCATAAGCCAACATCAAAAAAAATTTCTTCCATTATAAAAACACAAAGAGACTTCAGAAAATAAAGCAAAATTGAAAGAAAAATGGCCCCACGGCTTATGCATTCACTTTGGGCTACATTTACTTCCTTTGACTCTGCAATTTCACGCCCTGGTCTCGCTCACTATCGTCAGTATTTTCCGTGTTGTTACCTGCTCTTCCGAAGTGTCATTCTGAAGGCAGCAAGCTCACTGGACCGACTCCTGATGGTTGGACGTTTAGACTGTTTCAGATTTTTCACTGCTACACCTGATGCTTCAAAGAGCACTTTGTGTAGGATGGCTTTGAATATTTAGGATGATTTTATTGGGCTGGAATTTGAGAGGGAGAGAGAGAATACTGATAATATATATTCTAGGTGCTCCTGTGTTTGGTTCTCCCATGGCTGTCCCAGCCTTGGGAGGATAGCAGGTCCCCTCTCCTCTTACTGTAGCCTTTTCTGAGGTCTGTGTTGATTTTTTATTCTCATTACTCCCTCATGACCTATAAATTATTTCCTAAGACTCCTCCATTAAAACTTGTCATGTTAGCAAGGACACTCTGCTGAAAGTAAAGGGGAAAAAAATCACATCCCAAAGTATATTGATCAAAAATGGATTATGTTGGTTTAATGAACTGAAAAGACATTGGCTTCAGGTATAGCTGGATCCAGGTGCTGAGGCAGCGTGATCGGGACCTGGTTTTTCACTTCTTAGCCCATTTCTGTTGGTAGTTCCATTTTTAGGTCTTGCATGCTGGCACTGGTTTCAGCCTGCCTGTTTCTAGCCCTGCAAGAGAGAACAGGATTTTCTCCCTGGTAGCTCTTATGTAAGCCCCCAAATTCACTTTGATAGGACTAACTTAGGTTTGCTTGCTCATTCCTGAATTAATCAGTGCCTGACCTTAAACTTAGTGGACATGGATGATAAGTTTTGTGCCTGGAACTAGGGTTGTCCCAGAGCCTATAGACTAGGAAAGATGGTCCCTGCAGAGTATGCTTGGGACATTGATCATTCCAAGAAAAGATAGTGGATTCTGGACTGGAGAAGACAAAACACTGAATACTACTCTGGAGAGACAACTGTCTCAGAAGCGTAACATTTTGGACCTAAAGGGTCTTGCAAACGCATCTCCCTACTATCCCAGACAAAGAGGACCCCCGTTACAACCTCTCTAAGAGACAGCCATTCCAATTCTGTCTGCATCCCACTAATGATAGGGAGCTCACCTGTATCCAGACCATCCTGGATCACTGGATCACTCTATCCTGGGATAGCTGTGCCTTAAGAGAATTAATTCTTCTCTCCACTGAATGTTCAAATCTGTCTGTCCATCTAATTATACATGGGCACTGGCCCTCCTGGACCCATCTGGAAGACCCTCAGATAGGCAAAGATTGACATCACTGTCTTCTGCGGTCTTTTTTTCACTCCGAGAAGCAGCCTCTAGACTTTGTTGTATGCAGCTTGGTTTCTAGCTCTTTGCCATTGGCTGGCTTCATCAGAGTTGTTGACCAGAGTCAGGAGCTGACTGTGAGGTTGAAGTCTTGGGAGTCTTTAGGAGGATATCCAAGCCTCCTCTTCGAACACCTGCACAGCTGTGGAGGGGGTTGGTTCCTGTCCAAGTTGTCCCTTCCCTTGTGGCCCATGTAAATTGCTCTTTTAGCCAATTTCAGGGCTCCCAAAGCAAAAGTAACTAGCTCCAGGGTGTGTTATTATAAGGAGATTGATTGCATGTAACTAAAGGGATCTTTTTCTAGGAAGAACATTTTATGTAGCCACAGGCAAATGGCGCCCACTGTTTGGTCAAGTGCATGGGCCTCCCTGCTAGGTCCTTCTCTGCTACTCCTGTTTCTGGTGCTCAGAGCTGGCCTCTGTTCCTGGGACTGCATCCAGCCCATAATGGATCCAGTGGCTCACGCTCCAGGTAGCACATGGATGGATCATCTCGTCATGGGGACTCTGCAGCGTTTTGTGCAGCTCTGTTTATTTTGGGTAGACCTAGGGTGCTGCCATTCCAGATAGCCACCAACCGTTCCTTGGCCAGCCTCAAGCATATGATACCACCATTCCTCCCGTCACCAAAAGCAGTGAGGAGTCAGCAAAATCACCCAGTAGCTTGATTCAATCAGAGTCAGAGCTGTGTGGCTATGGTTCCAACTCTCTCTGCCATCGGAATGGGTTAAAGTAATCCTGGCTGCTGTAACAAGTAAACCCCACATTGTACAGCGGCTCAGAGGTGACGGAAGCTGTTTTTTCCCCTCTGTCACAGGTCTGGTGTGTAATTAGGTCATGTGGTCTCTGGGTTCCAGGTTCCTGGATGTTCTAGCACCTTTAACTCAGGGCTTCCAAGAGGATCTGAGGGGTGTCTCGATGTCAGCCAGGCAGAGAGGAGCCCAGCCAGGAGGAGCGCCCATGCAAACTGTGTGGGAGATGTCCTCTACGTGACACCTGTTTCTGCTCCTCTCCCACTGGCCAGGGCAGAACTTAATCTCGAGGCCACACATGACTGCAGGAGAGACTGGAAATACAGTCTAGCTGTAGGCAAAGGGCAAGAGCCAGATTTTGGTGAGCAGAGAGTGGTCTGAGGCACACAGTCCTGATCCAAATTACAAGCCTGGACCATTCAAAGAGGAAGCTGAGGACATGGTGCATGTCAACAGAGCAAGTGTGGTGGGCAGGCAGGCGGGCGGGCAGTCCCTGCTGCTGGTTCTGTCCCGCTGAGACTCCCCTCCAGCTGTCTCCAGAGTGCTGGTTCCCTCTAGCACCCTTGACTGACCATGACCCATTCCCAGGACAAAGGCAGGGGACCCGGTTTGTGCATGAGCCCCAGAGACTTCTTGAGTCACTACCTCCCACTCATTGCTTCTCTCACACCCAGGACGCGTGATTTAAAGGCATCACGATAGCATCACTGAAGGTGCGGCTGAACCTCTTGGGATGTCTGAAAGCCTGTCGGGCAAAAGAAACTGATTTGTAACTTGGAGGCAGGTGGAAACTCAGGGATGGATTTCTGATAACGTGGTGTGATGGATGTCTAGGATTTCCTGACTTCTCTTAACAACACTTCAACTGCCATGACTCCATCTCATCAGCTCCCTTCACATTCGAATTCCTTTTCAAAGAATCTTCTCAAACTCAAGTATCTTTCATAGACTCTCAGCCTGCTTGATTGGCTATAATTATCGCCTTGATGATCAAGTTGAAGTTCCACTTGCTGCTGGGTGACAACTTGCCCAGGAGGGACCCTCTCCCCAGGCAACTCGTGCAGCAGTCCAGCAGGGTCCCTCAAACTCTCCGACCTCTCGATGCTCCTGACCCAGCTTTCTTCCCTGAACCCATCTCTGGAAAGGGCTGTCCTTCAGAGAGCCCTGCTCTGCTCGGACGACGGTAAAGGAGGATGGTGTTCTGAGCCTACATGGTTGTATGCAAGGTGAGGTCATCTCAGCAGACAGGGGGACTTTGTTCAAAGTCACAAGTTCATGCTGATGTGTTCATAGTCATGCCATTTCACCAAGCCCTTCTTTTCTTATTATCACCTAAGAATCTCTTGATTTATGTTCTGGTTTCCTTCGCAAAGCTCCCAACCCTCCGTCTCACACACACACACTAGTTTCTAAATGCCAAGCTGGACATGGGGAGATGGAAAGGAGAAGGGAGTTGGGGGAAATCAGAGAGGGTGATGAACCATGAGAGACTGTGGACTCCAAGAAACAAACTGAGGGTTTTGGAGGGGAGAGGGGTGGGGGGTTGGGTGAGCCTGGTGGTGGGTATTAAGGAGGGCATGTATTGCATGGAGCACTGGGTGTGGTGCATAAACAATGAATTCTGGAACACTGAAAAGAGATTAAAAAAATAAATACATACTGAAAAGAAAATCAATAATGCCAAGCTGCTCATTGTCAAGCCAAACTATATGTTGAATTATAATAACGCCCCGAGCTTTCAAAACATCAGCATTCAAATGCTAACGTGTGGCTACTTGCTCCCATGATTTCTCATTGATGACATTCTATACCGTGCATGTCTGTTAATATTTATCTGAGCTGGGGGACTGCATTGCTGATTACTTTTTCCACTTTACTAAATTTATTAACAATGGTTTACACATCCAGCACATTCAGGAAACCAGCAACAGGGTAATTCCACTTAGGATTCCGTGATTCCTTTTAATATGGTTGGATCTTATCCAAGCATCCTTTTAAGGAAGAGCACTTCACGGTGAGTAAGAAGTGGACTCTATAAAGTCAGAATCCTCTCCTATTTAAGAGGCTTTCGGAATAATCCTGTTCACGCAGCATACAACACAACGAGAGCATCTTTACCCAGGGCAAAGGGATCTGAATGATTCAGAGAGGGAGGTGTGTGGTGTGGGGAGGCAGCGCAAGGGGGGGTGATTGAGGGCAGAAGGTAGTGATAGGAAATGGCAGGGTCGGGTTGGGTAATTGGATGGATACGTTGGATCATTTTCATGGGACCCAGAACTGGCTTCCATGAAAGAATTATGCCAGACTCTTCAGACCCTAGAGATCTAGTGGAATAGAGAAAGACACACACACACACACACACACCCCTATCTCATGTATGGCCACTGCCTTTACGGCTTTATTCCCTCTGCGTAGAATGCATTTTCTACTGCTGCCCAACCTGCAAACGATCCTAGTTCAGAGGGTGAAGATCCATGATCTACCACCCACACCCTTTCCCCTCTGCACACCACACCCGAGGTACCTCTCTTGTATACTTGCCACACTTGACTGTAGTATGTATGTGGGGTGTGTGTGTGTGTGTGTGTGTGTGTGTGTGTGTGTGTCTCAGTCTCCCTTCCCTTTTGACAGTGGTCTTTCATGGACAGAAAGCGTTGCTTCTGCATCTTCATATCCTTAGCGTCTGGCGTTTGGTCAATACACAATGAATGTTGAATGAATGGGTAAAATTAGTGTCCAACTCATCATGAAATCTTAATGAACATTAAACTCTTGGTGAATTTTATCCCATCCGGACTCTCTTCTTTATCAATATCCAGGAAGACATTTGATATGCACACTAATGATGACCATGCATATTTCATAGAAATGTTCCAGAATCTACCAAGCCCCCCTATTTGTCATTTATAATGGCCTCGTGTTATTCATGCTATTAATGGCACTGTGTTAATACATTCTGTTTTGCTCGGTCAGCCCCCTCTTCTCTGGCCTTTGGGTTGTTGACAGTTTCTGGTTGTTACGGATCATGCCGCTAGAGATGTGTTTTCCTTTCTTTTGGGCTAATACCATGGGGTTTGTTACCAAAGAGAGAATTACTGGGTCAGAGAGTATCAACGGTGGCTCAGCTTTCATTCACATTGCCTGATTGCTTATGTAAATTGGTCCCCAGTTTTTCTAGAAAGCAGTGCTGAAGGATGGGCTTCTGCTGGCTGCCAATCTTCGGTTCTCCTCATATTTATTTTTTGTGGCTTTAATAGGCATGTAATGGGACCTGAAAGTTGCTTGGATCTAAATTTTATTTCATAGCTGGCGAGATCGCACATGTTTCCACACCATGATTTACCACCTCCGCTTCCCAGCATGATTCTGTTCATCTCCTTTGACCACTTATCAGGGGGAATCTCACAGCAGCCCATCCGTTATCTGTTTTGGGCAGTAAGCAGACCTGGGATGGGGAATGTGACAGACATAATGGATGCCACTGCTTTCCTTTTAATATTTATTTTTATTACATTGTGGTGCAAAAATTTTCTTTCTTATATATTTGAACCCATCCATCAGAGCCCTGATGGTATCTGTTTCTTCAATAGCCAGGAATTTATCTCTTCATCGGCGGCAGCAGGGATGGCGATGCTGGTCCCTTGTCTCCAGGATTGTCACAGATTAACGGTATGAGACAACTGAACTTGACAGGCATGCTGTATGAATTTCAATGAACTCTCCCCCGGCCTGTTAGCCAACTACCCCAGCTATGTTTATTAAATAACAATTTCTTTCCCCAATGTGCTCTTTGGCTGGTCGTCTGTTAGTTTGACTAGGGTCCAGATTCATCTCGGGGAATCTCCTCTTGTCAACTTTGCTGCTTTTGGCTCAGTGCGGGATGGGGTCAGCGACTGACCAGTTCCATCTTAATCGCTCAGGAGGGATCGGATCTCACTGCCATTAAAAGACAGATCCTTTGGTGGTTCTCCACCTGGAAGAACAGAGCCATCGAATTCTATTAGAGGACTTATGGGGATTTACACCGGTATTGCATTCACTCTATATATTGACTCTGGGACAGAGCATATGTACTTAGGGATTACAATTAGACCACAGCTGGAAAACTCTCCCAAAGACCTCAGAGCTTCAGACAACAGGAAGACTCAAGTTTCCTTCACATGGGGCTGACCTGGAATATGTCCCAAAGGGTTGGGGTGATCATTTTGAGTAATGTGGTTTTTCTGAAGCTTTCCTCACGCCCCATCCCAGGATGGTGACCTGGACAAATCCACAGCAAGAAGACCAAGAGGGAATTTTGACTACACCCTAGGAGTCCTAAGGTGAAGGTGTTGGTGGGTGGGTGGTGGGTCGGGGTAGGGATGGCAGTAGAGGATTCATAGCCCCTCTGATCAGTCTGGATCCTGGAACAGGACTCCCACTATTTTAGCACCAGTATTTTCAATTCTTCTGCTTAAGTGTCTTTCAGTTACAGCCTCCTGACGAAGCCCCCACCTGTATACCTCCTCCTCCATCACCTGCACCTCCTCCATCACTGTCCTACCCTTTCCCCTGGGGCCAGCCAATCACCAAACCCATGTGTCTACCTCCTAAACATCTCTCCTCGTCCCATTACCCACCTCCGCAACCCCCACCGTCACTCTGGCCACCACCATCTCTCACGAGGGCGTGCTGCACGAGCTCTTCAGTGCCCATTGCTCTGAACTTGCAAACCCCTTAGTGTGGTTTACAGGTCCCTATCTGGCGTGGTGCTGCTCCTTTATCTTTCCATGCCTTCCCTACCCTCTAGCCTTCAGCCATTCTAAATGGGACTCCTTTTCTTGCACCCACTCCGACCTCTGGCATTTTCACCTGCTGTTCCCTTTGCCTGAACGTCTTTTCCCGGTCCCCTTTTCCTGAATTACCAACTATTTATCTTTGAAGCTTCATATTAAAAGCCATATCCTTCCGGTAAATTCTCTGATCTCCCAGTGTAGGAAGAGATGCCTAGTCTTTTATGCTCCGGTAGCACCCTGTACTTTACCCATCACTGGGCCATCCTTCATACTGGTCTGTTCAGAAGACTATATCCCCCACCCCCTAAATATCGTGACACCTTTGTTCACTCCTGTTATGTCCAGTGCTTGGCATATGGTACTTCCCACAGTATTTGTGCTCTATAACTATTTGCTGAATAACTATATCATTCCACATACTGTGACAATATGCACGCTCTCTCCATGCTCTTCAGTACGTCCCTCTGACACCTGGTACTGAGTGGCAGGATCCTTCTGTCTTGCTCATTCTCCTCTGAGTAACTCCCAGTCCTTGCCGCTAAGCAGCTCAGTCTAACCGTGGCGATGTACAAGGAAGCAGGCGAAGACCGTGGGCCAATGCGAGGTGACTTGTGTGTATGAGAATCAGTGATAACGGAACGGAGGCCAGGGAGGGGATGGGTAAATGCTTCCTGGATGAATTGCCTCTGAGCTGAGTTTTTTGGGTTATTTTTGGGGGGTTTTTGAAAGGAAGAGCTGGACGGGAATGGAGGAAAGGAAAGACATTCATGAAGCATTCTTCATTTTCTTCTAAGTGCCCAAAAGCAGCTAAGGAGAGACAACCCTTATGTCTACTTCCACTGACAATTTTTACCCCTCCCATCAGCTCCATTTCACTGAAAGATGCGACGCACACCCGGGATACTGAACACCGCTCCCCTTTCTCAAAACCCCTTCAATGTCTTCACTCATCTAAAATAAACCCGGCTGATCCTGCAGGGCAAATTCTGCCTATAAGTGATGGTACTGATGCCCAGGGCATGATTTCCCCAGATGAGGGAATGGACGCGGAAGAGGTGAATTGTTCTGAGGCGGCTGCACAGAGCTAATTAGAAGCACAGCCAGGAGTCAGCTCCAAGGACCTTCTCTTTTCACCACATCCTGCTGCCTGCTACATTTTTAAACACACGTGTGCTAAAGATTGATAGTTTGGTGGGGGTACTAGAGGAGCAACACCCAAATCCTGAACTTGAGCAGTTAGCCTTCCTGGATGGATTCTTCAAGAAATGTATCACTTACTAGGAAACAAAGACACTTATTCAGTAAGAGAAGACAGAAACATTTTGCCTTCCGTATCCTAAGACCGCCGTTCGATGAAGTTAGAAATAAATCTCACAAAGGAGAAGGGGCTATCCGGTCGCAGAGAAGTTAACAGTCCTAAATAAAGCCACGGAAAGAGAAGCAATTCAGAATAGAGTATTTAAAGAACAAAGATATAAACACAGCATAACATATAAATTTATGGGACGCTGCCAGGCTGCTACTTAGAGGAGGAAGTATTGCTCGTGATGGCCTCTCTTAGTGAGAAAGAAGAAAAACCAGGAATTAAGTTTCTACCTAAATAACCCAGAAGGGGTACAAATTATTAAGGGAAGGGAAAGTGGAAAGAGTAATAAACCCCCAAACAGACATGAATAAAACAGAGACATAAAATTGAACTTGAAGCACAAACTAAGACAGTGCCTTCCCAACCTGGCCATGCATCAGAATTAGGGGATGCTTGTTTGAACCATGAATGTTCCAGCTTGAGCTCAGACCTGCTGAATCAGACTCATGGCAGGGCAGGGAGCTGGAATCTGTATTCCTGAAAAATTCCCTTCATGACTGTTCTACATTCACCATATTCACCTTTCTCTCCTCTGATGTTGAGAGGCATTGTCTACCCTGATTCTCTCATGAGACTTACGGGCTCCTTGGCCATCATGACCCTTGGTAATCCTCATTCTTTCTTTCCTCCATTGTGGTAGGAATAGCCAGGTCACAAGGGGATCCCAGCATCTAGACCCGGCTGATTGGTCTAAGAGCGGACACTTGATTTGTACTGGGCCCGTGTTCCTTTTCTCTGGGATTTTTGGATTTGGAGCCTGGAGAGTTGTCTCACGGTCTGGATTGTTATCTAGGAAACATTATGCCCCCTGCCACCATGTCTCCCACCCTGTGGAGTAGAAAAATGGCAGAAGCTGGTCTTTAGAGAGAGAAAGCTGAAGGCAACATACAGAGAGACGCATAGATGCCAGAGAGAAAGCCCAGTGTAATTCAAGTCCTTGCTTCTTTTTGTCCTAAGACCCAGTAGCTTCCTGCCCATGGAAATGCACTTTTCCCTTCAAGTGTAAGCTGGTTTGAGCAGTGTTCTTGTCCCACATATCAAAGGAAGAATAGCTAAGTCACACATTTACTGAGTTCCTCTTGCTCCAAGCACAGGGTCCCAATATCATCATCCACTCTCATCCTAAAAGAGAAGTAAGAACATAGTTGCAGGAGTCACACCTTCTGTGCCTTGGTGACAATTTTTTTTTGGTCCTTGTATGATAGAAGTCAGTCCTATGACTCAGACTCTACTTTCTTCTCTGTGACCTACCTTTCTGCTTCTCAAGGTCAAATCTGATTATGCAGCCAAGTAGCCATGGAGCTGGGCACAATTTGTAGCAGCAATGAGCAAGAGGCCCATCCTTTGGAAAACTGTGGAATAAGCAATAAATCATAGAACCTATATTCATTATTTTTTTTTTAAGATGGAGAAGGCACCCCTGGTAGGAGCACTGTCAAAGGAGTCATCACAAACACATTCAAGAACATATGCTGCATATCCCATCGAGACTGAGGACAGTGTTAAGTCTGGGTATTCTGAAACAAGTAGTGTGAGGTCACTTGCCATGGAGTCTGACAGGTGGAAGAGGAGACGTATGTGTGAAGGAAAGGAAGGAGTGTGGAGGTGGGGTCTCAACTCTTAACCACTGGCGCAGTCAGGGGAGGCTGCCTGGAAGAGGAGTCGTCTGTGCCAGGTCTTCATGAGAGAGCTCATGGGCAGATCAGGCAGCAGAAAGAGCTTGTGGAAAGGCACCACATGACACTCAGTCATCTGGGTCACTGGAGGGCCCATTGGGGAGCAGTGGGAATGAGGCATGTGGGGCAGGAGGAGACCACATCTGGAAGGTCTTATGTGCTCTGCTCTGGGGCTTGTACTTGATCTTGGTGGTGAGAGAAAGCTGGGAAGGGTTTCAAGATAGGGAGTGGTCTTGGCAGATGTGCAGTTACTAGTGCTATTTCTCAATTATTTCTGGCTCTTCTTTCTTGGCCCTTGGAGGTACCACATTTCTGGGCCTCCTTGTCCTTGGGTGGGATCACATGAACGACTTTGGCCAGGGAGACATGAGTGGAAGTGACATCTGTTATTTCTGGGTCAAGCGTCTCGTTGCTGGGGTAAGACCCCATAGAGTTCTCATCCCCTCTTTCCTGTTAACTGTCTTCTATCCGGATGGTGACTGCTCCACCGGCCCCAGGGGTGGGGAGGGAACAGAGCTCTTGGAAGCCCCCTGCTGGACATGGAGTATCAACAAACAATAAACCATTGTTCTTTTTAAGCTCTGAGATTTGGGTTGCCTTGTACCACAGCATAACGGATCAGGTCCTGGCTGGTGCAGCTGAGTCATCCATCCCCAAATTGGGGGGTGGTGTGGGAGGATAGTGGCAGACAAGACTGGGCCTCTGTCCATGCCAGCGGAGGACATGGAGGCCTAGGGTACCTCAGGTGGGCAGCCCAGGGACTGACCAGCGGTATCACCCACATCTCATTGCCCATATGACTGGTAGTCTTGACCCCCTTGGTGCCAATCACCCAGTGGCTCCTTGAAGAAGTGTGAAATTCCGAATACGATGATGAAAAGTGGAAAGTAAAGGTCTGGAGAGATTATACACAGGGAAAAACCTTGACTTAAAAACAAGCACATGAACTTCGAAAACGTGAATCTCCTTCCCGCTAAATGCATAGATCCAGTCCAATAAATGGCACGCATGGATTTTGAAAAGTGTGATTGAAGAAAAAGGTTCACCGGAAACAAAATACAAAGGCAAGACAGCAGAATACAGTGAGAGAAGAGGGACTTCAGAGTCCCAGACCCGCCTTCAGACAGAGCCTTCAGACTCTGCTTTCAATATTTACAATATAACCTCCTCACACTTGCCCATCCCTTCACCTTCCACTTACCCAATAAATACTGAGTGTCTTCCGTGTGCCTCTGAGCCCCTGAGACCCTGACTCTGTGCTACATAGGACTCACAGTCCAGGGGCACCCACACACGAATATGGGCTCCCCATCTGCGCGGTGGGAAATTCACTCACCTGCCGGGGCTTGTAAGCATGGGGTTAGCACAGAAACCACCTTGCAGTGTGCACAGCAGCCCGGAGATGCTAAACCGACGGTGACTAAGAGTATTAAAATGTCAGAGACTGGTAATAGACCACAGGATGTTGTAGGGAAGAAAAAAAAAAAGCCCTTCTGCTCAGTTATCGTTGGAGATCCATGCATTATCTAGCGTTTACAAGGAGGCCGTTTGTAACTTTTGAAAACTTTTGGAAACGGAAAGGAAATTTGGGCTCCAGACTCTTCACTCCAAAACACTTCCTCCTAAGCCCACGCACGGGAGTCTGAATGTTTTATGACAGATGATTTGGCCCTATAACATGGGGTAGACAGAGAAGGGTTAGGAGGGTAGTGGGTGTGTGTGGGGGGGCTCATCAGGCTGCTCATTTGAGAACTGGTTCTCGGGTCTTCCCACCTGGACCCCCGGGACAACCTCCCCCCAACCCCGAAGATGGTAGGACACTGTACCTACCATCACAGTGTGTGCAGAATTTAGAAGACGTATCCGAGCGAGCTAGACCTGTCAGGTGTCTAATTACTCTTTGTTTTTAGGAGAGGAGAGAGCATGGAAGGAACATGAGCAGCAAAGTCATGAGTGCTTGGAGTCAAATCCATCTTTGGGACTTTGGTAGGTTAATTAATCTCTCTGGGTCTTGGCTTATCTCACTTTGAAATGGACTGGAAATGGGGCTACGTGTATGTGCATGTCTATGCATCCAAATGACTATACACATAAATACATATAAAATATGAATATATATCTACATATATGCACATACATTTATGCAAAATACATATACACGTATGTTTATGTAAATATATGTAAATGTGTATTTACAAACATACACACGCACACACAAACATAGCCTAGCACGGTGCCTGATGTGCTAACCAGGAGGGTCCCCATCAGTGGAGAAAGGGAAGATGGCCACTGATGTGTCATGTCTGCAGCCCTGCGAGGGAGCCCATCCTGTTTCACTGGGACACTGTGAAGGACCTGGTCCGACTGCCGAGTTGTGGTTAGTACCCTTTGTGCAGCTGGGAGGGTGCTGACCTATGGTAGCTATGTCAGGTTCCATGAGATTTGAAGAATACTAGCTGTGGGGTCTTGAACCATTCTCCAAAAGTAATTCTTTCATAGCTTAGCTATTAGAATTCAGGCACCAAATCATCTCTCCAGATGCCATTTAACTGGGTACCGAGATAGAAGAGGACATCAGACAGTTGACAAAAGATGCTGTCCCAGATGAGAGAAAGGGCTCCCTACTGACTAAAGTCCCCCCAGCCCCAGAACCATGCCAGCCCCAGGCCAGCCATGACCATCTCTGTCCCAGTCTCTCAATCATGGGCTGAGAGCCAAGAGGTCAGAGGCACAAAGCTGGGATTCTTGGTTACCTTCTCCCTGTAGCTTTTTAAAATGTCTAGACTTGAGGTTTTGTCTTGAAATTAATGTAAATCTGTCCATTGGAAACCATATTGTCCATTTCTGAGATCCAACTAAGATGGCCCAGGAGTAGCTTCAGTGGGGAGGCTACGGGGACACCTCCTAACCAAAGCCAAACATTCTGAGCAGGTGTTCCAAACCCAGCCAACCCCTCAGATCATCTAAGATGCACATTAAAATGCTGATTTCCAGGCTGACCCACTGGGATGTCTGGAATGGTATGTGATGGGGCAGGAGGAAGCTGTAGTTTGACCTGCTTGGCTAAGGCTTCTGATGAATTCTGTCTCTGGGAAGCACAGCTCTACAGTGGGACCAGGTCCCTCACAGTGTCCCAGGGAAACAGATGGGCTCCCTAGCAGGGCTGTGGACCTGACTCATCAGTGGCCACGTTCCCTTTCTCCACGGATGGGGACCCTCCTTCCTGGGCTTGACATCGCTTTCATCCTAAATCCCCCTGCCCTTTCCCCTTGCTTCTGACAAGGGAGGAGGCAGAGGAAGAAGAGCCAAGACTGGCTGAGTGCCCAAGAGAGGCCAGGTCCTGGGCTAAGGGCCCCATTTACTTTATCCCATTTAATCCTCAAAGTACACCAATACTTCGTGACATTTTGGGATAAAGAAGCCAAGGGTGAGGGAGTCGAAGTAGCTGGTTTTCACAGGCATGCATGAATCTGAATCTGGGATTGTGTGCCCCCCCAAAGCAGGCTCTTCCTCCTAGACACTACGAATGACAGAGAACTTTCATTTCAAATTAGGTCTTCTGTCTGCTCTGAGAAGAAGGGGTCAGGACACCGAACAGGAAGATTAATCAATAAGATCTTGTATTAAGTCAGATGGACAATGACTTGCTCACCCTCTGCATTCTCATACTTATCCTCCCTTTTACAGGTGGCCAAGGACTCCAGAAATTGAGTAATTTACCAAAGCTGGCATATGGCGGACCAGGTGGTCTGGATCCGGAGCCTATGATCTCAGTCACTGTGCCGCTCCTTAACCAAAATGGTGGCCTCCAAGGTGAAGAGACAGAGGGGTTTAATGGCACTCAAGAGAGAGAATTATCAGGATTCGGTGGCTGGTGAGATGGGGTTGGTGAGAGAGAGGAAGGAGCCAAAGGTGACAGCTAGGTTCTGAGTGGGTGACCCATGGAGCCAACCGCCTTCCTCTGAGATAAGGATGGGGAGGTGGTTCGCAGAGGGAGAGGGAGAAGATAAATTAAGTCTGGGATCTACTGACTTTGATATGTCTGTGAGATCACCAAGCCAAATTTGTGTGTCTTCAGGAAAGAATCATAATTCATCCATCCATTTAAAAATATTTGTTCAGTGCTTAATTTGACAATGTTGTGGGTCAGGCCCTGGTCACACATGGACTGGGCGGTCCCACATCACTTGCGGGCTAAAGCCTCCCGCTCCCGAGGAACAGACCCTCATCTTGCCATGTTTATTTCTGAGACCTTCTCCGGTATCTTGTTCCATCCTTTAGAATTTCCACTCACACCAATCACCAGTTATCGATCACCGATGACAGAGTCTGTGGCTAGAATGACATTTCCACGACTCAAAGCCACAGATGGCTGACTGCCATTGTGTGGCAGGGAACTTCGTGCTAACTTAGGGTTTCTGCGTCATGGGGGAGAAGTCAGGGAAGACTTGGAAATTCTTGTCTTTTTGCCCATCTTTTCCTCCTGCCGAGTCCAGTGCCAGAGATGAGAAAGGCAGGGGTGCCGGTGTTTCTGGGGCTCTCGGGTTGGGGAAGAGAGGGAGCCACAGCTCTAACATGGGGAAGGAGGGGGCTGCTTTGCAAAGAGAGGGTTATGATGCATTGAGGCTGATGAAGGAAATTTGCAAACCTACTGAGCTGGGATCCTATGGTGCTGCGGGGGTTGCCTATCCTGGTGTGGCGAGGAGGAAGCCACACCCGTGGGCTGTTTGATGTGGGCCGGTCACTTTATCTCTGAGCCTCATTTTTCCATCTGACACCTGCTCTATAGGAATCATAAGGGGATTCCACAGGAAACTGGTGCAAAACTTTTGGCATGTGGTAGAGCCTCTCCTTCTGTCCATCACTTAGGGGGTCTTGATCTGCAACAGCTTCCCATTTCAGTGATGCTTGGAAGCCCCTCGACCTTCTCTGTAAGTTTCTATGCATGTGTTTGTAAACGACTTTTAATATTTTTATATAGGTATGATAAATATATGTAAAACTATATATATGCATATATTTGTATGTTTTTTTTTTAAGATTTTTTTTACTTACTTGACAGAGGCAGACACAGTGAGAGAGGGAACACAAGCAAGTGGAGTGGGAGAGGGAGAAGCCAGCTTCCTGCTGAGCAGGGAGTCTGATGCAGGACTTGATCCCAGGACCCTGGAATCATGACCCGAGCTGCAGACAGATGCCTAATGACTGAGCCACCCACGTGCCCGTGGATGTTTTAGATTAATTTTCTGCAAAGGAAAAGGAATGAGATTTGCATTGGTGTGGTTTTCTTTGTATAAATGTACAACGTAGTTCTATTCTTCAATATTTTACATTTCAGAAAAAGAACTATCGGAAAAGTTTTCTTAAAATTATCCATACTCCCTAGACATGAACACATGTATGTCACTGTATCTTTCTCTTTCTCTATACATACTCACAGACAGTCATTTCCCACGGTGGCATCATTGTCTAGCCACTGTTTTGTTTTGTGTTTTTTGCATTTTAACTCACTTCACAAGTGCCCGTGTGTGTGTTTGTGTGTGAGAGGGAAAGACTTTTAATGCCTTTGTGTAGAGAAGATCTGAGGATTTCATAGCATTCTGTTGCACTGATACTCGACTAGTTAAGAAAACCCTCCTCAGTGCTGAACGTTTCAGTCTTTGCCTGTGATCTTTGGTGAACAAGATAAGATCTGGGGCTAAGCCCCTTCCAGTGATAATGCCTGCACCCTGCTGGGGACGGAGAGAGATCTCTTTTCCTAAGTGAGGGCTCATTCTCTCATTTTGAGCCCCTGCTAGCAGATTAGGGTTTCATTTCGGAACTCAGGCTATTTTTTCCATTCTAGACCACACGGGTAGAATTTTCCCATTTGAGAAGCAGAAGTAACAATCCCACTGGCTGTTCCTTACACAAGTTAAGAGGAGATTTAATACATTTACGTAAAGGCAGAATGCTCAAAGGAGTGTACAGCTGAAAGCAATGAAAATAGGCACCGACCTGCCCCGGGAAACATGTCAGTGTCAGAGGCTGTTTTAAGCTGGTTTGTCCCCACAACAACCTGATGAGTTAGTTATAATTCTTAATCCCTGTTTGGCAGAAGAGGGAGCTCAAGTCAGAGAGGGTAACTGACGTGGCCAAGTTCACACAACCAGGAAGCGTCTTGAACCTGGTTGTCCAAGAGCTCAGGTCTAGGTTAAAATTCCCAGTCCTTGCCCTTGCTCTGCCAGAACCCCGCCCCCTTCTGGGGTCACCAGAGCTGCTCAAGACTCCTGATCTCTCTGAGGCTTTGACATCCCAGTTTCTCTTTGATGCTCTGAGACACCCCAGTTTGCTCCTGATACCCTTCCTCTGTACCCAAGATACCCATTCATTCATTTAACCTATAGTTATGGAACAACTCTTTGCCAAGCACTGTGCTGAATGAAGAATTGGCTTCTGTTTCTGTCACTTACAGGTATTATGTTTAGTTCACAGATATGAATGTGGAGAACAAGGAGAGTACAGGTGAGCCTAAACTAAGGAATCAGAGGAGCTAGGAAATATAGCCTTGTCTGAACTCTTTCCATGGCACTTCACTTGGGTGTGGGGGGGTGAATTGTCATAATTTGTCTGTATTCTGCTCAGACCAGAAGGTACGTGAGTGTACTGAGCTATATCATGAAGGGAGCACTACCAACCTCCTCGGTAAGATTGAGGAATTTGCTGCTACTCCTGACTTTGAAGGAAGTAAACCCCAGTAATGACAGAAATAGACTTTGGGGACCAAGGAAACATGGGTAGATGAACTTGATTAACTTTGTGAGCCTCTGTGTCCTTCTCTGTGAAATGAGGATAATTATAATGACTAACACTTGTGTTGGTCGTAAAGTTTCATTGAGATGATGCACCTAAACACTGAGCTCTATGTGCCTGGTCTAGAGTAAGTGCACTCTTGATGATGGTGTTGATGGTGATGGAGACCAAAGCATAGCTGTTCATGTTGGCAGGTGCACTATGGGCGCCCAGATGGCTAATACTAAGTAATTTTATTCAACAAGTCAGCCTGCTTAGTTTCCTAGTGACTGTAATTTATGGCTGTGAAGGGGATGATGGTGTGTGCTCTGGGGTGGGTGAATGGTCAATAGTGGGTACCTTCATGTTCTCCATGTAAGGTTGCCTTTGCTACCATCCATGCTGATGACGTCTGGGGAGCACCAGCCTGGTATGTGATTGGGCCCTGCAGAGCATCCAGGTGACTTTGTAATGGGCTAGGCACAAGGTGTCCCAAAGCCCGGTGCAGCAGAATTAGTATGACATTCTAGGCAAGGCAGAGACCCCACTCAGATCCTTAGGGTCTCACCGTAACAGTGACATCTTTGCTAGAGGTCACTGGTCTTTCAACAAACAACAGACACTCTCAGCCCACCTTGGGTTCATTCTGGAAGTCACAGTTGGTCTTAACTACCATGCTGTTGCTATCAAAAGTCTCAGCAACTGGGGAAAGCTGTCTTCCTATCTTCCTTGGTCCTAGCTTGCCACTGGGGATGGGAGTAGGGAAGAAAGTCTACACCCAAGGAGGAACGGAGCAGAGCTCAAAGCCAGAGGGAAATCCCTAGTAAGTCTTAGGGGAGGCAAACCACTGAATCTCTGTACATGAGTTGTGAGTTAGAACTGTCCCTCCGCCTGGACCACAGGGCAACATGCCCTTCAACGACAGCCACAGGGTAATTAAAAAAAAATCTCAGTGTTATTGTATAATTTAAAAGTTTAATATCTTATATAATAAAACATTCATATATTATTTAAATACTCTTTTTTTCCCCCTGTAAAGTATCTGGAGGAGGCAGAGAAAGAGGGAAAGGGAGAGAGAGAGAAAGGGACCAAGATACAGACAGAAGTAGAGAGAGTCTTCAAATATCATTTAATGCCTAAATGTCACAGGTTTAAAAAATTCAACAGAATTCTCATGCATTCTTTCCCCATAGGGGGCTACCCTTTAAACAATGACCTTTAAAAAAAAAAAAAACTGAAGCAAACAAACAGCCTGAGTGGCATGTTCTTTATCAGCCTGGACGATCCACGCGCTAACAAGAAGAACTTCATCAGCCCAATGGTCGGTGTGGGAGGGGGACGGTCATTAGATCTCGGGATCTAACAGATTCTCATGGACGTATCTGTCTGGGGTGATTGAGTCCTTGGTTCTTACCAGATGAGAGGTTCTAAATAATTATCATTTCTTGTGGTTGTAAAAATTCCAGTTTAACCTTCTAGCTGTCATGATTTATCTGACATCTCTAGGGAGAGGCAGATTCAACTATGGAAGAACATATCAATTACATTGCTCATGCGACCTCCCTCAAGATCTCTGAGAATGGCTCAAAAACCAGGACCTCATAGTGGAAAGGGCATGGCACTTGATGTCTCAAGGCTTGGGTTCATGCCTTGGTGTCATTAATAAACTCCCAGAGGGAGCTGCGGGGTCAGACAGAGCAGACTTTCCAGATAATAGATGTTTTGCAAGCTTAATGAAGAGCAACCCTCTTGGTATGTAAATATAAATAGGAACGGTAAGATTTTGGCTTAAAATTGGAACTTTGAACAATTGCACACTGAGACTGATAAATCTTTGTAATTAACATTAAACATTTTGACACATGGAAGTGACCTTCTCAGCCAGACTGGTGCGGGAACAGACCAGGCTGGGTCAAGTTTCAGTGAGTCCTGGATGAAGAGCAGAAGGATCTGGGTGGGCTGTGCACAGACAAATAGTTTTCTTAGCTAAGGGATTCACTAACTGCTAGTGAGGAGGAATTGGAAGTCAATTATCTGAATTTCATGCTATGTAGTATGATGACAAAGATTCTATTCTCAGTCCTTTGCCTATTTTCAAAAATGGCAGCCCTTTGGAGTGTTAAGAAAGAGGTAAACTCTGGAAACAGCGGTCTCCAATTCTTTTTTTCCATTCTCTCTTGAATCCATCTTGATAACTCTTGTCAGGGTCCCCAGGTACCAAAGCCAAATGCAGTGGTCAATTCTCAGTTCTCACTCCCCTTGAACTCTCAAAAGCATTTGGCTCGGCTGGTCACCACTTCCTTCCTAAAATACTTTCTTCCCTTGACTTCCAGGGCGCCGTATTACCCTAATTTTCCTGTTGGCCCTGAACACACCCCACCCTCACCTCCGCTGTCCCTCTTCCTTCTGAGTGTTCTCTCCTGGCTCTCCTCACCATCTCGGCCTACTAACAATGGAGAAGGCCAGGGCTTGATCAATGGACCTTGTCCTTTCTTTGCCTACACCCAATCCTTGGTGATCTAACCCAATGCTACGGTTTTAATAACCATCTCTAGGCTGAACCATAAAAAAAAAAATCACCATTTTGTAAGTCAAAATAGTCAAATATATGCATTTTCATAGGACTAAACCCAGTGATTGCTTCTCGGCCTTTTGGCTAAGATCAAGTGTAGGATTAAACCTGGTGATTTCCAAATGGGATTGCCCATGAACCCCAGATACCTCCATCTACCTGTATATTGACCTTGATCTTTTCTCTTGGATGTCAAAGAGGTATTACAAGCATGGTTTGACCCAAACCAAAGTCCTCGTAATCCCCTGCCACCTTCCTGTCCCCCACCAAATCTGTTCCTCCTGCATTCTTGCTTATTTTAGTTAATGGCAACTCCTTTTTTTTTTTTTTTTTTTTTGAGTTCTGCTAAAAATCCTTGGAGTTATTCTTGAATCCTCCATTTCTCTGACAACCAACATCCACTCCATGTGTAAATCCTTTTGACTCTAACTTCAAAATATACCCAACCCTGAAAATACTGACCATCACCACGTGGTGACTGAGCCATTATTATGTCTCATCTGGCTTATGCAGTAACTTCCTACCTAATATCCTTGCTTCGGTCCTTGCCTCCTAAAGAATCCTGGGGACTCCTGTGAAAATGTAATTTACATCATGTTGATCCTTTGCTCAGAAACTTTGACTTACTCAGAATGAAAGTCAGGATTCTTACAATGGCCTCCCAGTCTCTGTAGTGATGTAGTGGCCGTTTCCTCCCTGGACTTCTCACTCTCACCCACTGCAGGAACACTGGCTCCTTGTTGTTCCTCTAGATGTGCTTCTGCCCCAGGGCCTTTGCACTGGCTGGTTTTTTCTACCCAGAATGTTTCTCCCCTGATGGCCATTTGGTTCCCTCCCTCATTTCCTCCCAGGTTTTGCTTAAATATCACTTTTTCATGAAGGCTTTCCTGACCACCCATTTCAGAAGTGCAGATGTTTTTGTTTTGTCTCTCGTCAGTCTCCCCTGCCAGAAAGGAGGTTTCTCTCCATGTATCCCAACACCCAGAACAGTATCAGGATGAGGGGTGTTCAACCCATTTTTGTTGGATAAGTGACTAGGTACCAGGATCAAGCTATCTGTTGGAGAGGGGATGTTGTCAACAAGCTCTCAGAGAACTGTCTCATTTTCTACAGACAGCAAGGAAAGATAGCCAGGCCTGAAAGCACCCACACCATTATATTTGTTGTCATGCTCTGAACCCACTATTTCTACTCCCTGTCACAGTGTGCCGGCCTGAGTGCCAAGTGCCATGGATACCACAGTGGTACTCACCCTCATGGAGCTCCTACTTCGTGGAGGAGACAAATGCCAGTCAAATAATCGCACAAATATGTGCACAAGTCGAGCTCAGACAAGTGGTACAGGGCAGAGATCGTCAGTGCAATGAGAGTTTAATGAGGAGGATCTGGGAAGGCTTCTTGGAGGAGGTGACAGTTGAGCTGGTACTGATCGGGGGGATCTACTCCTCTGAGCACACTGATTGGTGCAGAAGTGGCCATGTGACTCCCATTAGGCTAGTGACTCTTGCCAGCCCACCATGCCTGGGCGTTGTCCAACAGGGTGTGGGAAAAAGTGATCCCTTTCTTCCAGGTAGCTGGGCTTTTGGCCGTGAGCCTGGAGCTGCCGTGGCCACATCATTGGGGTCTGAGGGTCCTGTCTGTTGGGAAGAAGGAACCAAGAACACGTGCGAAGAGAAGACGGGCTGGATTGTGCTCTGACAGTGGGGGAGTCTCCTGATCTGATGTCCCCCCAAACCAGTTCTTTCCCTGGGTTATATGAGCCTATCAGCTAGGTCAGTTTAAGGGAGCCTCCGCCCCTCACACTGCGGGCTTCCTGACCAATCCTCCTGACCCCGACCGAGGAACTGTCAGCCGCCTCCCTCATGCTGTCGACCGGGTGTCTCACCTTTTAAAGGGATGGCCCGAGTCTGGAGAAGAAAACTCTCCGGGCCCAAGATGAAAAGATGATCCCAGAATTATCACTCAATGCTTCCTTTTCCTTTCTCATCTCTTACTGTGGGTGCTCCCGGGATTAAATGCAGAAAGTAGCGGAAGGTAAGTGTCTCTTTGTCTGCCCAGTCTCTAGTTTCTCTCGTGAGAGACGGTTTCCTGCACAGCCTTCTGAAGGACTTTCACACATGGATGGGTGAATGAACAGAGCTGAGTGCTCATGATTTCACACCAGTGGTTTCATGCCACACACACCGTCCGTCCCTTATCCTTCATACCTGATATATTTGGGGTGTTGTTCCGTATAAGCACACACAGACGCACATCAAGTGGTCTCAATCCTCTTAATAGTTGCAGAATGTTCTATCGCACGGAGGGAGTATGTGCTTACCTAGTTCCCAGTGAACGGGTGTTTAGGTGTTTCCCATATCTGCTCTTACTAAAGCTTTCTTGAGTGTCCAAAAGACGATATACACCTCTTTGGGTCTATGCACAAGGTACATTCGGGGGAGGTCTTCCCTGTAATTTTCATTTTCTCCTCTGTGGACCTGAAACACGCTCTGTCTCCCGGCCAGAAGAGAGAGTGTCATTAGGTGCACATGTCATGGAGTGAGTGACGAGCTCGCTAAGTCAGAATGAGAAGTCAGATGCCTGGGCTCCCAGTCCAGCACAGGCCCTGCCCACATCCCTATGGCCTCTCTGGGAAGGGGCAGGGATGGCACAGTTGATAAGCAGGGCACTGAGCAAAGGGCCCACTGGGGGTGTCTAGGATCTGGGGAAGAGGAGGCAGGGCTCAGAGAGTGAATTTAGGTGTGAAAACCAAAAGCAGATATCGACTCTTCCCTTCTTGCATTGCAACAGAACTTTTTAGCTGTCCTCATGGCTACCCACAAAAATCACACTTTCTAGAATCCCACTCAACTAGGCTCGGATTCCCAGACTAAAGGGATGTGTCCATGATAGCTTGCAGCAACCCTTGTGAAAAGGTAGGGTATGCACCCATGGCCCCTCTTCTCCCCTTCTCCCCTATCCTTCCCTGCTGCCTGGAAGGCAGGTGCCTTCAATTTGGGTTGTAGGACAAAGGCCACGCCTTCAGGATGGTAGAGGGGGCGCTGGAAGCAGCCTGGGTCCCTGCCAACTTTGCAAAGTAGAGCTCGCTTGGCAGCCTGGACCTTGTGCCTCCAGACTTTTACTGGCAAGATCAAAAACTACTGTATTGACGCCCAGAATGTTCCGGGTTTTTTGCACAGCTGAGTGGCGGGTTAGCTGATGCAAAAAGCCTACGGTTGAGCGCACAGGGTTCTTACGCTCATGACTGAATTGTGCTGGGCTGCCTGGGCACTCTTTGATGGGTCCCCTGTCTGCTCAGATAACAGCATCCACAGAACCGTGATTGTGCCACGGACGGGCCTGGCAAGTCAGAGAACCTGGGTAAGTATGTGGCTTGATGCTAAGAACTCCCTTTCCTGGGCTCTCACTTTTCTCATCTAGAAAATGAGAAGTTGGGTCAGAAAATCTCTCAGACCCCCTCTGACTGCAATGATCCTCGCTCTGGATCAGACACATGACCCAGACCCCCTTCCCTCCTGTCTCTGCCCCTGTGGCTCCCCACAACATTTCACGGAGGCCTCCCTCGTCAGCTTTGTGGGCGTCTTCTCGGCTAAGCTCTCCGAAGTCAGGCCCTTGGTCTTCCTCATGGTATACCCTTCGTCTAGCTTCTAGAATAGGGCCCTCAGTGTAATGAGTGTTCACGACACGTTTGTCGAATAGAAGCTCTTGTAGGCAGGATGGAGACAGAGGGGTCGAGAAAGTTCTGACAATGAGGAAGGGCACCATGTGGGGTTCTGCCTACCCTCGTGCGGCTAGTCTGACAGCAGTGGCCTCCCCTGGTCACAAGGTGGTCTCACTGGGGTCCTTGTGTAAAGGAAAGCGTGTGGGCATGGAAGACAGACCGGCCACTCTGTCCCTCGCCAGCTGGTGCCTTTGGCACTTTGACAAATTTCTTTAAGGCTTAGTTCTTTCTTTTTTCCTGGGGAACCACTGTGCCGGCTGTTCCAGCTGCCTGCCTCGATGGGGTGATCCTGTCAGCTCTTACTGCAGCCCGTGGTGTGCGGGGTGGGGAGGGGGGCTTGGGGAAAGCCCATTCCCTTCCCTCCTACACCTCAGAGTGTCCTTGTAACATCCTGTTGGGGGAGGGCAGAGACCAGTGGCTGCTTGCTTTCTCCGGAGGAGAGAGCCTGAGCCTAGAACAAACTCTCTTGATGTCCCTAGGGATTCAGCACCTTCAGTCCTATCCTTTTTGAGTCCCTTTCCATGCCGTGATCACACACTTCAGCCTATCAGCAGACAGATGATGCTGCGTGCATGGAGCCCTGGGCTCAAGCTCACAGCCACAGAGATCCTTTCGGGTCATCTACTGCCTCCTGTTCGATCCCCTCCCTGATACCTGTCACCGGTGGGGGCGTGCAGGACCCGGCTGAGGGGCCAGAAGCCAGAAGCAGGTGGGGGGCAAGAGTGAAGAGACCTCTGGGACAGAAGCCTGCACCAGGAATCCCAGGTCCCAGACAGAGGCCAGGGAGTGAGCCCAGCAATGGGCCCGAGTCTGGGGATGGAGCAGAGCCCGAGGGAGGGACCCTGGGGAGGGGAGAATGAATCACCACATGCTAGACTCTCTCAGGTGTGAATAGAGGCCCACAGACCTGGGACCGGACATCCAGCCTGCTGTTTACCAGCTGTGTGACTTGAGCACGTCCCTTTACCTCTCTGAGCTGTTTCCTCTGGAAATGAGCATAAAGGCGTCTGCATGCCGGGGTTGTTACTGTGATCAGCAAGAGAGCATGCACCCTGGCGCAAACCAGTAGGTACTGTTCTTAGAGCTGCATTTCGGTCTGTTAAGCCCTCAGCAGGTAGGTATTATCATCCCATTTCAGAGATGGGAAAATGAAGTCTCAGGAAGGTGAGTTTTGGGCTATGGCCATAGGCTGGAAGAAGACACAGCTGGAATCTCATCCCAGATGTTCATGCCGCCCCTCACCCAGCTCCTGCTGCTTCCACTTTGACCTGGCCAGAGCTGGGAGAGAGAAGAGGGTCCAGAGCTATAGTTCCCCCCCGCCCCCCCCCCCCCCCCCGCCAGCTGCTCTGCCTTCCTTCCCCTCCATGCTGTTAGGTGGAGGCAGAGTTGCACCCACAAAGGGTTTCCCTGTCTGACCGTGTTGCTAATTTCGGTCTCTGCGGCTTGTTCCTCCTCAGTCACACCTTCCTCTGAAGTCCTCCCACCCCTGCCCCCTAGCCGCACCAAAGGCAGGGAGATATCCCTGATAGGGCACTGGGCGGGGCTTTGCCTAGACCTGTCATGTCCTTCCTTTCGAGGACTTTATCTTCCTCCTGTGCCCCCCCCCCCCCCCCCGTCCCAGGAGCTTTGTGACCGTCACTTTCTCCTAGTGTGCACACCAAAAAGAGAAGGAACACAGTGGGTGAGCGACTCCCCTGGGTTGCACAGCAGGAAGGTCTCTGTGGGCAGTCAGTTCTGTAGTGGCGGTCTTGGGCAGAAGGTGACTGAAAAAGGTAAAGACCCCAGCCCCATAAGGGGCTTTCATTCATTCCCATTCATCTTTGCTCCATGCACGTCAGAATCTCTCTGTGTGGCTGGGGAAATGCCCACCTCGGTTTTGCAGGAGGGATTTCAAGATCTTCCCAGGCGTGTGAACCTTCCTCCACGCACCTTCCCCTCTCCCTCTCACTGCCCGCAGGTCTGCGCCCTCCACCACGGGGAAATTCCAGAGCTTGCCTCCTGGTCTCTGCTCTGCTCTGACTAGCACCACATTCTGTCATGCACGCAATGGCCGACCATGACCCTGTGCAGCCGGCAGTATAGTCCTCCTTGTTCTAGAGATGAGGACACAGAAGCTCAGGGACATCTAGGGGCTTGTTGAAGGTCGAAACCTTGCTGAGCTGTAGAGCTGAGCTCCAGACCCAGGTCTGTAGACGCCAAGCCCCGTGCTCTCCCCACCGCAGCCTCCACGGGATGGGCTCAGCCATGCTTTCTTCCACTCTCCCGACGATCTGCTTTTCTTAAGAACGTGAGCACCACAGTTGACGTAAGTCTAACACGGACTCTGTGCCAGGTGTGGCTCTAGCTCCCTCAATCGTCATGCCACTCAGAGCAGGAGGTGCTGTCGTTGGCTTGTAGCCAGGGATACTGAAGTCCAGAGAGAAGAGGGACTTATCTGTGGTTAACAGATCTCAGAGTTGACAGAAAGATGAACTTGACCTTGGTTCGGACAGCCCCAGGGTCTAAGGAAGGGAAAGGAAACCTGTGAAAGAAAAGCGCGGTCCGAGGAGGCTGTAGGCATGGATTTGAATCCGCTCCCTGCCTCTGTCCCGCTGGTGGGGGTGCAGGGATCCCCCGGGACCCCCTGGGCGCATAAGGTGTGTTGACTTGTGTTTATCCAGAGATAAACCTTGTTATAGTCCGGCCCTGGGCACAGGTAGGGACTCAGTTAACTGCCTTCCTTTCTTCTCTTTGTTGGCTTCAGCAAGGGCTTTCGGGCCTCAGACCCTGGGGCAGCGTCTTGGCTTAAAGCAAAGGGACGGTCCTCTGGAGGGGAAGCAGCCTCCTTCCTGGGACCTTTCAGCTTCCTTGACCTTGCTCTGTGGGGCGGTGGGAAAGGCTGCGGCTCATGCCTTCCTCCCTGCTTTCCTGCCTGAATTCAGTCTCCTTCCTCTCCCTGCCCACCCTGCAGTTCCTCTCCTTATCCCCCTCTCTAGCACACTGCCTATATTTTTCCACCGTGGAAAAGCTCTTCTGCCTAAACTCTGATCTGCTTCCTGTGGTTAATATTTGGGCAGGTTCTCTGAGTGGGGACACCTGTCTGAGTCACTGTCCCCTCCCCAGCTCCCTCTGACTCAGCAATGGGCTTCTCTTGGTCTCCTTCCTGTCCCCAACCTCTACCAAGGTGAGCTCCTCCCTGTCCACTCTGGTCACCTTCCTTTTCTTTTGCCAGCTGCCCAGAGCCTCTGAGGGAGGGCAGAGGTGACCTTCAGCCCCCCAACCCCATCCCCCCACCCCGAGCACTTACTCAGAGCCAGGCACTAGGCTAAGCACTTTCCATGGGCTATCTTACTCTCACAACATCACTGTGCGGTCATGATCAGTTAGTAATTGTTTCCTCTTAGAGGCTCAAGCAAGCTAGGGAATTTGCCCCCGAATCACAGAACCAGTAAGGGGTAGAGGTAGGACTTGAACCCCCGTCTGGCTGACTCCACATTCCCAGGCTCCAACACACATGGTCTCATGTACTATTTGGTCCTGCAGCAGAGGGAAGAACAGAGAAGAGTCCTTAAAGCTGAGAGAGTTTGAATGCCCTCTTGCTCATTCAACTTTCAGGGAAAATTTGGCTCCTTTGCATGCCCTTTGAGCCTAAAGTAGCCCTGGAATTTCCCAGAGAGTGAAGAGGGCCACCATGTGTGGGAGGGAGGAAGTATGAATTTTCAGGGGCCTGAGGGGTTCTCAGAACTGAGAGCATCAAAGCCTAGGGTCCAGAGGTGCGTGGGGAGGGTTTCCCAATGACTCGGAGGCCAATGACTTGGACAGGGCTGCTCGTTCCCTAGCAAACCTTCACTGAGGACCATCTGCACACCTGTACTTTGCCATCAAGGACCAGCTAACAGGAGAGACAGACTTGGCCATGGAATTGGCAGGGCTGGGTGACAAGCGTTATAATGGAAGCAGGCAAAGAAGGGACTCTGGAAGCCTCGGGGAGGGTTCTGAAGAAGGTTAAGGGCCTGCTGTCTCCAAAGGCCACCAAATCTAGTGCAGCATGATGTCAAGCCCAAGGCTGTGGGGTTCAAATCTGGGCTTGGCCATGTCCGAGCTGGGGGATTGCCAGCAAATTTTCTCCGAGTCTCGGTTTTGCCATCTGTGAGTTAAAAAGAATCACATCCATTTCCCTGGAGTGTTATGGCTATTAAATAAGGCGGTTTGTGTAAAACACAGGTACCACTCCCTGCCTCCATGCCCACCTTGCCCCATCATCAAACAGACAGGGGCAGGAACCGACTTCCGCAGGAGCCATGGGCGTTGTCAAGGTCATTGTCTAGATACTCAGGTTAGGCAGTATCTGTGGGCTGCATTCTTTTATTCTAATCACAGAGGGTTTTAGGGAAAAGATTGAGGATAATTTGGGGCCACTCCCATACCTCTACTTAAAAATAAAGCAAAGAAAAGAAATTTAAAAAGTTGATCGGTTAGATGGGGAATTGGAAAGTTAAACAACGAAAAGATGCCATTTAACTCCAAAAGGGAGGCTTCCGAGAGAAGGGGTTAAGAACACAGAATTCTGGGCCCAGACCATCCAGGTTTGCTTCTAGGCTCCATAACATACAAGATGAATGAACTTGGGCACATTTTTTATAATGCCTAGAGTCTTGTTTTAGGCTTCGCATTCCTCAACTGTGGAATGGTGTTCTTCTTTTTTTTTTTCTTTTGATCCCAAGATTTACTTATTCATTCTAGAAAGGGGGAAGGGCAGAGGGAGAGAGAGAATCTCAAAGAGACTCTCTGGGCTGAATGTGGAGCCCAATGTAGGGCTCGATTTCATGACCCTAAGATCACGATCTGAGCCGAAACCAAGAGTCAGACACTTAACTGACTGAGCCCCCCACCCCATCCCCGCCCCAGGTGCCTGGAATGGTGTTCTTAACAGTGCCATCAGGATCTTCCTCCTGGGGACATGTGGAGATACAATGAGATAAGGGAGCAAGGAGCTGAGCATACAACCCGACATGTAGAAAGCTCTCCACAAATGTAGCTTGTTCTGTGATTGCTGCTTGGAAGCTGGGACTTAACTTTTGAGGATGGCAGGGTAGACGGGGCCCCGAGGGGGCACCTTAGATGCACGCTTTTCACCTGGAGAGCTCCGGGGTGTGTGGCAGTGCTCTGGGGCCCCTTTCTCTGAGTCCACGGAGGGCAGCCCACCCCTCCTCCGCCTCTACTCCCAACTGTTTCATGGTTTAGGGTTCCCCTTTTGAATTGAAGTATAGTTGCCACACATTGTTACATTAATTTCAGGGGTACAACACAGTGACTCCTATCTATACATTATGCTCTGCCCCCCACAGGTGTAGCTCCTATCTGTCACCATAACACGCTATGATGGCCACGCTGACTCTGTTCCCTAGGCTGTGCCTTTCATCCCCGAGACTGCTTCATTCCATAACTGGACGCCTGTGTCTCCCACCCCCCCTTTACAGTTTGGGGTTCCCTTTAAGAGTTGTATGGACAAAAGTGCAGGGAGGAGAGACGTTCTGTTGGTTTCTAAAAAGTTTGGATCTGTCCCGATGATTTCCAACTACCCACTCCCCCAGCACCATGAGGACCTCTGGACTATCTTTTTTTTTTTTTAAAGATTTTATTTATTTATTTGACAGAGAGAGATCACACATAGGCAGAGAGAGAGGAGGAAGCAGGCTCCCTGCTGAGCAGAGAGCCCGATGCGGGACTCGATCCCAGGACCCTGAGATCATGACCTGAGCCGAAGGCAGCGGCTTAACCCACTGAGCCACCCAGGCGCCCACTATCTTTTGTCCATGGATGCTAATTATTTGCATCCACGGTCCCAAAGGGCCAGGTACTCTCAGATCTACCTAAACACATTCCAAAAGAATGCATGCTCAGAAACACGATGTTTGCAAAAGACCCAGACCCGCAGCTGTGGATACACCATAGCACGTGTGTTCGTTGGGGCATAAACATGAAGTGGGTACCCCCTGCAGAGGTGGTAATATTCTCGGACGTGTATGTGTGTTTCTAGACACACGCCCATGACATGCATGCACACACATACACACTAATCGGAATGAATTTTCTCCGAAGCCAGTATGACCAGCTCTGTCCCTGGAAAAGAAAGAAAACTGAGATTGACAAAAAGGGACATGACACCCACACGAGGATACAAGTGCATTCTCGTTAAATTGACAAAGAAACGGGGTGGGGGTTCCTGGAATAATATATCCAATGCTGAGAACAGATTTTTCGTAAAACAGATGTACGGGTGGATCCCCGCTGACAGAGTAAACTGTTACATTTCTTTGGGAAACATTTTCCCTGTATGTTTCAGTAGTCAGATTCATACCTCCTGTTCCTATAATTCCACTTCTAGGATGTTAATCTAAAGAAAAACATCACGAGGTGAAATTGTGAAATTGTGACTCATAGAAAGGTGGGCAAAAATTGTGTTATTTGGGTGAGTCAGGAGCCCGACTAATGTCTGTAATTAAATCATGTCCACTCAGTTTGAGGGACTAATCTTCAGTCATCACAATGCCAATGATGGAGACCAGGGGGCATCATAGAAAATATTTCTGATAAAGCCAGTGAAAAAGGACAGCACAGAATGGGTGTTTGCTGTGGTTGGGATGATAAGAAGATTTTTCTGTGAGGAGGAAGCAATGCAAAGTGAGAAAGGAATAATTCCTTGAGGGATAGAGGACCCTTGCCCTGCACTTGAGTATTTAATCTCTACTTAACACCCATGTCTGACCTTACACTGATCTTCCCAGATATGCCCATCTCTATGCTTGGTGGTAAAAGGTGTCCGGAATCGGTAGGGCTGGAGACCAAGTCCTCGACTCTCCGTGAATGGGTTCTGTAACTTTTAGTCCCAGTTGTTAACATCCATTGAGAGTACACCCTGCTGCAGGCTGTGCAGGACTTTTTTGGCCAACGCTTCTCAAAGTTTAGAAGCCCCAGCATCACTGGGGGAAATGCTACTACAGAGATGGGCCTCACCCCCAGAGTGGCATCATTATTTCAGTAGGTCTGGGCTGGGGGCCAAGCACTTGGCGTTTGCAGCACGTTCCCAGGGGCGGCCAACCCTGTGGCGCCCCCTGTAGGGAGAGTCACTGCTCTACAGCTGTTATCTCGTCCCTCAGAATAACCTTACTTTAATTATCACTCCTGCTAACTAAGGGGATGGAGAACATGCATGTCCGGCAAGTCACTGAACGGCCTCTGTTTCACGGTCTCTGAGATAAGGAGTCATCAGAGTATCTCCTCGTGCAAGGACTAAAGGACAGAATGGGTGGGAAAGGGCCAATCCGGATTCTAGTCAAACTTGCTCCGATACCTGTGCCAGCTCACACCACCACACATATGCACATCTCTCCTCCCTCGCACGTGCACACACACACACACACACCATGCGCACACATACACACATGCACCTGCCAACCCCCAGCACACACGCTCCTCTATTGCAGGGACCCCCTGCCTGCCTTCTCCAAATAGGAACGTCCTGCGGGTGTCAGGCCCCTGCCCTTTCTCTTGGCGGGGGTGAATGAGGCGACTCAGAGGCAGCCTACCTGTGTGGCTCCCACTGTCACCAGGAGTGCTCAGCAAAGCGACAGCATGCACTGCTAGGGACTCTGCAGGCTTAGTGTGCATCATCCCCCCCCACACACCCCACCCCCACCACGAGCTGCCTGGGTGAGCCAGGAGCTGGGAGCATGCAGACGAGCGAGAGAGGAAATGCCAGGTGTTTGCTGAAGCCTCGGCAACCTCCCCTTTCTTGTGGGAAGCAGAGGGCACGTTTGATTCAGCATCTTCTAGCTCAGCACATATGCACCCAAACTCTGTGATGTGGGGACTACTGGACTCCAGAGTCTGACGGGCCCAGGTTTGATTTCGGAGCTGCTGCGTGTAGTTGTGACTTGCCTCTTCGTTTTCTCATCTGTAGCCGGGGTGGGGTGGGGGGACACTAACCTTCCGTGGGGAACGGCAAGGGTTCAGTGAGCTTGCCCACGGAAGGGCAGAGCCTGGTGTCTGGCAGAATTCTTCCTGGAACTTGGTGATCACTCCGAAATATATACGGAAGAGTAAAGGGGTAAAAATTGTCCGCACTGTTTTGGTTGAAAAGCAAAAATCAAATATTTTTTTGTTTGGGAGACGTTACTCTCCCAGAGACCATGACCTATTATGAGTTACAAGTCAATGCAGCTTCGGATCCGTTGACCAAAGAAATGGAACAGGAGAGCCTGGAAACAGAACCACCAATGTACGAAGCCATCGCATGTGATCTGCTTGTTTGTTCCGCCAAGGGGGAGAGGAGAGACTGTTCAAAATCAGGCCTGGAATAGTGGCAATCCATATGGGAGAAAGATTAAATTACATCACACTGTATACAGAGATCAATCCCCAATCCTTCAATGTTCTAAAGACATTTTAAAAATTCTTTTTAAAAAAGATTTTATTTTTTGACAGACAGAGAGAAAGCACACAAGGAGGGGGAGAGACAGAGGGAGAGGAGGAAGCAGGCTCCCTGCTAAGCAGAGAGCCCGATGTGGGGCTCAATCCCAGGACCCTCAGATCATGACCTGAGCCAGTGGCAGACAGTGAACCAACTGAGCCACCCAGGTGCACCTAAAAAATTCTTTAAAAAAAAAAATTTTTTTAATCTTTTAAAAAAATTTTTTTAAAAGATTTTATTTATTTATTTGAGAGACAGAGATCACAAGTAGTAGGCAGAGAGGCAGACAGAGAGGGAGGGGGAAGCAGGCTCCTCGTGGAGCAGAGAGCCCCAAGTGGGGCCCGATCCCAGGACCCTGGGATCATCACCTGAGCCGAAGGCAAAGGCTTTAACCCACTGAGCCACCCAGGTGCCCCGCACCTAAAAAATTCTTAATAGAAAACTGAATAAAAATATTTTTTAAACTTTGGGGAAGGAAAAGATTTCTTAAATAAGACACAAAAAACACTGACTGTAGAAGAAAAGTTGGATAAATGTTTCTGTATTAAAACTATGAGTTTTGGGGGCACCTGGGTAGCTCAGTGGGTTAAAGCCTCTGCATTCAGCTCAGGTCATGATCCCAGGGTCCTGGGATTGAGCCCTGTGTCGGGCTCTCTGCTCGGCGGGGAGCCTGCTTCCCTTCCTCTCTCTCTGCCTGCCTCTCTGCCTACTTGTGATCTCTGTCTGTCAAATAAATACATAAAACCTTTAAAAAAACTATAACTTTTTTAAGGATTTATTTATTTGAGGGGGAGCTAGGGGGAGGGACAGAGGGAGAGGGAGTCTTAAGCAGACTCTTTCAGCACAGAGCCCAGCTCGAGGCTTGATCTCATGACCCTGAGATCACAACCTGAGCTGAAACCAAAAGTCGGCCACTTAACCGACTATACCACCCAGGCTCCCCAAATTTCCTCTCTTAAAAGAAGCTTCTCTTAAAAAGACAGCTGGAAAGTAAGCTACAGATTGGAGAGTATGTTGCAATACCCACACTAATGAAGGATTGGTCCAAGAATGTGTCAAATGTGTCAAGAACTCCTTTCTATCTGCCGGAGACTCCATTCTTGTTTAAAATGATTTGGAATATATTCACTACACCATTGGCTTTGTTTGGGCTCGACTATGTATCTTCCTTGAGCCAATAGAATGTCAGCAAGTGTGAAGTGTGCCATATCCTAGCAGAAGCTTTAAAAGCATTGCAAGTTTCTGCCAGTCCGCTTTTTCCTGGACACTCTGCTGGGAGCATGACTTGTCCTAAGCAGGAGATGTTCCTTCAGTGTGGACCAGTGAAGGCAGAGCACAAGGACTGCACCTGACCTACAGCTCAGAGCAGACATTCAACAGACCTGTGGACTTGAAAGCAAAAACAAAATGCTTCTTGTTATAAGCCACTGATATTTTGGGGTTGTTTGTTACTGCAGCAAAAGCTGACCATTACAGAAACTAGTACCTAGAAGTGAGGGTACCGCACTCACCAGAAAACAAAATGTATGGTTTTGGGTTCGGGGCTGAGTGGCAAGCAGCGAGGAAATTATTATAGGCAACTGGAAAAATGGTCAGCTATGTAAGCTGGTAGTAAAATATCTTGTAAAGCATCACAGATGATAATTTGGAAGGCAGAAAACATAACAACTGAATGTCCGGCTTTGGAAGAAGTTTAGACAGAATGTTGTTTGCATGAGTTAGTCGTCATTAGCTGTGTCTTATAAGGTTCCTGAGAGAGAAGAACTGGCTTCTTTGCAAGCAGAACTGAAAGGGAGTATAGAACGTCTAGAAATTCTGGGGCTTCCAGAGTTGGGAGGTGCAATCCTCTTTCATTTCCAACTTCTTCAGTTGCAAGATATTCTCCAAATTGGATGCAGCTTTGGGAGGAACAATGAAAATCAAGACATCGTTATGAACACTCAGCCTTGAGGTCAGGACCAAACTGAGGGTATGACTCGCAGAAAAGACACTGGATCTTACAAAGCCTGATAGTGTCAAAGTAGCTGACATGACAGCTAGAGAGAAAAAGAAAGGCAAGTATCAAAGGTGGCCGCGGGGTTGGCTGCTGATGCTCCGAAAAAAGTTTTGGGAAAGTGATATTATCAAACGTGCTGCTGGTCTAGGCAAAATAACACTGACTTTTCAGAACAACAAAATGATCTCGAGCCCCAGCATTCTGCAGTCAGGAAGCAAGCTGATGGTATCGATATGAAAAATATAAACACTCAGAAGAAAAACATCAAAAAAACAGGAACAGGCATTTCACAGAAGAGGAAACACTAGGGCTGATAGACAAATAGACGTTTAACCTCACCGTTGGTCAAAGAAATGCCAGTCCAGACAGAAAGCCACCTCTGTGAGAACGAATCGGTTAGCAAAGATCGAGAACTTGGGTTCCAGGTGCTGGAGAGAAAATGGACCTACACAGTCTATTCTGCTGGTATTTTCATGCAGCTGCTTTGGAAAATGACCGGAACAATCTTGTAACAGTAAATATTCTAGACCAGCAGTTCTCCTTTTTTTTTTTTTTTTAATATAGGCTTAATAGATGTCTTGCACATACAGGGACGCTTGGGTGGCTCAGTGGGTTAGAGCCTCTGCCTTTGGCTCAGGTCATGATCTCAGAGTCCTGGGATTGAGCCCTGCATTGGGAATCCCTGCTTAGCAGGGAGCCTGCTGCTTCCCTTCCTCTCTCTCTGCCTGCCTCTCTGCCTGCTTGTGATCTCTCCGTCAAGTGGATAAATAAAATCTTAAAAAAAAGAAGAAGTCTCGCATATACAAACATGTTCAGAGCTGTGTTGTTTACGGTGGCAGAAATCTGGAAAAACCCAAATGCCCATCAAGACCCACTGGTGAATAAACAGGACTGTACTTAACACATGTCGTACCATATAGCGATTAAAACGAAGGAACCGTAGTGGCTCTCAGGAGCAGGAATGTATCCTGGCAAAATACGACGTAGCAAAGAGTAAGTCCCAACAATTGTAAGCAGTATGATACCTTTGTAGTAAAGTACAATTAACCTAAGTAAAACTCCATGCATCTTAGAGACCTGTCTAGATTAAGGGGCACCTGGGTAGTTCAACTGGTTAAGTGTCTGCCTTTGGCTCAGATCACAATCCCAGGGTCCTGGGATTGAGTCCTACATCTGACTTCTTGCTCAGCGGGGAGCCTGCTTCTCCCTCTGCCTGCCACTCCCCTGCTTGTGCTCTCTCTCTCTCTCTCTCTAATAAGTAAATAAACCTTAAAAAAAAAACTTTAAAAAAGAGGCACCTGGGTGGCTCAGTGGGTTAAAGCCTCTGCCTTTGGCTTGGGTCATGATCCCAGAGTCCTGGGATCGAGCCCTGCATCAGGCTTTCTGCTCAGCAGGGAGCCTGCTTCCTCCTCTCTCTCTGCCTGCCTCTCTGCCTACTTGTGATTTCACTCTGTCAAGTAAATAAATAAAAATCTTAAAAAAAAAAAACCAAGAAATCCATCTAGACTGAAAGTGTAGAAAAGAGAAAGTGAGGAAATTCGGGGTGTTGGTTACTGTGGGTTGGAGGGACTCAGGCAGAGTAGAAGGAAGACACAGTTGGAAGGAGGTTATTGCCAAGCTGCCAGCTTTGGCTTTGTGCGGTAGTTCACGTGGGTTTATGGGGTTATTAAAAACAAGTGTTAAAAACAGACTCTTGACTACAGAGAACAGACTGATGGGGACCAGAGGGGAGGTGTGGGTGGGAGGGGGAGGGAAGGAGGTGAGGGGGCATTAGGAGTACATTTACCGTGATGAGCACTGAGTAATGTAGGGAAGTGTTGAATCACCATATTGTACACCTCAGACTAAGACAGCACCGTATATTAACTGTATATAATTAGAATTAAAATAAAAATTTTAAAAAAGAGTGAAACTGGAAACGGACAAAAGTCCATCAACAGTGGAATGCACGGATTGTGTCAACATAAGAAGAGTACTAAAGCTGCGAGGAAAGTTAATGAACTACTGGATTTATAAGATGTGTGAGTTTCTAAAACATCTTGTTGAGAAAAGGCAAGCAAATCATAAAAGAGAACACACTGTGTGATTCCATTTATATAAAGTACAGAACTGAAAAAGTAAATATATACATATATATTTTCTTTATATATATATTTACTTTATATATATATTTACTTTTTATATATAAATATAAATACACACACACACACACACACAGAGAGAGAGAGAGAGAGAGAGAGTTTGAAGATACTTAAGTTGTAAAACCAATAAGGAAAATCAGGACAAGAGAATAACTAAAAACCAGAATAATGGTTAATTCTGGGGTTGGGTGGGAGGCATGGTCAAGGAGGAACACATTAATAAGGATCTAAACATGAAAAAAAAAATGAAAACATTTGAAGAATTTGTATCCCAGAGGGGGAAAAAAAAAAGAAGTGAAACTTAAAAAAACATTGTTCTGATTGCTTTCTTAAAATCATAGACTATTAGAGTTAAAAGCATCCTTAGAAGTTGGCTTGTTCTACTCCTTTATTTTCCAGATGAGAAGACAGAGGCCAGAATGGGAAAATGAGTGACCCAAGTCATCCAGTTCCTGAGTGTCTCAGCCCAGCCTACTTGTCCTGTAGCCCTCCTGTCTCACACACCCTGGCCAAGCCTCCCTCCTTCTTGACTCTCCCTATAGTAAGTTCTCTGTCAGTCCCACTCTGCTACACACACTGGTGTCCATCCACTGAGACACACCTGTGTCCATCCACTGAGACACATCTAGGTCCATCCACTGAGACACACCTGGGCCCATCCATTGAGACACACCTAGGTCTACCCATTTATACACACCTGTATCCATCCACTTAGAAAAAATGAGGTCCATCCACTGAGACACACCTGGGTCCATCCCCTGAGACACACTGAAGTCCATCCACTGAGACACACCTAGGTCCATCCATTGAGACACACCTGGGTCCATGCATTGAGACACACCTGGGTCCATCCACTGAGACACACCTGGGTCCATCCATTGAGACACACCTGGGTCTACCCATTTATACACACCTGTATCCATCCACTTAGACACAATGAGGTCCATCCACTGAGACACACCTGGGCCCATCCATTGAGACACACCTGGGCCCATCCACTGAGACACACTGAGGTCCATCCACTGAGACACACCGAGGAGGTTCATCCACTTAGCACTGACCCCCATCCTCAGAAGCCAACAGCACCTCTTGCCCAGATTTCAGCCATTGTTTCTTTATTGGTCCTCCTCCATTCTCTTTTGCTCTCTGGAAAAATGTTTCCCACATAACTAAGAGAAAAATCTTATTATTTTTTCTTAAAGTTAGTTCTTCTCCCTGACTAAATTTCTCAGCGGCCTTCCCAATGTACTTTGAATACAATTCAGACTCATCTCGGCCTACCAGGCTCCAAACATGTGCTGCTCTCTGCCTCCCTCTGTCTTCATCTCCTACCATTGTCTCCCCACAAGTTTTATATGCCACCCTCCCTGAGTTTCTTTCTGGAACAGTCCAGGCTGGTCTCTGCACCGAGCAGATGGAGCCAATCCCTGCTCACATCATGAGCTCATAACCCATGGCTTGCTTTGTACTGTCCCCCACAGTGTCCCCTGGAGGTTGAGTTCCAATCACCCACAGTGGAGCTGCCCTGATAGTCTTTATTTAGTGTTCCCCCATTCTTGTTTTGTACCCCACTCCCTTACTCATCTCTCCGGCACTTCCCAAATAAATTACCATCTCTTCAATCCTTGTCTCGGGTCTTATGCAGAGGCCCGTGTAGGCTAAGACACCGTATGAGGTCTTAGTCCCCTAGGCTCCCTGCCTAGAACATTCCCCCTATCCATCTTCATTTCTTCCTGTCATTCAGGTCTCAGCCCAAGTGCCAATCCTTTAATCCCCCTCTAGTTATGTGCCTTTGCTACGTTTCTTTGGTGACTTATCCTTTTTGAAGTTATCTTGTTTCTATAATGAGCCTCGAACGTGATGTCTCTGTCGCAGGATTTTGGCTCTACAGGGACAAGGGCCTTGTGTGTCCTGGTTGTGTCTCCTGGTTCCCAGGACACAGGAGAGCATCTGGCACATAGTAGGCCTCCTTTAAAGATGTGTTGACTTGGTTAATGAGTGTTTCTTGCTGGGATGGATGCCAATTACTGCCTCAGGAATAAGATTTATAGTAGCCCTTTGAGTATATGCATTTATAATTGACCCAGCACTTGCTGGCATGTAAATGGATATTGCGATTGTGTTTGTGAGTGGCTGGTTCTCTTTTGTGGGCTTAATCTGCTTCCAGCTACTTTAAAGTGCTCACAATTGCTCTGCTAATTACAAATCCCGATAAACTCTCCATTAAAGCATATCTTCCAAGCACCTCCAGCCCAATAATACCGTTAGAAGGAATTATGTATGCCTCAAAGGAGGAAACCACATTTATTTAATAAGTCTTAAATCCAACTTGCCTCCCAGGATGCACCTGAATTCGCAAAGCCCTGCCCACACTCACCTGCTTTACTTCACGACACAGGTCAGATGTTAGCAGGGGTTGGCCCAGGACATGCAGAGGTGGCGGGCCACAAAGAATGCTCTGTGTGCCATCCTTTGGAGAAAACTCATCTTCTTATGTTCACTTGGCATGAAGCTGCTTTGACATGGGCCTCCCAGTGCCCCGCTATTGACTGAAGGCTTTCAGGGGAGGCAAGCCTATGTGTGTCATTAATCTCTATGTGCCTTGATTTCCTTGCTTGTAAAATAGATGCATATAGTACATTGGGGAAGGTATGTGCTATGGTGATTCACAGACCTGTACCCCTGGGACTAATAATATGTTATATGTTAATTAAAAAAATTTTAAAAATAGATATATAGTAATGATTCCATACCTTGTTGGGAGGCTCCAAGTTGCACATAGTGTAAGGGACCAAGCAAGCCACAAATTGCTGTGAACATATAAAGACTATCGCGAGGAGGCACCCGGGTGACTCAGTCATTAAAGTGTCTGCTTTCGGCTCCGGTCATGATCCCGGGGTCCTGGGATCGAGCCCCGCCTCAGGCTCCCTGCTTGGCTGGAAGCCTGCTTCCCCCTCTCACACTCTCCCTGTTTGTGTCCCCTCTCTCACCGTGTCTCTCTCTGTCAAATAAATAAATAAAATCTTCAAGAAAAAAAATCAAGACTATTGTGACTTTGTGACTGGTAGCCTCTTCTTCCTGCTTAGAGACAGTCCCATGTACCTGAGACATGTTTCAGCGGTCAGGCTGTCCCTGTTTGGCCCCGTGAAATGACCGGAATATGGAAGAATGCAAAACTCAGGTGTCTCGGGATTGGGTAAAGAATTGTGGAAAAGGCAGGTTTTCAGGTGCCTGGAGGTCCTTGAAGAAGCAGGACCATGGCCTACGAGAACTAGGGCTGCAGGGAGGGCCTCCGAGCTGGGGAGTGAGTGTGCGTGTGTGCACATGTTTGTATGCCTATGAGAGCCCTGTGGACCTGAGTGACAAGACTGAGGTTCCCGGCTCGGTTCCATAAGGCTCAAGTCTCTGGCTCCGTTGACGCGTGGGTCAGCACACTGGGTTACCTCCACGTTTGCTAGCAGTACCACTGCTGCAGCAGTGTTACACCACTGTTCCAGCAGTACCACATGCCCTGTGTTGAGCCAGGAGCTCAGAGCCTAGACAAGAAGGCAGGCTTCAGGACTGACAAGTAACGCTGTCAGGCAGTACATGAAAGCACAGGGAGGGACACAAGGGGCCTGAGATCCAAAGAAATGGGGGGTCTGGGAGGAAAGGAGAAGGCCTCTCAAAACAGGTGTTTTTGAATAAGAGTGGACACTGACCAGGGAGAGAGGGGCTCGGGTGCAAAGACCAGCATGTGGAATCCAGGCTGGGGACACAGAGTGATTATAGGGGGCTATAGGCGGTGTAGGTTGTGGCCAGATTAGAAGGGATGTCACAGGGTAAGCTAAGCTGTTTGGATAGCACGTAGGGCTGAGTCTCTGCCAAGAGGCAGTGCGACGTATTGGTTCAGAATTGGAGCCCCACTGCCTGTGTTTGCACCCACCTGCCTGATGACTAGCTGAGTAATCCTGGGCAGTTCCTCTATGCCTCAGTTTCCTTATCTGTGAAATGGGGTATTGCCCCCTACTTCCAGGGCGTTGACGAACATTAAACGGTCTAACATAAGCAGAGTGCTTAGAGTAGTGCCTGGCACACAGTGAAGACAACTATCAACTACTGTCATTCCTTGGAGGGCGAGGGTACATCAGAATTAAGGCAGGAACAGAGGGCAAGGAGCTTCTAACCAAGTCTCTGAAGTAAGAGCCACAGAGTTTGGAGGATTGCCAGGAGGGCCATCTGCCTTAGAAGCCAGGGCAAGTTTCCAGAAGGGTCAACAGGTTCAAGGGTACCGATGGGTCAGGCAAGGCAAAGCCAAGGGTGCCTTGGACTTAGCAACAAGTGGGTTACCGGTGTCTCTGGCCACTTTGGTTTTGGTGATGTCATACGGTCAGAGCCCAGTGTGCAGTGTAAGAAAATGTAGGTGGGGAGGAAGCCGAGCTGGGGGGAGGGGGCGGATGAAGCATTTCAACCCTTTGGCTGGGGAGGGGTGCAGAAGACAGGCAGCAGTGGTGAAAGCACGGGAGGGTCGGTAGCCCTCTGTTTTGCCAAACCCCCATTCTACCCCGCTGTTGTCTGCTGTGAGGCTCATGAACCTCTGGTCAGCGAAGCAGGGGGAAGATTAGGACCCACAACTTCTAAATAAAGACACTTATGTCGGCAGAGATCAAGAGCGGCAGAGCTGGAACAAGAGCCAGGCTACTCATTTCCTCTTCCTTTTCGAGATGCTGGTGAGATTGCATGCAAGAGAGCAGGCCAGAGGGCAGGGGCGACTTAGTGTCCTCTACCTGCTTTCTCACCCTGGAGCTCCAAGTGGGCCCATCTGCTGATGGTGGGCAGAGGACGGTGCTGACAGTTTCCTTTAATGAGCACCTAATATATGCTGGGCGCCCAATGTGTTCCATCTGACTGAATCACTTCCTATCTGGGTAGGAGAAGTCTTTGTTGAGATTTCCAGTTCCAGCTGGAAAGGATGGGCAGCGTGGACCTCAGATGGGCAGAAGGAACATGGTCGATTTCTCCCATTGGCCCCTTCTCCACAATCCCTTCTCTGCCCTGGTAGATCAGGCAGGCCAGCCCCAGCTCTGGTCTTTGGCCCTGCTGCGAGGTGAGGGGCATGACTGGAAGGTGATATGTCACTTGGAGCATGCTGGTGGAAACTGAGGTAGATGCTTCCGGCTCATTTAGGAAATGTCTTTATGTTGAGAACTTTGGAACAATAAAACCATAACAATGTGGTTTTGGAAAGTCACCTTGCAAGCCAGGGTAGAGGAGACCCAGAGTGGGCTAGAGAAGATGCCAGGGAGTAAACCAACAGATGTCCAACCAGCATGAAGCAGAAACACGCTCAGAGGGCGGGCAGGGGCAGGGCGGCCTTCATGGCACCCTTCCTGTGCCCTCTCGCTGTGGCCATCTTGCCATGCTTAGTTTTTGAACAAGGATCCCTTATTTTGCACTGGTTCCTGCAAATGATGTGACCTATCCTGGCCACGGGCATAGGCAGTGGGTGGGATATGCAGAGACTGCAGACTGTGGCAGGCTCCGGCAGACGGCAGCCCTGACTTTAGATGCTCCCCATGTGAACTTGGCTCCTGAAATTCACCGGCCCCTGACAAAGCTTAGCGAGCCAGCGGGAGCTGAGAAATAGGACTTGGCCAGTTTAGACGCACTCTTCAGAGCAGCTGTGAAGGCATCCAAGACAAAGCAAGCAGGGAGGGAGGAAACCCTGTGCGTTCTCAGAAACCATGAGAGATGAGTCGGGCTCTGAGCTGGGGGCCTTTGCACACGCGTCCGTATTAACATCCTAAGACAGAGGCACCGCGAAACCAGTTTCAGCGATGATGACTGAGAGCTTCAGGAAGAGGATTAGAATTGACCTGGTGTTAGTAAATGGCAACTTGGACAAAATGCAGAGGTCTGGACCCCGTGTCCTATGCTCCTTCCACTACACTGGAGGTCTGAGTTGGAGGCCGGGAGGCCTGGATGTCCTAGTTGTGTTGGTTAGTGTATCGGAGGCAGGGTTTCTGTTCTGCGGGATGAGAGGTCTGAGCTCGGGGTATGTAGTGGGTTCGGAGTCCTCCGGAGCCCGGGGGGCCAACCCCGGTGATGGAAACATCCCTGGGGGAGGGCCAGGTCCGAGTGCATGTCTGGAGCCAGGCTGGAGGGACACAGACAAAAGAGCATCTTTACCTAGGATGACCTGGCCTCACAGGGCTGCAGGAACAGGATGCCCTGGGAATTGGGCTGTGGGCTGGGCTGGGGCCCAGGCTGTCCACAGGCCACCAAGGGAAGGGAAGGGCTCCCCAGGGGGCTTTCCCAGCAGTCTGTGGGCGTGTCACTTGAATCACAGTGCCATTGATGATTTCGGTGGGCATACTGGAGGGTCATATTGCTGCCACTTCCTGTCCCTGCATCCTTCCTCTTCAGGGTGGAAATGTTGGGGCATTTTTTTTTCCCACCACGCCCTGCAAAGTTGGCACCATGCCCTGGTCTCCAGGTGAGCCGTGGGCTTTCCAGCATCTGAGGGGCCCCAATCATGCCCACCTTCTCTCTCTGGCCACAGCACAGCTCCCTGAACATGAGCACAAAGCCAGAAGAGCACAGAGCAAGAGCCTGACCTGGGAGTTAAAAGGAGGGGCTGTCTTCAGGGCTCTGTCACTGGGGTCCCCATGTGACGACTCACTCTTCCTTTAGGGACCTCCAGATCCTTGTCCATAATGGGAGATGACCCGCCCCAATTCTTCTTAGAGGCTCTTCCTGATCTGTGGGGGTTGGGGACCAAAGGGAGAAGGACGAAAGGGCTGGTGTTCTGCTGGGTGCTAGCTGTCTGTGGAGCATGTCTGACCCCTGCCAATTCCTTGAATGCTCAACAAAACTTTGCAAGGTGGGTACTTCTGATTCAGGGCCAAACAGCTCAGGAAGCACAACACCGAAGTCTACAACACGTTCTGAGTCTGAGCCCAGGTCTCGCCTTCAAGGCTTCTTTGAGTTTCTGCCTTCTGGGTGCTTTCTATGTTTTAAATGTGGCCCATGTCTCCTAGTATGGGAAGAGGGGCTGGAATGGCTCAGGGGCTAGCATTGGCCCTTTGAGGCTCTGTGGTCCTTGATCCGCACCAGAAGGGGAAGGATGGCCCCCCAGCCCTCCCATTCAGCATAATAGATCTGATCCAAGGACGAGTTCCACTGGGGATGGGTGAGGGAGCTACTTGGGGCATGGGCAGGACTTTGACCGAACTTGGAGACTCAGAGTCATTAACTGTCAAGCCAGAGAGGGTCTCAGTGGGCATCCAGGCTACGGGCTTTGGATGGAGTGATGTGGTGGGCCTGGATTATCTGAAGACCCTCCAACTGCCCTGGGTTCAGAGTAGGCTCCACCACCCCCCAGAGTGGGATTCTAGCACGTGTCTTTTTTTTTTTTTTAAGATTTTATTTATTTATTTGACAGAGAGAATGATCACCAGTAGGCAGAGAGACAGGCAGAGAGAGAGGGGGAAGCAGGCTCCCTGCTGAGCAGAGAGCCCGACGTGGGGCTGGATCCCAGGACCCTGAGATCATGACCCGAGCTGAAGGCAGAGGCTTTAACCCGCTGAGCCACCCAGGCGCCCCACTAGCATGCGTCTTTTGATAAAAACTCCCCAAATGATCCATTACGAAGCCCATCTCTGAGGAAAGTAGGTCCACCCTCTCACTTGCTAGGTGAGGAAACTGAGGTCCAGAGAGAGGAAGTGACCTGCCCAAGGTCCCACAGAAAATGAGCAGAAGAGCCCCGAGACCTCGTATCCTGATTCTCACACGGAACCCCACTCCTCACCTGTCACCCCTTCCGGACCTGATCGAACCTCCTAGTCCTCCTGCCTTTTCCCACTCATTCTGTCCTTCAGTGTCTAACAAAAGCCCTCTGGCCAAACCAGGAATCTGACTGTAGCCCTGTCCTGAGCGTAAGATGGCCTGTGATACTCTCCTGCCAGTAGAGCCCCATACACAGGGTCTTGGGAAACCCTGTCCCGTGATCCTCCTGCCTTCACTTCCGGCCATTTCCTGCAGCCTACACGCTCGCCCCCACGCTCCGGAGACAGCAGCCCACACTGGCTACCAGCGTGCTGTGAAGCAACTGTTCCTTTGTCCTGAAGAAGTATGTCGTGTTTTTCATACAAGCCTCTCACAGGTGTCATTATTATTCTGGTTCTAGGTGGGGCCACCAGGAGACGTCAGCCATTCCAGCAGGGCACAGAGTGGAGCTGGGGAGGCTGGAAGCCAGGCGTCTCTCCAGAGCTCACTCCACCCTGTCCACCCCCGCCCAGCAAATACCGCTTTCGCCCTCCCCTCCCTGGTCGGTCCAAATGCCACCCTGCACCCCTGCTCCCCAGACTGGGTGTGCACAGCCTCTGGGCTGCACGTGGTGACGGTCCTGGTGTGTCTGTGACCCTTGCTGGGTTTTGTGTCTCTTTCCCTCTCTCTGGACTCTGGCTGTTGCAGTCAGATCTCTCAGACCTGACTGTCTGCATGAGAACTGACAGCGCGAGCCCTCGGAAGATGCTTGCCAAGTGAATGAGTGAATGAATGAATGCATGCATAAGGAACTCAGACCCCGTACCAGGAGGGGTGCCCAGGACCACACTCAGAAACTGCAAACAGCCTGATGTCCACGTGCGGGAGGCAGGAGAGCGAGCACAGGGCTGTACCAACGAGCACAGGATTTGGGTCAGAGCTCCCCATCCTCATTATGTCACTCCCTACCGGCCTGACTCCTTGTAAGGCCCAGGGCTTCCATGCCTCATCTGTGGCATGGGGATGACCCCAGTGATAAGACCCCTCCTTCCTCCTTCAGCAAACCTGGGTTCGGGCACTGGGGCATGAAATGCAGAGCCCACAACAGAGGGACGCCTGCCCTCTGGGAGCTTCCAGACCAGGCAGGTGTGGGGACCACAAGCAGTGACGGGAGTGCAAGCTGCCCCCCACGAGGAATGAGCTCGGCTGGCCCTGGGAGCTTGGTTGGGACTGCGGTGGGGTGGAACAGGGGGGCCCAGGCAGCAGGGCAATGAAGTCCCGGCACACGTGCAGAACCGTAGCCATGTCCCGTGGCTAGAACTCTGGGGGCCACATCAGGCAAGACTTTGTAAGCCATGCCGAGACACCTGCACCTCACCCCGGCACAGCGGGGCGAGCTCTTGTCAGCTCTGTAGCTCAGCCAATGTGGACTCACTTGAAAAGCCAGTGACGGTCCCTGCGGTGACATTCTTCGGGCACCCTGGGTTTGCCTGCCGCTGTGAGAGAAGTTTGATGTCTCCTTCATGTGGTCCCCTAGAGCCAGAAGACAGGCCCCCTGAAAAGAACAGAAGTGTTGAATGTTGGAGAGAAATAGGGGTTGAGGGAACCTTGACAGAGGGAGAGAAGTCCTGGAAAACACCAGACAAGAGGGCGCCTGGGTGGCTCAGTCAGTTAGGTGTGTCTGCCTTCGGCTCAGGTCATGATCTCAGGGTCCCAGGATCAGGCTCCACATCGGGCTCCCTGCTCAGTGGGGTGACTGCTTCCTCCTCTCTCCCTCTGCCTGCTGCTCTCCCTGCTTGTGCTCTCTCTCTTTCTGTCAATTAAATAAATAAAATCTAAAGGAAAGAAAATACCAGACGATGCTTTGGACAAAGCATTTGAACTCCATTTGGGTCCTGTGGGGCCATGCTGTGGGCTGGCCTCCTGCTTGCAGGACAAGTTAGGGCTGGTGCAGGGCTGGGGGCCAGAGAGGGTGTTCTGCTCATGTGGGTGACCCCAGAAAGTTTGGCTGGGTGTCGGGCAGCACCAGCTGGAAGGGAAAGGGACCAGGAAGCTGCTCGGGGCAGGGAGGTGTTGGTAGCACCAGGGGCATGGGATGAAGCCTCAGACACTAGGTCTCCTTTGGAGGATTTACAACCTACCGTAAATCTGCCTCCCCGAGCGAGCTGGAAGCCTCACGAGGGCAGAGCCGGCCTCTGCCTTGTGTCCGCGTATCGCCAGGAGCTCGTGCACAGCAGGTGTCTCACAATGATTTCGAATGATTCAAATTCCGTTTCTTTTCCTCTCTCTTCCTTCCCCTTTCCTTCTTTTTCTCCCTCCCTTCCTTTCTTCCTCCTCTGTTCCAAGACCAGGGGAGAAATCTCATGTAATCCTTCAAATAGCTCAAAGTTAGGTTAAGGTGTTGGGAGCTCGTCTTCAAAATAATGGGGGCGGTTTGTACCCGTCCAGCTGGCAGCACATTTCATAATCATGGAAATAAGGCTCAGGAGCATTAAGTTCCTTGCCCAAGGTCACACAGCTAATAAAAGGCAGGGCTGAGATCTGACCCAGTTATCTTAGAATCCATAACATGCTTCTTCCTAAGTGAGGAAACTGAGAAGACTTGGCCCCAAAGAGGGACAATGCTGAGCCAGGATCTCTGCAGCCGCGGGGCTGGACAAAGGACTTGTCCCCGTGGGCTTCTGTGTCCTGGTCAGTGGGGATGAGGCTGAAGTGTACAAGCAGGCAGGGCCAGGCTCCAGTCCGGTCAAGGCCACTCCTGGACGGCCTGGCGGAAACGATCCATACCGGCTGAGCTCTGTTTGGTCTCTAAGTGTCCTCAGTCAACAGGCAGCTACTTCATAAAAGATAACTAATAAGAGGGGCGCCTAGGTGGCCCAGTGGGTTAAAACCTCTGCCTTTGGCTCAGGTCATGATCCCAGGGTCCTGGGATCGAACCCCGCATCGGGCTCTCTGCTCAGTGGGGAGCCTGCTTCCCCCTCTCTCTCTGCCTACTTGTGATCTCTCTCGGTCAAATAAATAGGTAATTTAGATAATAGATAACTAATAAGAAAACCTTCCTACAGGCACTTCCAATGGTTTTCAAACCTCTCTTTAGAAATGTTTACATGGCGGGGCGCCTGGGTGGCTCAGTGGTTTGGGCTGCTGCCTTCGGCTCGGGTCATGATCTCAGGGTCCTGGGATCGAGCCCCGCATCGGGCTCCCTGCTCCGCAGGAAGCCTGCTTCCCTCTCTCTCTCTCTCTGCCTGCCTCTCTGCCTACTTGTGATCTCTGTCTGTCAAATAAATAAATAAAATTTAAAAAAAAAAAAAAAGAAATGTTTACATGGCTTAGAGTAACTGGTTCAGTGTTTGTGCTCAGTATTTCTTGTCTACTAAAGCCTCCTTGGCCCCTGGTCCCCATCCCAGGCAGGGACAAGCATGGTTTATTGAGTTATTCCTTGGTGCTTGCCTTGGTGCAGGCCTACAACAGATATCCAGCTGGGGTGTGGGTGATGGCCCCGTGGAGTGCCAGGTGTCTATCTATGTCTTTGGGGCCTCCAGCCTGTCCTCCCAGTGCTGCGGGGAAGGGGAGGGAATGATTAACTGTGTCTGTTCCTCTGTTCCCCTGGGCTCACAGTGGCCCCAGTGAGGGAGAGGAAGAAAAGGAAGTTTCTGGAGGGGCAGCCCCGTCCCCTTCGTGAGTGGGCCAGGCAGCATGCCTGCGAGGAAGGGAAGAGAGAGGAATTTCCTGGGGCACTAGCTGCTTCTCTCAGTGTCCCAAGTGAGTCCGAAAGCCCTCGGGTTACGTAGTCACAGTCGATGCGTGTATCTCCCGTCTCCCCCGAGACCTGCAGAAACGAAGGTAAAGGAATTCAAATGCGCCCGTTTGCAAGAACAAGCAGACTCACGGAGCCGCAACAGCGGGTCAGTGATTTCTAGGAACTGAGGTACCTTATGGGGGTGGGCAGCAGCTGGCGGGATGCGTGGGACCTGGCCTGGAGCATCACATAGCTGTGGTCCTTGCTGGACGTGTGTTCTCAGAGGCGGCCACGTGTGGCGCTCACATGGTCAGATGGCTTCAGCGTCCGCTGTCCCTTCTCCACTACAAATTCTCTGTGTGCCCTTGGGCAGGCGCGTTGCTTCTTACCAAGGCTCCTTTTTTCTGCATCTATAAAATGGAGAGACCATACTGGATACATGATTCTTCTTGTGCTTGAATTTCCTGGAGGTGTGTTTTTTTTTGTTTTTTTTTGTTTTTTTTTTTTTTTTTTAACTCTGAACATGTATAGGCACATAAGATTTGATTCTGATTCTGAAATGGGGCCAGGACATTTGCGTTTGTTCTAAGGCTCTCCCAGGAAGCTTCAAAAGCCCCTGCTGCCTATGGTCTTCGAGGACCCATTCAGCTCTGACACGTTGGGATGCCCCCCTCACCCCACCCAGGTGTTAGTTTGGAGAATACTCTGGGGCCGGCGTGGGCTGGTGGCAGGGATATTAGGCCTTCCGGTGGGAGGTCTAGGCACAGGGGGCTTCAGAGGAGGCTGAGTGTGCTTCTGCTGGAGACAGCAGGAGGCTCTCTATGGACACTGTGGCATTTGGAAAGGGTAGAAGAGAGCCCTGGGAGGGAGACAGTGAGGAGGGCCTTGCAGGGGGAGGTCACATCCCCCTGCATCCCAGCAGTAGGAAAACCAGTGGCCTGTTGGGGGCGACGGAAATACTCCAACATGGAGACAGACATAGCACGAGGAGCCACCAACGTCCAGGTGAGGGACTTGGGTGCCCTCCCGTTGGCAATGGGGAGCCGTGCACACCCTTGAGCTGGGGAGTGCATGATCGGGGGGGTTAAGCCTCACCAACCCTCTGTTTACATCCCGCCTCATGATTTCATACATGCGTTCGCCCCAGCCACCCCTTCTGAAGCACCTACCGACGTATCATCATGCCAAGCCCGGCTCACAGTGTCTCGGTGAGCTGCCTGCTTCACAGCTATAGAGGCACAGGCCTTTCCTGCCATCTCCCCACCCAACTCACTCTCCTGACCCCAGGATCCGGCTCTGCCTGGCATCTCCGAGGGAGTGGGCTCCCTCCGTGCCTCCCCGCCTGTACACAAGCCCCCTCCTCTGGTGGCAGGCCCCTTTCCCCTTCAGCCCACCTGCAGGATGTAAGGTTTTACAGGCGAGATACACAGGACACCAGGCGAGATGGGCACAAGGCAAGGTTTATTAAAGGCGCCCTCTGGCGAGTTTCCCGGACTCAAGAGAGGAGAGTCGGGGAAGTGGCACCTGGGAGGGGGTCGAGTGGGTCTTTTATTTGGGTTAAGACAGGGCATAGGTTCACAGCCATCTAAGGTAAGGTATTTGTGATTGAAGGATAGGGGGAGACCTGATGTTCCTGTTTCCTACACAGGTATTGGTTGACTTATGGCGACGTGTCCTCCGCATACGTCCTTCCGGCGGGAGAGTCATGGGTAAAGGAAGAGGGCGGCCTGGAAGATGACGGCCCGCCACCATTTTTATCGTTCCTCTGGCATTCCCGGAGCCGCCGACCCGACCCAACCAACACAGGAGGCTCTGCTCGGGGAGGGGGAGCGTTCCCCTGGGAGGCCTCTCTGGTGCTCCTAGGCCGCTCCCTGTCCTCCCCCGGCCCCTCCAGATGGTGTATCCGCCACTCATCTTACACGGGGTGGCTTTTACTTGTGACTCTGTGAATCCAAAGGCAGCGGCCCAAGGTCAGGGGCTGCCTCTGAATGGTGGCTGTCTTTCCTGGGGCACGGTGCCAAGGGGCGTGGACTGCTTGAACAAATAGAAAAAGCAATGATCTGGCCTGGGCCCTGGACGTCGCGAATCTCAGTGAACTCATTTCAGCATCTCCTCGGGACACGTGTCCCTCTTTCCACCTTGCGGGGTATATGTGACTGCGGATATGTGAGTTTGGACAACAGCCGATCGGCTGACCTGGGATTCAACACAGGTATGCCTCAGCCCTGCCTTCCTCTCCTCTCGGGGCCAGCAGCTCCAGTCCAGGAGGGAAACACGTGGGGTCAGAGAAGCCACAGGCGACTTCCTGTCCCTTACTTCTCTCTGCTTCCCACTCAGGTGGGACAACTCCTACTCATTTTCTCAAGATCCTTATCTGCTCCCGCACTCGGAGAAGTTTCCCCATCTCTCTCACACCACCCAGGAAAGGTGGGGGAAGGAGTGTTCCATGTGGTCATCGGGCGTGAGTAAGTATCTCTCCTCCCTGTGACTTCCCCACCTCTGCATCAGGGCCTGGGAAACCCCACTCAGGTCTTCTAATAAAAGCTCCGGGCCCTACGGGATCGGTATTAGCTTCTCTAGACACATCGGGACCACTGCAAAGAGGTCTGACCCCCACTCTGCAGGATGAAGCTGGTCACCATGGCCCTGGCGTGCCTGCTGCTGGCTGGGCTGTGGCTTCCGGATGCGGACGGCAGGAGCAGTGAGTGTGGATGGAGTCACTTTGCTCCTCTGGGGGAGTGAGGGGGGTGGGGGTGGGGACAGACACCCAGGCAGGCACTCTGGGCTTGCGAGCAGGGGTCGCCCTGAACTCAGTGCCTTTGTCTCTCCTCCTCTGGGAAGAATTTCTCCTAAAGAGGGTGAATGGAGGATGTGGATGGGGTGCGGACAGAGGCCGGTGGGAGCAGGTGTCTGGTGAGCATAACGTCTGAGCTGCTGGCTCAGCTCAGGAGCAAAAGGGGGCCCTGCCTCGTCCAAGGAACTCCGAGGCCCTTTAGGACAACTTGGGAGGCTCGAGGTGCACAGGAAGGACTGGGTCTTGCCTCTACCCGGTGGCATGTAACAAGGAGAGCCTCATGTCAGGACTGGGACTGGAGCAGTGTGCTCATCACTGTCGGGCAAGTGTTGGGCCAGTGACTGCCTCTCCAACTGGGCATTCCTTGTTGGTAAAATGGGACTGACAATGCTGGACCTCAGGGCGCTCTAGAGAAGACGGACCTAATTCCAGGCACCTGTAAGACATTGTGCAAACAATAAAACTAGGAGGAAGGAATCAGGATTGAAATTCGAGTCTCTTGGGGGTGGGGTGTGGGGGAGAGAGTGCAAACCCGCACAGTGGGGGTGGGAGACCCGAACAGAGCTACAGGCCTGGGTAGAGACCATTCTAGAGAGGGTAGGAAGCCTGTTAGTTCCTGGAAGCTCTTTCCTTGTCCTTCCATCAGTTGGAACTCCTTGAGCAGTTCCTAATCTGGACCCAAAGCCACCAACCACAGTTGCCCCCACATGCACCACACTCACTGGGCCCCGCAGAGTGTGGAGTCCAGAGCTCTCGAACCCAAATATTGGACTAGAACCATGCACTCATAGTGGGACATCAGAACTGGAAGCACCTTTAGAAATCAGTTTAAAGAGTCTTATTTGACAGGCAGGAAGTCTGGGGCCCGGGCGAGGGCTCATCCTGTTGAAGACCACACAACTGGTTTGTGGGGAGCTTGGGATCTGAACCCGTGTTCTGACCCTCTGCCTACATACAGAACTAGGTTATGGATAACACAGCCACTGGGCGGTGCGTGGTCCCCAAGCCTGGGTCTGTCCCTGAAAGGGATTTTTTTTTTTTTTTTTTTAAACCACTGGGATGAGAGGATGAAGTCCACATTAAGAAACAGACGCAAAACATTTTTGTGCTTCTCTTCCAGTACATGTGTCATCCTCCAACTGTTGCTTCGTCTTTGTGGAGAAAAGGATTCCCCAGCATATAATCCAGTGTTACAAACCCACCAGCTCCTCCTGCTTCCACAAGGGTCTAATGTGAGTGCTCCTACTGTGTCAGCGTGACTCCCCCCTCCAGAGAGCAACCAACCCTCCTGGAATTAGAAAGGCAGACGCTAGATGGCGCTGTTCCACCAGGTTCAGGTTTCTAAACCTGGAGAGAAGCCGCCAAAATCTGGGTGCAGAGCCCAGCATGGGCGCTAGCGGGGGCGCGGCGCCTCGTAGCAGGTGCCAGGAAAGATACCTACCGTCTCCCCTGCCCCATGCTACTGCAATAACTTTAGTTTCTCGGAACCCCAGGGAGCTGAGTATTATATCTTAATATTTCATGCCCAGAAGAAGAAATGGCTTAAAGGGTCTAGGAATTACTGTGCAGTGGGAAAACGAGGGGGTCACAATTAGTTTCTGCTTCCAGATTTGCCAACCCCGAGTGTTGGGTGACCTTGGGCAGGTGATTCTTCAGCACCTCATTATCTGGGTACTCCTCTGCACTCCTTATCTGTGAAGTGGAGTAAAGATGAAAGCTGGGTCACAGGGTCATTACAAAGTTAGAGGGAGGTGGCTTACCCCTACTGTTCCTATCCATAAAGCATTCGTGTGTATTACCTTGGCTAGCCCTCGGGGGGCACCCTTTTACATTATCATGAACACCGAAGTTCAGGGAAATAGATTTGTCTGCGGTCACCCAGATAATTAAAGTTAGAATTGGTCTATAGTTTGGTTGGACAGTCGCCAAGTTAAAGGGGTGGGCAGGTCAGAAAATAAATACACACACACACACACGCACACTCACAGTGAATCTAAAGCAACGAGTGAGGGTTCCAGATGGACACAGACACATGGAAAGATGGATCGAGGGCCCTCGGAGATATTCTAGGAGGGAAATTTCCATACTAGCTAATCCTGAGTGTCTGCAGCCTTTACCCTACCTGAATACAATGAATCACACTCTCCAGAAAAGGGAGAAATTCAATTTAATAAACTCTCCCTGAAGCTTGGGTGTTCCTCCCAGCCTATCCCTCCCATGCGCCCCCCAGGTCTCCTGCAGTGCCTTCATTTTACAGACCCAGAACAAGCAGCTTGTTCTTCATTTTACAGACCCAGAACAAGGGGCATCCTCAGGGCTGGGGGGAGGGGGTTGGGAATGTGTGTGGCAGCCCAGGGGCAAATCATGTGACCCAGCTCCCCCTCTGTTCTTTGCCCACAGAATCAAGCTGAAGGGCGGCCGAGAGACGTGTGTCTCAGACTCAGCCGCATGGGTTAAGCGTTATTTAAAAACTGCAAAACCGTGCTGGGTGAAGCGAACGTGAGAGGGTTTCTTTCCACCCTGGACTCTGAAGATGGCATGACTTCCCCTGTCTCCCCAGCCCCACACCCCACCCCGGTTCTTCTGCCCAGCTTTGCCGGGTCACAGGGGGTCTGCTCAGTCCTGATAAGCTATGTTGTTGCACTTTATACATTTAAATGCCAGAATCTTCAATCCATGCTTCCCTGGGCTTTTTGGATCCCACAGGGATTTCAGGGTATAAACTTGACTGGCAGTGAGAAGATGGGGCCAAGGGGCTGGTGGCCACGGGGGGATGGGAGATATGTTGGTACTGATGCCAAAAAAAACCTGACTTCTTGTTCCCGAGAACCAATAAATGGCTTACACGTCTCAGCTGACTGGCTTTGTCTTTTGCGGGCTGGGTGGGAATGAACGCTTGGTCAGGGCCATGATAAAGATTCTCGGCTTCCCCTGACAGCAGCAGAGGGCACGGTGAATCAGAAAGTGGGAACTCAGGGTTGGGGTTCCAGAAGCCACAGCTGCTGTAGCTGGAGGGGACCTTGTGAGGTCAACCATCTGTAAGATGTTGCTGGCCCTATTTCATAGATGAGGTGCCTGACAGTTGGTGAGGGACAAAGATGGGCCTGAGGACACAGAGCTAGTCAGATCTGGTGTTAGAGCCCAGGACTCCTGTCTCTGGGACCGGAAAGCTCTCTTGTGTCCCAAGTTGCCCAGTGATGGCCTGACACAGCATTAGGGGTGCAGGGGTGGGGTGGGGACACTCTGTCCACCAGGCAGATCCTGCAAAGTTGTTCAGCTGACCTCTTCTTGTCCAGGCCTGAGTGGATCCTAGGTCTTACAGAAATGCCAGCCCAGCTCACATGCAGGAGGGAGGCAGCCCGGGGGAGACCTGGAGAACCGTTTGCCAACATCTGGGAAGCAGAGACCCCACCCTCATGAAGGGGTAACCAAAAACTCCGACGTGCCCCCAGGGAGAACAGCTAGCGGGAGATGTGATTTGCTGATTGCCTAGAATCTCAGGATTGGCCCCCTTTAGAAGACCAGCTCAGTGGCTTTGGTGGGAGAAGTTGCCGTGTACTGTCCTAGAAGAGGCGTCTCTCCTTTCCCCAACATTGCACGTGTCACAGGTCTGGTCTGTCCTTCAGCTGCCTCTTGCCTTCTGCGCCGCCCCACGACCGCCCTGCTTCCTCCTCTTCCCTCTCGCTGGGACCACTGTGGAACAGTGAGCTGTGCTCAGCTCCCCCTAGCTAACTCCATCCGACCCGCGGCCCCAGACCACTCTGCCTGGCCTGCTGCTGCCCTCCACCCTCCGACGGTCTCAGGACTGACTCCAAACTCCACACCTTGCTGCTGCAATTCCTCTACAACCACACCTCCAGTTTCCTCTCTAAAGGACTCTACCTTTTCTGTTCTGGAAGCCAAACTCTGACCATAGGGCATATTCACTCCAGGCCCTCTTTCCTGCCTTTCCATCCTGGGCCTTTTCTAGAAGAATCTCTGTTATGACCGTGCCCTGGCATCCTCCCGGGTGGATGCTAACTAGGACTGTGTCATCTCACTTTCCCCCTCAAGGTCAGGTGCGTGTGGTGTCTGGATCACTTCAAGGACCTCTTGGAGCGGGGAGACACGGTGGCAGAGACCAGTTAGAAGCTGATGTTAGGGGCTGGAGTCATTGTTCTAGAACATGCTGGGCGGCAGGATTGGGTCCTCTGCAGCAGGCAAATGAGCCCAGGTCAGCCACCAACCACCAAAAAGGTCCGTCCTACAGCCTGTTCCTCCCGCGCCCTCTGCCAGCCACCTGCTACCCCGCCTTGGAGCGCTACTGGTTGAAAGCTACCCCCCCCCCCCAAGAAAACACCACTACAAGAGATTTTAAACACCATGTATTTTCTGCAAAAAGTCAACAATCCTTGGAATGGCATTCTCCTTTCTGTACTAACATATTTAGCTGAACCTCACATTCCCAAGGCCCTCCCCGCCCCGGATGGCAGTAGCCCTTCATCTCTGTGATTTGTAGGTACACGCAATGGCTGGGGAGTTGGGCGGGAGTCAGCCACACTGCCTGCAGCTTACGAGGGACAAAACCAGGGCTTAAGACAGGAAGCAACTGGCTCAAGGCCTTGCTTATATAAAAAAAAAATCCCCAATATTCAAAATAAACCCCAAACCAGCAACAATTCAAATAACATTAGATATTACTTAAGGCATAGTACATTTCTTGGCATCACAAAACAGAAAGCATCCTATTCGAAACCATAGTAAAATTAGTCCAGGGTCCAGCTGGGGAGTCTGGAAGAGGAAAAACAGTCGTCTGTTTTCTCATACTTGGCTGCGTCTTAGTGTGACTGGAAGAGTTCAAGTCCTCAGGACATGAGATTTTTGATTGAGATGTTTCACATAATCCTGGACCCACTTCTCCTTTGGGTCAGCACAGATAGCCTTGGCCAGTTTTGTGCTGAAGCTGTGGACGAAGGAGGGCTTCACGGTTAGGTGGAAATGAGGATTTTGCCCAAGAGATGCCTCACTCGACTCTTGAGCCCATCTGGTCCACCCGCTGCAGGAAAGGGATCCTCCCAGGGACAGGAGGAACTCGCGGTGTGCAAAGAAGGGGATCCTGGAGGTCATCCCTTTTCTCCGAGGCCCTGGAGAAGCTGGCCTGGCCTCGGCCAAAGCAACGTGGAGACTGGGAGCCCATCCTCTCTGGGCTCATTCATGATGCAATCATGGTTTGGTAAAATCTTAACCCCTGAGTATGGGATCCCAAATGGGACTGTCTTCTGGGGTGGAACTTCAGATCAGGGGGCATGGGCATGGGGTGGGGTGCGGTCAGGGAGGGGGTGAGCTGGGTTTTTCTACTTACATGACAGCCTCCCGGGGACAGTGGCTGCTGGTGATTCGATAGCCCTCCAGCTTCCGCAGGGGGATCTTCTTATTGTTAAATGTGAAACAGCAAGTGAATAGGGAGCTGAGGGAATCTAGAAATAATAAGGTCACAGAGAAAAAGCTAGTTTTTTATCAGCTTGAATGCAGCAGGAAGCGCCTATAGGGAAAGGAAAGAAAAGGAGAGGAGAGGAAAGGAGGAGAGAAAGAAGTAAGGGAAGGAAGGAAAGGAAAGGAAGGGAAAGGGGTCGACATGGATCTGATCCACCTCAGGTCCATCGTGCCTGCCCGGAGCCCTGAGACAGGGGGAGAGCAGGAATATCGTAGCAACGCATCGTTGCTGACCGGGGCAGGCCGGTGGGACAGGTCCAGGCTCTAGTGTTCTAGGTACAGAGTTTGGGCAGCTCAGCCAGGCTCAGAGAAAAGGCCCTGGGTTTGGAGTGTGCAGCTTAGGTTTCCCTCTGGCTCTGTAATGGCTGGAGGTGGGTGGGTGGGGTCTCTCCTGCCCTCAACTTGGCCTTCGGCTTCCCATCTTTTAAAATTAGACATGCACGTGATGTTCGGACGACTCCCACTGCTCGGATAGGCTCAGAAGGAGGGCATTTCAGCTTTGGGCTTGCTAGAAGGAGAAGAAAACAAACAAAAAAAAAGGGAGCTTACCTGGCTGGGCAGGAACCTGGGGACTGAAGGCGGCGGCCATGAGCAGCAGGCACAGAAGCGTAGCAGAGACCTTCATGTCGGCGGGAAGCAGGGAATGAGAGCTGGGAGTGTCTGGGCCGGTCTCGGCCTCTTTGCAGCAGGGAGGCTCTGCATGCCTTTTATAGGGAGCAGAGAGAGTAGGAGCTCCCAGAGGGATGTCTGCCTGGGCAGGGTCATGGTGTAGTTAAGATGCAGGGCGCTCCTGAATGTGCTGAGCTGGAGGTTGGCTACCCGAGTTTTCCAGGAATTTTAAGAAGGAAGCTGTGGGCTGCAGCCGGGTAGGCCCTGTTTCCTTCCAGCTGCCCCGGCCACAGAGCGGAAGCAGGAGCACAGATGGGCCACCACTCGCCACGGGTGTGATCCGAGGAGTCGTTCTGTGGCCTTGCTTTCCGCACAACCAGAGAGTGAGCGTGGCGTGAGGGTTTTACACTGGTGATGTGTTCGGTCCGGACCTGGTGCAACCCGTTACCCACATGGCCATTCGCGAGTAAAAAAGCTGAGGCGCGGGGACCCGAAGTCACCAGCCCAGAGCCTTGTGGGAAGTGAGTGATGGTGCCAGAAGAGAAAGCTGCTCTGTTTACATACGATCACCACGGCCTCCTCCGCTGTCTTGAGCGCAGAAGGCTTTGTCAGAGGGGTTTTATGTGGAGGTCTCATACTTGAGGTGAATCAAAGCCAACTTCTGAGGACAAGGGCTTAGTGTCCCCCTTCTGCCACTCAGGCCCAGGGGGCTATGGTTTGAAGCCCACTGATGTGTCCAGGCTCCTTGTTTTCTGGAAGGACCATGGGGTTTCTAGAGCTGTTTCCGGGAAGGGAATCGCAGGGTAGAGCAGAGCGGGCTCTTTGCTTCTGTGCCTGCCTCCTGCTTTTCCCCTGCAAGGAACGTGTAGCTGAGCTAGAGCTTGGTGAGGGGATCCCCCATGGCCCCAGTGGGAGGGGGAAAGGCCTTGGACTGCAGGAGACTGCCTGGAAAGCCACTTGGCCTGAGTGTCCTTTCCCCATGCTTCCTCCTGGCTCCCAGACTCTGCTTACATTCTGCACCTGCCTGGAATACTTTCCCCTTGGCTTTCTAGTCTAGAGGCCTTTCCCCTCTAACAAAACAAGTCCAGTGAGGGTAAAAGCACAGGAATAAAGAGCTAGGACAATGCTCTCCAGAGACTGACCTTGGAAAAATGCAAAAAGCACAGGTCACCCTAGCAGGACAAAGGAAGAAGGTGTTACCACAGAGCCCCTACACGCCAGAAGGAATATCAGACCCTTAGGCCAATAAATTTAATTTAGATGAAATGGACGGTTTCCTAAAAAAATATAACTTACCAGACTGCCAAAGAAAAATGGAAAAAAAAAAAAGAGTAATTCTAAAACTACTGAAAAATGGAATCAGTCATTGAAAATCCTCTCATAAAACATCCTCCAGCTCCAAAGGCTTTAATAGCTAGTTCCTTCAAGCATTCCAAAAACTAATAATTCCAGTCTTACACAATTTGTTCCCGAGAAAATCAAAAGAGTGTGCACTCCAACACATGTTACGAGTCTTACGTAACTTTGACACAAACACTTGGTAAGAGCGGCATGAGACTTTCCCTCCAGGCATACATTCCATTCTTGTCCATCCTCTTCTCTGGCCCAGGAAGCCGACCTGTGTGGATTACATCCCAGCGAGACTGCGGGTCTTTTGGGTCCGGCCTGGGCTTGGGCACTAGGGAGCCCCTCGGGGTGTGAGAGAGAGGGAAGAGTAAGGTGAGGAGTCGATCTCTTTGCTGCCTCTCCTGGGCATCAGCTTGGATGCAGCCTTCATCCAATGGCTTTCATTTCTCTCCTGGGGGGCATTGCCTGAACTTTGGTCCTTGGTTCTAGGGGCAGTGCCCCCGCTGTTTCTAGCCTCAGGGTACTAAAACACCGCTTTGGTATCTCCACACTCAGCCTGCATCTTGCTAAATGACCTCTTTATCAGTCCATTCCCAGGTCATACAAATTTAAGTGTAACCTGTTCCTTACTCGGACCCTGACTGGCATAGGTTTGGACCGAGGACCAGAACCGGTTCCGGGAAATGGTCCTTCCACATGGGATTCTGGGACTGGGTTGCTCATACATTTTGGAAGCATCATAAAAGCATCTGTTGGCAGCGTGGTGACTTAAATCATCATGGGTGTGGCAGACCATGTTCTAACAAGCCCGCTGGTGATTCTGCTGTGCACCCAAGTTTGAGAATCACGGAGTTACAGCATACCTGTGGCCATCTCTGATCTCTAGCAAAGCCACCAGAGAACCTGACAAGGGATGTGTCTGCTGGAACTCCCTGGGCAGTGCAGTTAGTGGATGGCTGAACTGCTTGAGCCTTTGGACTCCTTCCTAACATCCCAGGAAGTCCCAGCATTAGAGCCTTGTTAGCTGCAGTCTTCCTTTTATGCCTAGCCTCTGATCAGCCCATCTAACCGAGTGTTAACTTCGCTTATGGGTACTTGTACCAACACACCGAATCCCGAATTTTCAGCAAGGACGCCTACATCGACGAGTGGGACCACCTGAGCCTTGAGTGTTATTCTCGCTTGTAGCCAGTCCTATACATGCACCCTGAACTTTCCTCCAAATTGAGCGGGTGAAGGGACATCTAAACCCTCCTGGCTATCAGGACGTCTGTCTGTCCTTCCCTCTGCTTCAGCACCTGGTATATCTCATTAGGAGACTGTTTAGGAGCCTGGGATCTGAAGTCAGCCAGGAAGGCTTCAAATCCTATATCCACCATGGTACTGGTGGATATATGTGACTTGGGGCACATTGCTTACCTCTCTGAGCCTCTAGGAGGAAGCTGATGGTTAACTGTTACCTTGTTGTGATGTCGGAGTGGAAGGTAATGCAGGGAAAGTGCTCAGCACAGTGGCAATAACCTCCATTTCTAACCAGGAAGGGGCCCATGCTAGGGAAACCATGCTGTCATCTAGGTTTGGATCTCGGTGGGAAGAGTGGGATCCAGGGTGGGAGAAGCAGGGCAGTGCTGCTTAATGAGCAGTAGAGACAAGGTGGGTACGATTACCCCCAAAGAGCCACAGGGCTGGAGGGGTAAACAGCAGGGATCCGCCTTAGTGATTATGGGATCTCTAAGCATGAAATGGATAGGATGCTTACAAGATGCTGCTTGACTTCAGGCAGAAAATTCTAGATTTCATGGGCAGAAACCTAACATAAGTTCTTATAGGAGAGATTCATGGCCTGTTGCCTAGTTACCAGATCCAAACCGGCGCTGAGACTTGGAATCCCCTGAGCAGGAAGACCAGGAAGGGGCCCCAAAATGCCAGGTTGCCAGGTGAAATACAGGATAGTTGGTTAAATTTGAGTTTAAGATAAACAATGAGTAATTTTTGTAGCATAACTTAGCCCTTGGCAATATTTTTGCTAAATCTGGAAGCTCAGAGGCTTCGCTAAGTCTTCCCCAGAGGAGCTGGACACCATATAACCAGGGCCACTCCACACTGGGGAAAGGAATCCTGAGCCCTTCTGGGATTATGTGATGAGGCCTCCAGATGGATGATGGTATCCTCTGCTCAGAGTGGGAGCTCGTGGAGATCGGACTCGAGTCAGTTATGTTAAGAGTGGACCTGCAGCTAGCTCTTTTCCAGCCCAAAGATCTTTACACAATAGAAGTCTCCCAGAACTATAGAATCTGTGATTTTAGGATCATTTTTGTTACTGCAGCATCCTGGCCTCCAAGCATCCTACAAACTGCCTCCAGGAGCTCTGGGAAGTCTTAGCCCCCTGCCCTCTTAGATCAGAACATCCTGGAATTGCCTTCACTACGCAATGTTGTGGTTTTCAGAGGTTTGTTTACCCACTGAGGTCTATTCTCATGGAATTACTTATTGGCAAGCCATCCTCTGTCACAGCTTAAAACTAAAACTGCTCAGGAAAGCAGGGCTGGGGCACCCTGGACTTACCTTTCTCCCTGTCTGTCTCATTTCATTCTTTTAAAGCTCTAAGGAATTTTCAGATAGTACAACCTTGCCACTTTACAGAACAGAGCTCCTACTGCTGGAGTGGCTGCTGAGAAGGGAGTGACTGGCATTTTCTGCCTACCAGGCTGGCTCTCTCCAGAGAAAGGCAAGCCTGCAGAGGAAGAGAATACCACCTTCCTGGCACTGAAGGAGGGAGGTCCCTCTGCCACCCCTGGAAACAGTGCAAGACTGCTTCTTTACTCCTTCCTTCACACCACCTGCTCTCTTATCTCTGTATTCAAATAGAGCGTCCCATCCACCTACGATGTTCTTCTTCCCATCTGGCCTCAACAGGAATCATTGGAGGCCTTAAATTATGTCTGGTTGTGGGATGCCTGAGTGCCTCAGTCAGTTAAGCGCCTGCCTTCAGCTGGCTCAGGTCATGATCCCAGGGTTCTGGGATCGAGTCTTGCATTAGGCTTCCTGCTCGGTGGGGATCCTGCTTCTCCCTCTGCCCACTGTTTCCCCATTTGTGCTCACTCTCTCTCTTTCTCTCTGACAAATAACTAAATAAATAAACTCTTAAAAAAAAAAACTGTGTCTGGTTGTGAAGGCTTCCAGCCCACACAGACTTCACATTTCAGATTGCTCTGAAATGGATGGTTTAAAGAAGTTTTCTTAAACAGAAAACCGAAGGACAAACTGTAAAGGAACATACTGATAAATGGACCATATTAAAATCAGGAGGCTCTTTTCATGCAAAGGCATCTTTAAGGGAGTGGAAAGGAGAACCACAGGTTATGAAAAGGCATTTCAGTTTGCACACCTGACGCTTCCTATTCAGAATATAGAAAATACCTCCACTAATTCATAATAAAAAGACAGAAAATCTACAAATGGACAAAGTCCAAACTTAGAAATCTAAAGAATGGACAAAAGACATGGCCTGAAACTTCATGATAGAAGATATCTGACAGACACTTGAATAGATGCTCAGCCTCCTTAGTCACCAGTAAAGTTAAAATTTAAACCACAGCTATGTGGATTATGGGGAATTATGCTCATGCAGAATGGCTAACTTAAAAAGAATTGATAGAAAGAAGTGTTGCAATGCCAAATGTGGAAAAACTCTAGCCCTCAAACTTTGCTGGTGGGTGTGGAAGTAAATTGAGGTGATGGGTTTGAAAAATATTTAGCAGTATTTGAAAAACGGGTTTGGTGATTGAAAAGATACACATCCTATGACCCGTGTGTGTATTTCTACCAATCACCTATCGTCTATTTATCATTTACTCTCTGTTGATCTATTATCTATCGATCTATCATTTCTCTATCATCTACCTGTAAATTCTTGAGTTTGTACCAGTACCTCCAATTTGAAGTTCAACACAACATGTGTTTTTTGTGGTTTTTTCCTCTAACCTTCTGACATTCTTATGTTTAGTCTATGGAAACTTCTCCAGTAGTAAGTGACTTGACTTCCATTATCTTCAATACATTTACTTATTTACTAAATCCCTATGTCAACATTCTCCTAATTATGTAGCTAGCTTAGTCCCAGTCTTGTTGGCCCTGATGTGGGAGTCACCCTCTTGGACCCAGTCCTATAAAATATGTAGTTGAGTCCATGGTCTTGCCCCAGCCCTTGTGAACACACCAACCAAATGCCTAGCTCATTTCCTGGCCCAGACCCAGTGAACTTGTCTGTTGAGATCCAATTTCGACCCAAGGGAAGGAGAACAAATATTGACTCTATGATACCATGACTTAATTAAGCAAAGCCTGAGAGAAGGACCTGTGTGCCGATGGTTCTTTTGGAAGTGATCCCAGGCATCAGGACTGAGTAGGCACCATAGATGAAGAAGGAGGAGAAGCCAACCCAAGTATGCATAATTCAGGTCAGCTTAGAGGGCAATGGGGACTGATTCTCCTGAGATTACCTGAAAAGCCTATGGAATGGCTCCCAGAATCAACCTCTGGGAAGAAGGGTAGCAGAAGTGTTTGGACATCTGCCTCCATCCTGCATTGGTGGAAGGTTGTCACCCAAAGTGTTTCCTCTCCCACACTTCTGAACCTTAGGCAAATGTGCAGGCTGAGCCAACTCTTGACCTGAGAAGACACCCCAAAGAGGAACCTGTGGGTGGAAAGCAAGACATGAGGAGGACACTGGCAGCGGATGCTGAGAGAGCAAAGTGAATCATGACTTGAGCTGAGGGTGAGATCAGAGGTGTGCCCAAGAGGAGACATGCCAGCTTCCCGCGACTTCCCCAGTCTTCACCCCCATTTGACAGGGGAATAAATGGGTTCACAGAAATGAAACACTCAACATGAGGAAGTGGATTTTTCAAAGCACTGCTGTCCAAGTCAGGCCATGGAAAGCATCAGCAACTTAAATGAGATGATGCATGATTTAGGATAATTATGTTCAATGTTGTGAACAAAGTTTGTTGTGAGTTAAATATAATGACACAGTCGCAGAGTACAGCTAGCTGGGCAAAGCTTGGGGAGAACAAGCGGGCTGTGTCTTGACTGTGGCCTGTGGGGGTCAGTTTAGGGTGGGTCTCCATCCCTTAGTTGGGGATTCGTGGTGCAGCTCTTTCATGAAACCAGGGGTCCAGGCCTCATTAGCCAGCTTGTCCTTGAGGCTGTGGAAGAGATATTGGAACTGGATGTGGCCCTTGTGGCCAGCTGACTCCCAGCTACCTTATTGCTACTGCAGCATGGGTGTGCTACCTTGGACTTTAGTGGAAAGCTTGTCTTCAGACAGGTGATATATCTGACTGGTGTTTGCCAGTAGGCTGGGCTCCTGGCTGGTGCGATGATTTTAATCCAGGTCCCTTCCTTCCCCATTCTACCATAGCCAACAGGCACAGCCAAGTTTCCAAGAGACGTGGCTCCTAGAACTGGAGAGAGCTTGTGAGGTCACCTGCCAGGTCCCCTTGCTTTCTGCCTGTGACACAGTATAGGCTTCCCTTTCATATGGGGCATCTTAATGCCAGAGAGAGAGATTAACATTGACTTGACCTAAGTGACACAGAGTCAGGGTCAGTTCTGGGACCAGAATCCAAGGGTAATGCTTCCCGGTGCACTGATCTCGTGGCATCTCTCCACATGATCAACCATGCCAGGCTCTACAGAGCTGCGTCATCGAGAAAACTATCCTCTTTCCCTCTGTGAGGGATCTGGTGTTGGTGCTTTACTATGGTGGGCCTCATATCTGAAAATGGAGCCAGCTATGTTCATGCAGTCCAAGGGAATCTTGAACTTAAGAGACCAGTAAGGAAAGGAGGTCCCATGCCTTCAAACAGATGCTTGCAGATTTGGGAGATTGGGGCTGCAGATACCTTCATTCCGCATCTTTAGGACACCAGCCCTCTAAATAGTTGCTTTGTGAGATTGTAAGAGAAGGCCTATGTCCCGGGCCAAATGCTTTCCCTCTCCAACCTTTGACACAGAACTCCGTCTTGCCCATTCAACCCAACATCACCCCCATGACCATCCTGCTTCACCTCCCCTGCACCATTAACAGTGACGTGCCCTCAGGCTCTCCCTCCCACACTCCTCCCCGTCCTCAGACACCAGGTTATCCTTCCTCATGTGCACCTTGCATGATACTTTCCTTCTCTCCTATTTCAAAACTTTTAATGCATCTTATTTTTTCCAGTGTCCAGCTAGATGGGAACTCCTCCCTCTGTCCCAGCTCTTGCTTCCCCTCCTGGACCAGCTCAGAAGAACCTTGTCATTTCCCATGGCATGTCATCCTTCAAGACCAGTCCTTTTAAGGATGCTTCAGAGAAAATCCTTAAAAGAGTCCCTAGGTGGTGGACATCTAGGTTCCTCTAGTTTTAAGCTAAGAGTCTGAATTTGAGGATTAATTAGATGGATAACACTTGCGGCATTAGAGAAAATTTGAGACAAGAGGAAGACTGGACAAAGGGAGGTGTGACAAGAAAAGAAATGGGCAGGTGACATTGGGGACTGGAGCCAAAGGGCAGGAGCACCTGAATTCTCAGTTGCATCTGAAACACTTCTTAGAGGATGGCCCCTCGACCCCAAATTGCCAGCCATTGCTGCCATTTTCTGCCGCCCGGCTAAATGTGACCCCATGAAAAATAAGACCAAGTAGCTTAGAGTCCTATATTTCTTTTTTTTTTTTTGAAAATTCCATAGTCATTAAATAACATTAACTTCAACCACACTACACAGCAGACCTTTGACATACAGGAGTGATGATTCACAAGAATACAGAAATGTTTCACTCTGATGATCCCCAAAAGGACCTCACAATACTGTAGACACATTGGAGGGAGAACATTGACATCCTGCCATGAACTTGACTGAGCTCACAGAAAAGAAAACATGCCACGGATTCTGTGCTTTATGTTCGCCAGGATTTATGGCAGATAAAGTCAAAATGTTAATAACTTAAATATCATTAAATATTATTTGAGAAATGTGCTTTAAATTATTATACAACATGCCTCTTGTTGTACATTGTAATAAAATAAGATCGCTCTGCCCTTGGGGAGGGTTGGGGGAAAATAAATAAGATTTTCTTCAGGCTCTGTCTCTCGGTCCAGGTGCAAAGGTACAAGGCTTCTGGGTTGAGGACTTTTGGTCCAGGTGCTTCATGTTATCCCGGACCCATTTCAGCTGGGGGTCAGCACAGATCTCCTTGGAAGCTTTGGTCTTGAAGCTGTTGTGGGGAGAGAGGGCAGTTAGATGGAGCCCCTTGAGGTGCCTGTTGGCTCCTAAACTTGAGGGGTTCTTAGGTGAGGGGGCTAGATAGGGACAGGTGGGAGGGGATGGATGGGAGGAAGGGCTCAAAAGAAAATTGCTCATGCTATCCCAGGGGAGACCCTCAGGCTGCTGGCTGAAGGAACTTGGATGATCTGACCAAGCTCCTAGAAAGGGAGCCTGGAGGGAGTATGGATATCCCTCCTGTGGGCTCAGTTTCTCCCTGGGGTAAAAATCCCTTTGGATCAGACGATATATTTATCTGACTTGTTTGGGCATGAATCCTGATCTCTTTCTCTTGTACAGAACTCAGAACTTTCGGCAGAGGGTGCTAGAGCATGGTCCACTTACATCACAGCTTCCTGGGGACACTGGCTGTTGGTGACCCTCGTGTAGCTCTCCAGTTTCTGCAGGGGGACCTTCCTTTTGACCACATTGAAGCAGCAGGTAATCGGGATGGAAACTGAACCTGAAAAACATTTTGCGAAGAATGAGAGTTAGAGGGCATCATAAACATGCATTTGCAAGTACAGGTGAAGGTAGGAGAAGACAAAGCAAACACACAATTTCCAACCAGGACCGAATGGTCCTACGTCCAGTGCCTTAATCCACATTGCATGGATAAATTGGTAGCGAGGAGTCCATTTTCGCTATGGAACTACTGGGTCTTCACTGTTGACTGGGGATGAAGAAACGACAATAACCCTCTAGTGTCATTAGGAGGGTCTACTGACCCCAAACCTCTGACACCAAATAGATAAGTTCTAAGACCTTGTTTCCCAGCGTTCTGTCCCCACGGGCTCTAAAGCCAACCAGTGTCACAGCTGAGGGTCCTCTGGGTCCTTTTCCTCCTTACGTAGCCACTGGTACATGGGCTATAATCCAAATTTTGAAGCCCCGAACTATAGCTCTTTTTTTCCTTTCCCTCCACTACTGCCTGAAATGTCCTTCACATCCTCAATCAGAAATGGTCCCCACATCCCCAAACAATGTAAGGGTCATTGAGGTAGTGGTTGCGTTGAGTGTTTCTTCTCCAGGCTGGTGTCAGGAAGGACCATGGGGACCGGCCTCAGTGACCCAGGCATCTGGTTCTGGCTCTGACTGACTGTGCCATGACAGCTCTTCTCCTCCCGCTTGTTGGTTTCACTTTCTCCATTTCTGTAGTGTAGGCTAGGCAGCAAGCATGGGATGACTCATGCTGGGATGAGAGTAATGACAGTTATAAGGTAAGCCTTAGGATGAGAGGGCCTTACCTGGCTGGGCGAGCACCTGGATGCCGAAGGCGGCGGCCGTGAGCAGCAGGCACAGAAGTGTGGCGGAGACCTTCATGTCGGTGGGGAGCAGGGAGCTTGCGTTGTGAGCGCTGGAGGTTTCTGGGTTGGTCTCAGCCTCTCTGCTCCTCTAGCTCCTTGGGCCACCCTGACTGCCTTTTATTGAGAGCAGAGAGCATGGGCGGGGCCTTGACATAGGACTTGGAATGAGCTGACTAGGCACCAGCTCCTGGGGGTGATTTCCGAATGCTGGAAGAAGGAAGCTGAACAGTTTCAGTTGTTCGTTTAGACTCTGTGGAGCAGAGGAGAAAGGGAGTGTGTTGTGCCTAGCAAAACATAGGAAGTGACCTCATGGGACGGAGAAGGGCTATGAGTTCTGTGAAATGGAAAATGATCCTTTGGAAAGGAAGAATGATAGCTGAGGTCAGAGTGGAGTGAAGACAGTCAAAGGCCTGGCCCTCTCTGGGGCGCAGGAGGCCTAGGATGGGGCCTTAAGTCTTTGTCCAAACTTTGTATCAGACTCAGGGCTCAGGCATCCTAAACTAGTCAGGCTCATTTAGAATGCCACGCAGCCTGATAGAACCCTGGTGGAACGTTGGAATCCAGAAAAATCTTCGTCTTGATGCCTTGCAATCTTATATTACAGAGCATGAGGACTGGACAGCACGTACTGACCTTGTAGGGTGGTGGTTTCCAAATGTTTTCTTTAGACGCTAAAGTTTCTTTCCAGGTGAATTCATTTGGAGAAGCCTGATAGTTCATGCAGATATAGGTAGAATGAGTCTGTTTGAGAAAGGCCTTCAGTTCCCTTTGTTTACACACAGTGCGAGCAGGGGTGGGGAGGGAAGGGAAGGAGCTAGACTTGCAAACCACTGACCTCCTGCGCTCTCTCTCTTCCCCTCCTGTGTCTGCCATTAAAGTATCCTGCAGAAAGTACACTGCCCTCACGCTCCCCTGTGCTCTTCCCTCAAATCTTTTTACTCTCTCTGTACGTTTGCTTTCCAGAGTATCAAGTAGCTGGAATCATACAGTATGTAGCCCTTTCAAATTGGCTGCTTTCACTTAGAAATATGCATTTAAGGTTCTTGGTGTCTTTTCATGGTTTGGTACCTCATTTCTTTTTATTGCTGAGTAATATTCCACTGTATGTATGTATTATTTTGTTTATCTGTTCCTCTATTGAGGGACGTCTTGGTTGCTTCCAGTTTGGGGTAATTCTGAATAAAGTCTGCTATAAACGTTTTTGTGTAGGCTTTTGTGTGGACATAAATTTTCAACTCATTTGGGAGTGTGATGGCTAGATTGTATGATAAGACTATGGCTAGCTTTATAAGAAGACGCCAAAGGGTCTTTCAAAGTGCCTGTACCCTTGTGCATTCCCACCTGCAGTGAATGAGAGTTTTTGTTGTTCAACATCTTCATCAGCATTTGTTTTTGTCAGTATTTTGGATTTTAGTCACTTTACTGGGTTAGTCATATCTTAGTGTTTTAATTTGCAATTCCCTAAAGACATAGGATGTTGAACATATTTTTATATGTTAATCTTCCATTTGCATATCTTCTTTAGGGAGGTGCTTTGATGAGGTCTTTTACCTATTTTTAAATCATGCTGTTTGTTTACTCATTTTTGAGTTTCTTATTATTGAATTTTGATTTTTTGTATATTTTGGACACAAGTGCTTTAATGGATATGTGTTTCACAAAGATTCTCTTCCAGTGTGTGGCCTGTCCTCTCACTCTTTTAATGTTGTCTTTCACATAGTAGTTTTTCATCAAAAGTCCAATTTATCAATTATTAATTTCATGGATCGGGCTTTTCATGTTGTATCTATGAAGTCATCACCAAACCCAAAGTCACAGTTCTTGGAAATCAAAAAGGATCCATCAAATGAAGGGAATTCAGTGTCATATCCTCAGTCTAACCCTGATTAGTCAATAACTAGCCAATGACTTATTCAATGTGACCATGGACAAACTGACTCTGAGAGTCACTGTCCTCATCTATAAAATATGGGGTTTTGACAAGATCAAGGATGGCAAATAGTTTTCAATCATGTATTATCTTGATAGAGTTATGATGGATAATCAGAAAGGTTTTCTGGAAAAACCAACCAACCAACCAACCAACCAACCAACCATGAGGCCTTAATTTGGGTTACTGAATATAATGCCATAATTGATTACTGATGTCAGCTGTAGGAAGTGGTACTTCCTATGTAGCACAATTTCTATTCCTGGGTTAAATAATACTTCAGCTCTTTGGTAACTTATTTTGTCTGTGATTATATGCAAAGGATCCAATCAGAGACAAGGGTGGCTAGTATGACAGGAACTGGCAGGGCGGTGTTTTCAACTTTCAGTCCTAGGAGAGGCAGAGTAGCCTGGTAGTTAAAATCTGGATTTAGATACTAGGATCGCTAATATCTGTGTCAGAGAAGAATCAAGTAATCTAATTTCTTTATAGTTTAAATTCCTCACCTATGCTGTGTTTTTCTTATGTGGAAATTGAGATTACTGAAAATTTTGAATCATCCGACACCAAAAACTTACTCAGCACAGTTAATATATAGTAAGTGTTCAATAAACAAGCTGTTAGCAGTAGTCAAATAAGATGAGTATTGTATCTAGAACAAGCTAAGAAGGGACTCAGAGTGTGGTTCTTGGTCTCTTGCACAAGTTCTCCCTTAAATTGCTTCCGAACAAAGCTATGTGTTGGGACAGGCCTCCGGGAATGCCTGTGCTATAGATGAAGAAATAAAGGAGTCTCCTGGAAACAGAAAAGAAGTGGGGTTCTAGGGTCCCAGCATGAACCAGGAGAAAGGAATGTTGTGGAGGCCTTGGAGGAGCTGGGGGTCAGATCCCAGGGTTGATATGGCAAAGGGCCCCGAGGTCTTAATTCTACAGGGAATTTAGAGATCTTAGCCAGTAAGTCATGTCGATTATGCAATTTCCCTTTCTTTTTTTTAAAACCGAATTCGAGAAATCCCAACATAAATAGTTAAAACGAAACTTTAGACCATGCAAGCTCAGCAACCGTTCTATCCAGGAGCTTGGCTGTACGGTTCGAGGAAGTGGTCTTTCTGCCTCTAGTCTTTCTTTTACCCATGGTGCTTTCCCGGTAAGCATAGTCTTAAAGCAGTTTTGGAAACCCACTTACAGCTCGGTGCCTGTGAAGGGGGAGCCTCTACCTGTGACTAGCAGGGGGGAAATGAGCGCCCGGCTATGGAAAAGAGATCTGAATTCTTAGGCAGTTCTCGAGGGATGCGATGGGATGAGAGAGCATCCTGGGAATCAGAATTGCTGCCTCTCTTTTCCAGCTCAGTCCCAAGTGTCCCCAGTGGTCATAAAATTATGGGATACATTGGAAGAGACATTTGCATCGAATGTAGTCCAGTTACATGGAGTCCTTACAATGAGACAAAGGTTTATAAAACTGAAATGATTTGTCATGGGTCATACAGCTGCATGACAAGCCAAGGCCAGTGAGTACAGCATGTCTGGATGTCAGCCATTATGAAATTCAAAGTTAGAAGTCAAGGAGCAGGCAGAGACCTGCAGAGAGGTGCTCAGAAGGCCCAGGGACCATGCAATGTCCTGGTCCCCTGGTCTGCCTGTAATATCAGGATTCTCTGGACAAGTGTTAATAAGATGTATCTTCACCACTTCAATATAATGACTCGGAATCTTTGAAGATGAGGTCTAGAATCCTGTTTGTGAAATACTCAGAGTGATTTTTAGTCACAGTCAGTTCGGGAACCATTAGGTTATAGCCCAAATGTCTCATTTACAGATGTGTGCACTGAGGCACAGGGTGGGAACATGATTTGCCCAGAGTCACCTGGACAATGTGGTAAAGAACCAATACCAGAACTCAGAGAGGCAGTCACCACACCTAATTATGCATTGAGCCCCTTTACTTGATGCCTGGTACAGGCAGGTTCTTATTCTAGCCACGTCCCCAGGATCTCCAATGTTTTGTGTCTGTAAGTCCATTTCGCTGGGAGAAGTGACCTGTGGGCCCAGCTGCAATGTCAATGATTTCAAGAAGGATCACTTGATAGGTCTTAACAACAGTGGCACGAACAGATTCTGTTGGACTTGAGGACATGGACCTTGGTGGGATAAGCCCACCAAGGCCTTGACCTCTTCATTCCCACTTGATGTGGAAGATTTGCCTTGCACAGAGGATCTTCTGAGACCCAGTAAACTCCAGGGAACTGACTAGAATTTTAGGATAAACTCCTGAACAGTGTTTGGGGAAAAGGGCTGGGTTGAGGAAAAGAGGTAAGCAGGGTCATTGGACTTAATGTGAAGACAAGACTGTGCTATTTTGGGAACGAGGACACTGTCTTAATAATACTGAGCTCTTCACTTGCTCCTGGGTCTTTGTGAGGAGCCATTGGGTTGTGGATAGAAGTCTCTGGGCCTGCTCTTTGGTTTTGTGGGGGGAATTTGCTATGACCCTGGGTTTCTGGTTGGCTTGATGGGGTGGATTCGAGGTATTGCCTCACCCTACTCTGTCTCTGGGGGGACCATGGACCAGTGTTGTACAGCACAGCACAGCATTGCATGGGATGCCCCTTACCCAGCTTCCAGTAGCTTCTTCACTAATCACCGATTGCCAGCTCTGGTACTGCTCCAGGCTTTCCTCGCTCGGGCTGTTGGACCCTTTATCCAAGAACACCCTGGTCGCCGTGGCAGGTCAGCGACACGGAGGTTCTTAGAGCAGCTCTGCCTGGAGTGACACATGTCAGTTCTGCTGACATTTTATTGATCAAAGCGGGTCATACAGCTTGCCTGCTTTTGAGAGGGCATGGAAGTCTAATCCTAGTGTTCAACACAAGAATGAGAACTGAAAACTTTAGGGGATGTCTCTCTGGTCACCACCACACACTCAATGGTATCCACCTCAATTTATTAACTGCCAAACTTGGGAAAGAAGCGACTGTTCTGTGAGATACTCCTGGATTGAACAATTTCTATTACTTCACAGTCAAATAGTCCATTCTTAAAAAAATTTTTTTTTGTTTTAACCTGAGACAGATTGGTGGGTCCCATCATCTTTAGTGTACCTCCTAATATTCTAAATTAAGCCTGATGTATTATTTTTGTCCCCCCCATCACTGACTTTTATATAAATGTCAGGGAACTTACTAATGAGGACCTTACCACATTATCCACATCAACTCTATTACAAAGCCCTTAATGGATACAGGTGTTAACAGGCCCTTAGGGCAATATTTTGATTTTATTATTTATGAAGATCATAATTAAATTTATAAAGCCCAAGAACCGCTACATTAGTAATCATCGAGGAATGGGAAGGAGTCACTGTGCCATAAAATGGTCCAGGTCACATACAAAATAGTCACTATTTTGTTTATAGCAGAATTAAAAAAAAAAAAAGTGGGACCATGTAGTCTACCTAATTTAAGACTATATACTATAATCAATAATGTTCTGGACCAAACAGGCTTTATTATTGTTATGTCAAAAATAACTACTGGTTTTGGGGCACCTGGGTGGCTCAGTGGGTTAAGCCACTGCCTTCGGCTGGGGTCATGATCTCAGGGTCCTGGGATGGAGCCACATCAGGCTCTTTACTCAGCGGAGACCCTGTTTCTCTCTCTCTCTCTGGCTGCCTCTCTGCCTACTTGTGATCTTTCTCTGTCAAATAAATAAATAAAATCTTTTTAAAAAAACTACTGGTTTTTAATTTATTTTATTTTATTTGTTTATTTATTTACTTTTGGTCTTTATTTTTTAAAGGTAAGAATGCGAGCATTTAAGTCCACTGTAGCAACTTCAGGTCAGTATAATACACACAACTGTATTCCGCCACACCAATGTGTGAATTGTACACATGCAGATGTAAAGCATCCTCCTCAAAGCATCCGTCCACACAGGTGGGAGGCAGTGGGCAGTCCTGGCATCGGCGGAAGTGCACTTGCTCATACCTGTCAGCAGCGGGGGGCCTGGCCTCCCTCCGCGCTAGGGATCGCCAATGAGAGATTGTTCTCGCAACTTACAGTTCCCAAGTGTTCAGGTTTGGCTTTGTGGGGTTTAATTCAATTGTTTTTTTCCCACCCCAATCTCTGAAGTTGCTCTCACCCTCCAGAATGGCAGGGTTCTGATGAAACTGTGGTTTGCTTACCTGGGACTCCTGCCATCCTTGGGAATACGGTGCTTCCTGCCCTGGCAGGTCTCGGGTCTGATGTTCGCAGAGCACACTTCTTTCTCTCGTCTCTAGCCTTGCCAAGACTTGTCTAAGAAGGACTTCTGGAATGTTTCCCAGGCCCAAGCTCTGACATCTTCCCCAACTCAGAAGACAACACCAAATGACTTTTCATGGTTTTCAGTGGTTGCCCACTCTTTGTAGGAAACAGAAAAAATAAAAATAAAAAAAGAAACAGAAGTGTCTAAAAGAGAGGATGGATGGTGTCTGCATTTAGGGTGACCAGCTTGTCCTGGTCAAACCTGATCAACCAAACCAGGCCTCGAATTTCTCTTTTCTAGCACTGCAAGTCCAGTGTCCCTGGAAATCCCTCAGTGCCCTCTCAGGAGGGACAGTTGGTCACCCTAGTGCGGGTTTTCTTTTCTTTTCTTTTTAAAGATTTATTTGTTTATTTGAGAGAGAGAGTGTGTGTGTGTACACATGGGTGAGGGGCAGAGGGAAAGAATCTCAAGCAGACTCCTGGCTGAGCATAGAGTCCCATATGACTCTGGGCTTGATCCCATGACCCTGAATGAGATCATAACCTGAACCAAAGTCAAGAGTCCAACCCACCCTTAACCGACTGAGCCATGCAGGCATCCCCCCACTTTATGTTTTAAATGCTAAGACTGAAAAATATAATAAATATTAAGATTGAACTTGCTCATTTTATTCCTTTCTTCCTTTCACTGTGGGTGTATATACATATGTATATACATATTTATATGCATATTATATAAGCATATGTATACATATCATATATAATATATATGTACACATATTCATATATATCATATACCCATATATCCACTTTTCCATGTACACATATACAGACATAATGTAATATGTCTCCTTTTCACTTAACATTGATCATATATTCTTCCAAGTCATTAGATATCCTTCAGTTGCTTAACTTTTAAAGGCTTCATACTGGTGTTATGTATGTGTGTGTGATATATACACAGTAAAGCATTTCATTATAGTTGGGTACATATATATATTATGTGCTCTTGCTTTTAAAATAATTTTAATTAAGATAAGGATGAAAAAGCCAATTTAAAAATCTTGACCCACATCTTTATTTATTTCTGTAGCTGTAGAATTAATATATCACAAGGTATGAAATGCTGAAGATTTGCATATTGCCATATCACTTTCTAGAAAGTTTTACCCTGGACATTTATTATTTGCAATAAGCAGAATGATGGGCACTGCCCTCCACCCCCATTCTCCACTCCTAGTCCCCAGAACCTGGGACTATGTCACCTTACTTGGCTAGGGGGTCTTTGCAGATATGAGTCAAGGTGTGGACCTGGGAGGTGGGGAAGTACCCTGAATTTTCCAGGTGGACTAGATTTACTCACAAGAGTCCTTAAAAGTGTGGACATCCTTTCCTGCTGCTTCAGTGATGGGAAAAGGAAGAAGAGATTCACACCGAGGGGAACTTGACCCAGACTTCTGGCTTTGAAGATAGAGGAAGTGGGCTCTGAGCCAAGGATTACAGTAGCTTCTAGAAGCTGAGAAACAGCCCTTATCTGACAGCCATCAGAAAACAAGGACCTCAGTCCCATGACCCAAAGGAACTGAGTTCTGCCAGTCACCCAAATGATCGGGAAAATGGTCTTCCTCTAGAGCTTCTGGAAAGCAGCACAGCTTGATTTGGTGGGATGAGATCCATGGGTGACCTCTGACCTCTAGCCCTGTAAAATAATAATTTTATGTTGCTAAAGTCATTACCTTTATGCTGATTGATTATAACAAGAATAGAAAAGCAACACATTATCCTTTAAAAATGACTGATGCTTTGTTAGTTAATTATTATCATAAGTACAAGCAAAACTAACCTATAGGGATAGGATTCAGCCTAGAGGTTCCCTTCTACCAACTGGATATCAACTGGCAGGGAAGAAGGGCACCACGAAGACTCTGGGGTTTGGACAGGTTCTACAAATGTTGACCTGGGGGTGGATATGTGGAGTGTCTGCATGTACAAAATTGAAGTTAACAAAATTGAAGTTAACAAAAATGAAGTTAAATTCATTGAACTTCATGGTAGGGACGTATGACCTCATTAAGAAAGAAGTGAAGGGAGGCCGTTGTAGTACCCGCCTCTTCAAGTGTTTTTTGCTGGTTGATATGTTTCTGGGTGCGCTCGGTGACTCATTTTTAACCTCGTGAATTCTCTGATCATCTCTTTAGTTCAGGAGTTCAATTCTTTTTCTTATTTCTTTATACGAAGCATGGTACTTCTACCTTTTTTGGAATCCATGTGCTGAGAACACGGCATCCCTCTCAACGACACAGCAGTCACAGAACAGGATACATATCCCCTGACCTCAGGATTTCCTTTTCGAAGAAAACAGAACTTGAGACCTTCAGGATGGCAGCTTTTTTTTTTTTTTTAATGCTTCTGGGACTGTCCCTGTGGATTGCATCACACAGCACTGACCCACACAGAAGGTGCAAGGCCACCGCTCCGCTGGCTGAAAAGTCCCAGCTGTATTCAGTCTCCAAAGACCTGGTTTGGTACAAAAGCCAAGAATGAGAGATGGCTGCGGAAGTCCATTATGAGGGTGGCAAGCCTAACCCTCACCTGTCTCCCAAAGAGCTATGTGACCAGACTAGATGCGGTGATGTCCACCCTTCCTCACCTATACAATGTGGGGATAACAAGATCAGGGAAGTTCAGTGGTCTCAGTGCAAGTGTCAACCCGAGAGTGTGGTTCGAAATGCAGTGAGGCCTCCCCTTGCTCTGTGAGAATAGTGATGTGAGTCTTTACAGAAGTCCTCCCTGGCCACAGGGTTGGGGATGACCCCAGCTTGGGGACATGTGGTCCATTTCTAGTCCAGGAGATAATGACACTCCCCTCTACTTTATTCTTCTGTGATTATCTTCTTTCAATGGGCCCAGTCTGAGACTCGGACATCCAGGAGTCGGCTGGAAAGAGTTCCTTGCTGCTTGGCTCTAGGACAGGCAGGATAGTTGTCACAGTAATGAACTCTGGAACCAGACCTCCAGGTTTTGGATGTTTATTTCCACCTCTGTGCCTCCGTTTCCTTATCAGTGAAATGAGTGTGAGTGAAACAAGTTGACCCAGGGAAAGGGCATCGAAAAGTGAGTTGTTGACATATGGTAGGTATTTAATAATTTAGCTGTTAAGCATGTTCATAACAAGTGAGTGCAATGATCAGAGGAGGGGCCCCTGGCGTGGGTACCAGACCGAAGTGTTCCCTCGGCTGTTTTCATGTTTCTCGATGAGGACAGGGGACAGAGGTGGACCCCCAGCAAGACCTGTGCTGTCCATGAGGCAATAACAAGTCTCCTGGATATAGGGAAGAGTGGGGGCCCTGGGTCCCCGAATGAACCAGAGGCACAAAATGCTTTGGACTGGGAGACAGATCGCCAGGGAGAAGAGACACCGGGAGGCACCACAGCCACGTTCTGCAGGAGATCAAAGGCTGCAGCCAGCAAATTCCCTCGATTTCACAATTTTCCTCCTTTGGTTTTGGTTTTAAATTGGATTTGGGAAATCTTAGTGTGAAAAGCTAAAACGAAACTCAGGATTGTCCAAGTTTCTGCTGCTGCTCTGTTCCCAGGGATGTGGTCACCCTGCCCCCTCCCTCTCTGTCCTCTTACTTTGTAGTTAGCTGAAGCCAGCACAAAGGCATGCTTTCCTCTAGGAGCTGGACGATGAGACTGCAGTCTTGACAATAGGTCAATCGTGGGCAGGGGTTGATGAACATAGAAAAGGAGTCTCCTGCAGTGGTAACTCATCTCCACCTTTGTAAATGCTTCCCAGGGAAAGTCAAGGTCAAGGTCAGGTGGAAGAATGTCCTGGAATTAAAGGTCCTGGCTACCTTTTATAGCTTTCCCCCAGATTTATCCAGAGATCGCAACATCAGAGCAACAATGGGGAGAGACGGTAAAAGAAAAAGGTGACGTGCTTCTTGGAAGGTTATAAAGCTAGTCCGTGATGAGTCAGGAGCAGCGATGACCAGTGGTGAATGGGTGACTCAGACAGGTCCTTACAAAGATTACCATGCCATTTCAACACAGAGTAGGCAGGACTGAAAGGTGAGAGCACGAAGGCATCTCAGGGAGCCTCCAGTACCCGGTCCCAGACCAGCCTGTGCCGCAGCTCCCCAGGGAAACAACAGGAAAACCTGAATGAGGCACATTTCCAAAAGGCCAACGTCCTGACCCAGTATCTCAGAATAAGACCAGGTGCAAGTGAATTCTATCTGCGCTCGCGCACGTGGAGCCCACCTCACCCCTCCCCGCCCTTACAGTGCCCTCCATTCTGTCCTGGGCCGGAGTGATTTCTGAGCATCAGTACACGTGGTGACGTCTTAGTCACTTGTACTCCAAACCACTGTGTGCTTCTACACTTCGCTGGAGTTTCCAGTCTCTCCTGATGAGATCCTGGTGGCAGCAGGCACACAGAGCCATGGGACTCGGCAGGAGGATGAAGAAGTTAATCTGGTTGCTGAGTGCTCCCAGGACTTTGGATGTCTTTGGGTGGGGGTGGGGGCTTTGACAAAAACTCTGCCGGGGCTGGCGACGGCTGCATTAGGAATGGGTTCACGGTAGCCCAGGCCCTGAGATTAAATTTGAAACACGTTTCCTTCCCTCTCTTTCCCAGCCAAGGCATGTGACAATGTTTTGCCCAGAGACATGGATTTAGAGCTGGGGGAGGGGAATTGTGAGGTCACGGGCCGCATTCCCTCACTTCCTGCCTGGGACACAGAATCGTCGTCCATTTAATGGACAGGAAAACTGAGTCCTGGAAGGGGACCTTGACAGGCTTGAGTGCATGGAGGAGTCTGGGCGGCTTGTGTAATCAGCACCCATGTCTCCTGCGGCCCAGGCTGGGACTTTCCCAGTGCCCCAGGCTGCTAAGTGTGCCGTGGCAGCCATCTTTCCCCGAGACGGGCGGGCATGAACCTGGCTAGTTGGTCTCTACCTTTGGGGAGGGTCCTGGTTTCCATACAAGTCAGTCCCGTTTTGGAAAGAGGAGCTGGCAAAGTTCATGGACTAAGTTGGAATCTTAGGGGGCCCCCCAAGAAGGGCAGACGCTGTCCCTAAAATGTCCCTGAACCTCTGTAGTTGGGGTTTTCTCAATGGTGAGGGCAGAGTATTTTCCTACAGGCCACTTTATGATAGTGGGGAGCTGGATACCTGAGTCCCTGGCCTTCCCTCTCTGTCCCCTCCTGAGTATCTTCAGTAAGTCTCAGCGTTTCCCATCCTTCCTGAAACTGCCTCCTCTCTTCCACCCTCCCCGTTACTTCTTGCCTGAATCATGACCGAGACCCACACTTGGACCCTCCCTTCCGTACCCCCTCCTGCCCACAGCCGCACCCGCTTTCTCCTGCTCAGACACACTTCTGATAAGGGCATTTCCCTTCCCTGTGGGTCAAACACCCTCAGTGTCTTTCTCTCGCCTGCAGAACTGCACTTAAACTGTCCATCTTGACTTTCCTCTAAGATCCTCTAAAACAAGACTCTAGGCTTGCATCCTAGACTTTCTAGAGCTTTCTCCAATCCTGGACCAAATCCCAGCCAAGTTCTGTTTCTCCCCTCCTCTTCTCGTTGGCCCTCTGGAGCCAATGCTGAAGCACATTCTCCTCTCCCCTCATCCCTCCTTAAGACAGACCCTCGTACGCCTTTTTCAGTGAAAAGTGTCACTTGTTCATTAAATACATCGTCCCTTAGACTTCCTCTGAGATCGCAGTTCACAGAGGATCAGCATTTCTCTGGGGCTAAAGATAGATGGAGGGGACAACTAGAGGTAAGAAGCACATTCCTAAGGCTATTGCGGGCAATTGAATGGGAGACTCTGGCTGGCACGAGGGAGAAGAGGCCGGCAGCTGAGGCAAGGGATGAGTGTGAGCTGGCGCTTGGTGTTAGACCAGCCCTGCCTCTCCTGCCTCTCCTGCACACTCCTTGTGTGGAGACTGGCCACAACAAAAAGCCACTCATCAGAGCATGGTCCCCATTTCCTAAACCCATGAAGGTGTCTGGGTTTGTCTCAACCTCTCTGCTCCTCTGGGGGCTCTGCCCAATTTTTATAGAGTTGCGATCCATTATTCTATAAGGAAGTGGAGAGTTAAGGGGAGGTAGGGGAAGCCTTTCCCTCGCAGGGTCACCGTCGCGGAATGATGAAATGAGATCTGAAATCGCAGAGTAGGCACTGGGCCCCGGGATGGCCTCTGGGATGTAAGAAAGGGAAGCAGTGGGCTGGGACTAAGACACACATTTTCCACCCAGTGCCGAGCAGGGATGGGTGATGAAAAGGGGAGTGTAGTCAGCCTCAATCTAAGACCGGGAGATGTTTGGTGTTGGCTCATCTTCAGGGTTCCACTTCCTCTTCACCGAAAAGCCCGTGCTCCAGAAAAGAGGAAGAAGGGAAAGTGGTCACAAGAGAGGGGAGCCGCTCCTGCCAGGGGCTCAGCACTGTGCCTGGATGTGCCAAGCAGAGGTGTGAGACAAACCCGGCCGACTCTGCTAGAACCCAGGACAGTGACAAGTTAGAACTTAGGCTGGATGAAGGATTTCCGGAACCCTCGTTATAAGGGTCTTGGATCTCAGCATCAGAGGCTATCAACCTGGGTAGCAGATAGAGATTTCAGAGTGATGTGGTTTTCCAAGTTCCTTATAGTTGACAAAGCATTTCCCCAAGTGAGACTGCAGGGGGAATCCCAAGCTGTCAGCCAGGGCGAATGGAGTGGTCTGCATGATGCTGACGTTGGAGGCCCCTGTCCCCTGGAGACTGCTGCCCCCCATAGCCAGAGTTCCAGCGAACAGCCAGGCATGAGAGGCACTGATCTAGTTAAAGTCTTCTTCCCCTGAACACACATCAAGACAGGGTTTAGGAGGCCATAGTCAAGGACCCCCTGTGCAGACAGGCCCCACGTGCTTCCTAGGTGCCGAAGGTAAGTTCCCTCTAGTGGACGGTTGCCGCAGACTGTGGAAATCCTGTGCTCCTGGGGGAATGGACCACTGCAGCAAACACTGGCTTGGACGCATTTTAGGGACGTTTGCCCAGATGCCTCTGCATTCTGTGCTCAGCCCTGCTTTTGACTAGGGTCCCTCTGCGCCAGCAGACAGTCTTTGTTTGAGGATCTATGTAAATACATGGAGGTGGGAATGGCACAGGGGCTCTGCCCAGGGGGGCTGGACACCTCTTGTGGATGTCACATCAATAGGTCAAGGGCTTTGATCTTCAAATTAGGCAGCTCCTTCCCTCTAGGAGCGTCCTCGGGGTAAAGGCCCAGAACACTCCTGTCCTGGGACCAAAGGAAATGCCTACTGTTGTCTACTAGATGAAAGCCTGTGCTCATCAACCATGGGATGTAGGAGAGGATGCGGAGTAAGGAGCTGGAGCTCAGATTCCCCTTCTGGAAATGGGGTTAACAAGTTGGGAGGGTTAAATGGATTGATGCCTGAAATGCGTTCTGAAGAGGGACTTCCGTCATCCCCGATTCCCCGCGCCTTGCACCGACAGTCCACTAGAGGGAGCCAATCCTCCGCTCGGAGAAGTCAACCTGGGCTGTGGTCCCTGCCCCGGTCCAGAAGGATGGTCTTCTACAGAGTCTTGTGGGCGACGAGGGAGAATAAGTTTTGTTTTGTTTTAAGATTTATTTATTTATTTGAGAGAGAGATAGAGAGGCAGAAAGGGGCGGGGCAGAGGGAGAGGAAAGACAATCTCAGCTGACTCCCCAGAGTGTGGAGCCTGAGGCAGGGCTCCATTCCAGGACCCTGAGATCATGACCTGAGTTGAAATCAAGAGTCCGGCACTTAACCCACTGAGCCACTCAGGGGCCCCAAGGAAGTTCCTGATAATTGTATCAGTCGTGACTTTTAGGGACCTCAGAAGAAGTTGCTGGGAAGGGGTTCAAAGTGTAAGACAATGGAATTCTCATATTCCTCCCTAAACCTGACTCAGGGTTTCAAACCAGACCTGTTGCCATGGGCATGGTTTTCCAGGAATACCTGTGCTTTGGAAAAGGAACCAGGAGGAATGCCAGGTAGAGGGGGTGGGGGGCGGGGGAGTCCTAGAGGAGTCTGGGGATGGAGTGATGCCCGGCGTCACAGCTGGGTGAGTCCTCAGTGACGCCAGCCAGGTGGGTGGTTGTTTGCATTTTGCAGCACCTGCCCCCAGACTTGAGCTCTCTGCTGTCTGGGGAGCTTCTGCGTGAAATGTTAACCCCATCTCTCCCACCATCTGGGGTCGGCAGCTGTTCCGTTTGGTTCAGCTGCTTTCTGCAAGGAGGCGCGGTCTGGCTTCCTTCTGTGTTCTCTCTCAGTGACCTCCCAGCCAGCACTCACCTAAGGCAGATGTCCTTGGCATTGCTGCTGGTGCGTGGACAGATGGAAGTCTGTGATCGGGAGTGACTCCGGTGGGAGATGAGTCCTCTGTCCCCTTTGGAAACAGAGCCCCTGGCTCCCTACCTGGTCCCTAAAGAGCAAGAATGATTAGGTGGGTTGTGTCCCCCGGGAATCCAGGCTCCCACCTTTGTTTTAGGGCTCTGACTCCAATTTCCCCTGAGACCACACAACTAGAGGAACTGAGTAGGACCTCAGAACAAGCTCTCTTCCACCCTCTCCTTTTCAGATGGAAAAACCAAGGCGCAAGGACAGAAGCAAAATCCTTCAGGCCACGCAGGGTAGGAGAGGCCTCGGGTCCCAGAGCCCGTGTCATCTGCGGTATGTGTTCTCCCCATGCCAGGGCCTCCGTTCTCCCTCTACAGAAGAGAACCAGCGGGCATTTGCTCCCAGCCTTTCCCGAAGTTGCTTGGAAGTCCTCGGAAGGAACATTCTACAAACTCATTTTCCTGCAGAGTTCAGCCTGCAGCCACCTTGGGTTAAATAATAAACAATTGTGGCTGTTTCTGGTACGTCCGTGCTCCGCGTGCCAAGGCCTGGGGAGTGTGCGCGTGTTCTCTGATTTAATCCTCCAGATCAACTTCTGAGATGAGGGCTCTGACTCCGCTCATTAGAAGGATAAAAGAATGAGGCTTAGAGAAGCTAAATGCTTTCCTCATGTGAGACAGAGCTCCCTGAAAGTGAGAGCTGCCTCTTTGTGCAGACATGACTTTGAACTACGCTGAACACACACCCACATGCCTTTGTCACAGTGCTGTCTCACCAGTATCTCAAATGATACTGGTGGGCATGTCAGTCTCTTCTTTACCAGCAAAATTAAGCCAGTCTGGGGCAAACCGAGCTAAAGCATGTCCAGGGAGTACAATAGCGGCCCCAAGTCTCCCCAGCCCCAGCCCTAGCCCATGGAACTAGAGCCTTTGGGGGAAGATATATGCCCTCGATCAACTCATCAGTACTGTATATGCCCAACAGCTAAAAATCACAGATCCAGGTATCAATAGGAATGACCCTACTTACTGTCACTCCCAAAGACTCACTTGGGGGACATTGTGTTTCCTATCCCTATTCCTATTCTGTGGGTTCAGAAGTCCTGGTTCCCTAAAGAAAAACCAGGCTTTCCAGCAGGAGTCTCATTAAACCTCAAGCTATACCCTGTCTCATTCGACTTGCTGGCTAAGAGACCCACAGGCAAGGACAGGAAGGAGTGACCATCGTGGTGGGGTAATTACCCCAGGCCAGGAAGAGGAGGTAGAGCTGGTTTTACCTGATGAGGGCAGAGGAGACCTGCTTGGCTTCCATGTGATCCACTTGGCCGAATACCTATTGATACACCTTCATCCAATTTTGATGGACAGGTGAATGTCTGAGAAGAACAGATGACCAGGGACTGAACTCCTCAAGAAGGAGGAGTCAGCCCTGAAGTCACGCCACCTGGGCCAGGAGAGGTATTAGCTGATGTGGAGGGAAATCTAGAAGGAGTGATGGAGGAAGGAGTAGTAAGTATCTACAATTCTGATCTTAGTTTCAGTGTGTATGTGTGTGCGAGTTCCAAGCGGTTCTCTGACACATGCTAGGTGTTATACAATTCAACTTACTTCTGACAAGATCTACCTGGAGATAGCATCAGACCTCACGGGGCAAGGACTCATTCCTATGAGACTGCCCACGCCTAGGGCAAGATGAGGTTTGTCCCCTGTGCTTCTGAGGGACTGGCTGTAGCGTGGAGGTTCCCACGACCCACCTCTTCGGGTTTGATTGATGTGCTACAGCGGCTCACGGAATTCAGAGAAACACTTTTACTTATGTGATTACTGGTTTATTGTAAAAGATTTCACTCAGGAAGAGCCAGATGGAAGAGAGTCATAGGGCAGGGTGTGGGGAAAGGGCATGGGGCTCCATGCTGTCTTAAAGGGCACCACTCTCCCCAAATTTCCACGGACTCAACAACCAGAAGCTGGCTGAACCCTGTCCTTCTGAGGTTTTATGGAGGCTTCATTATATAGCCGTGATGGATGAAGCCACTGGCCGTTGATGATGCCTCCATCAGTCTCCAGAGTCCCTCTCCCCTCCTTGGAGGTTGGGGGTGTGGGACTGAAGGTTCCAACCCTCTAATCACATGGTTGGCTCCTCTAGCAACCGGCTCATTCTTGGGTGTTTCCAAAAGCCATCACATTAACATAAGAAAAGGCCTCGTTAAGGCTCTCATTACAGGAAACTCTGAGGGTTTTAGGAGGTCAGTGCCAAAAATAAGGTTGAACCTCAAACATACATGTCTTATTATAAATCAGAATATCCCAGTATTATTTACAGCCTCAAGACCAGCTGCGGCAGTGAGGAGGGGGCCTCGTTCACCCTACTAGCCCTCCTCTTACAAGTTTCGTGAGAAGAAGTGTCCCATCAGATTCCCAGAGGAGTTTTCTAGGACCTATTGTATCGCTGAGTGGGTGTGCACCCAGCACAAGGGCTGGGGCGGGATGGATTCCCTGGTGGGCAGCCAGATCCTCCCACCCAGGACCGCTGTGCTCCTTCCCCAGCTACTGAGCGTGTGCATGGGCAGCCAAATGCTCTGAACTGTTCAAACTGCCTTTGGCTGATGAGGGCTGTATTGCCTGGAGTCATGACCTTTTCCGGGAGCAGCTAGCCCCAGTGACAGATTGATACGGAGTATGAAAGCCTGGGTCTTCCTGCCCAGTTCTAAAGCTTCCTGTGGGATTGGCCAAGACCTGCATTGTGACTTCTACAACACACATTCTCTCTATTGGGTCTTGCTTCTTTACCCTCCAGTAGTCTCGTGCTCGCTTCGGCAGCACATATACCCTCCAGTAGTCTCTTCATGACAATTGCCATCAAAGGGTCTGCTCCCCAGAGAAACCTTTTGATGATATCCCTAGTTCTGGGTTGGGCATCTGTGTGCCATTAGAAGACTTTAAGACCCGCCCCTCCCCCACGCCGCCAATATTTCATACCCACACTTTGGTGCTCCAGGGGCAGGTGATGCTGTGCCACTTAAAAGGGAGTTAGGTTTAGGATTCCTTGAAAGAACAGATAAAGCGTTTGGCATCAGGGATGTGAGCGAATTCTATTTAGTTTTTTGCAAATGGAAGGTACTTTCCTTTCCATCTGCTCTCGGGTCTTGATCCCCTCTTCAAGACTTGTCTGGGACCAGCAGAGCTGCTGACCCCAGTGAACTATCATGTGGTCACCCTGCTGGTGGTCTGTTGGCATCTGCCTCCTGACGCTGGGAGGTGAGTCCCTGATCCGCTTTCCGGGCTGAAGTCGCTAGGTAGCAGGAGAGGTCCGGAGGCTTGCTGCCCCTGAAAGGAACTCCAGTGATTTCTCTGAATAAGTGCCATTCCCTAGAATTTCTCTGCTGGCTCCTGTACTTCTACCTGAGTCTCTCAAAGAGAAGCTTCTAAGAAAGGCTCAGTCAGAAAGAGGGTGGGTGTGCCAGGGACCTCGGCCTGCCTGACTTGGGAGCGCGCATACAGAACCTTTGCCCAGCCTTCGCTGCTCCAGTGGGTGGAGATAGTCCTGTGTTCCAAGAAAAGCGCTCTCAGGGCAGATTTTGTGAGGTCCTTTGTCAGAGTTCTTAGTTCCCTCCCTGAAACTCAGTGATTCTCAAATGATGGACGGGGTTAGTCGAGGCCCAGGGTAAAATAGTGAGAGACACAGGCTCTAGGGATAAAATGGAATTCACCTGTCTCCCTGGTCAGTGTTCTTCCCGGTGTCTCATGCTGCCTCGTGTCACAGCCACTACACATAGTGATCCAAGGTTGGTTACATCGCCTCGTGTCACAGCCACTACACATAGTGATCCAAGGTTGGTTTCGGTGTGAGTGGTGGCCCTTAGAGCTATGGAAAGCAGTGAGCCTGCTGGATGGAATGCAGGGAGGGGGCCATCGGGCCTCCAGACTGGTAACCTCAGACCATATGAGGTTACACCAATAGGGCACCTGTGACCCTTTCCTGCTAGGATGACCAGATGCTTTGGGAAGGTGTTAATTTACATATTTTGTTCCAGCATAATTATCAATTAACTTTAATTAATTAATTAATTAATATGATTTTAACTATATGTTATATAATATACGTTATATATTTATATATTATATAAAATTAATTATAATTTTATTATTAAAAATAATTAATTTTATTCTCAAAACTGTCTTAATTGGGGGTGATTAAAATGACATGTTGCTATGACACGTTCATCTAATTACTATAGGAGTGGAGCACAAACTCCTCACCTTCCTAGACTGACTGACCTCAGCCTTCCTTCCCAGATTCCCCCACTGCCGCACTTTGACCCTGACCCTAACACCTTCCCAATGGGCTTCCACCCAATTTGATGAACACATCACATTCTAGGCCTTTGCTCAAGCTGTATCTGTGTCCTTTCTACCAAGCCAGAAATACCTTTTAAAAAAACCCTGCACTTGTCCATCCATCAAAACCTGGCTGAAGTCCCAGGATGTAGCCTCTCTCAGTGCCTGTAAAGCCTTAGTCTCTATAAAGCTCTCGTCAAGGGCCATCTAGACTTCCTCTGATTTCCCAATGTTTTTATTGTCTGAGTATTTGCGACTGGAGAGCAATCAGGGCGGAAGGTCAGGCGTAGGGAGAACACCGCAGGTTGTAGCAATAGGCTGTTGGAGAGGCTTGGGACAAGCATGAGGTTGACTAAGAAAGGCTTTGTGATGGGGGTCCTTCTGTGTTGAGTGGCTCAAGTACTTGGGGTCTGGAAGACCATTCTTGGGGGCCACAATCAGAAGGATGGAAAAGGTGTGTCTGCTCCTCTCAGACTTACCCTGAATCTCATTGAAGACCAGTTGGGCCAAAGGCCATTTATCAGGAACACAGTCCCTTCCACTAACCCCACAACCATACCACTCACCCCTCCTTCCATCTTTCTCCCCCCACCAGCTCAATATAGATTCCCCACAAACATTACAAGTGTGAACTGTGATGAAAAATATCTATTCTTATATATTCTTAAAATAACATTTACTTTCATTTAATTTTATGAATCATATCCTTGGTTTATAAGAGCAGTGTTTTCTTAAAAAAACAAAACATCTTCATGGGGATGATCCTTGCCAGGACTTTCACAAAATTCTAGGGAGATAGGGAGATGAGAAGTCACATTACTCATACTTTGCAAGGGTTGAGGTGGGGCTAACAGAGCAAAAGGGACCTACCTGACCCAAGCTTGATATTTTAAAAATGACTGATACTCGTGGCAAAGAAGTTTTAAGATGTCAGTAACTTAAATGCAGTATATTTTATTAAAATGATTAAACAAAAGCTTTTCCTCTTGGAATGATGATGAGATGATCTTAGAATGAATCTTAGGAAGACCAGGGAAAATGAGTCAAGCATTTCTCAGGCTCTGGTTTGGTTTCAAGAAGGTAAATGTTTATGACTTTGATTGGGGTCTTGAGCCAAGTACCTCATGGCATCCTAGAAACACTTCTCCCTGGGACCATTTCCCTTGGCCTGTTTGGTGGGAAAGAGGGGAAACAATGGGACGGATCCTCTTCAAAAGTTGTGTCCATCTAACCCTAAAAATTCCAGGACCACCTGCCATGGGGTAAATGGGTTGCCATGGGAGAGGAGGAAGGGGACAGAGGAAGGAGGGAAAACTGGGGGTTAGCTGTCCCTCCTGATGGCCCAGTAAAACCAACCTTGCTCATGACTCAAAGAAACTAGCGTAAACTGAACAAGTCTCCAGGCAAGGAACTAGGAGTGAAGATTTCCTGTTGTGGAAATTCATAGATTGGATTACAGATGTCGAACTCTCAGAGACCATGGTCCCAAGTAACTTTGACACAATCCTATGTCTGACTCTGCCCCTGGGAGACGAATTTTGGGACTGAGAGAGGGTGAGTTTTCTTCGACTTATATCACAGTTTTCTGCTGCTGGTGATTCTTTTGTAGTTCTGTATGAGTGAAAGACTTCCTACTGGCCACCTTAAAGCAGCAGATTGTTGGGCTAGAAGCTGAATCTGGGGGAGAACTTAATAGAAAGGATGAGCCACTAATGATATGTAAATACTTAAAAGCATGACTTTGTAAGAAAAGAAGGATATTTCAGAGACGGTAAGGAAATGTAAGAGGTGCAGGTAAACCCATCTGTTCTGAGGTCCTGTGTCTCTGCCTTCGACTCAATGTCCCCAGCTGGGACCCATCCCCACCAGCAAGGGTATGGGAAGATCTTGGTCAATGCAATAAGCTCTATTTCTGTCACTATGAGGAGCTATGTGGATGTGTGATAGTCCCAGTACTGTTCACCAAATAGTCTCCATTCTCTGCTTTCTGGATAGTTGGTAGACTTTCATTTCTTCGTCGCTTTTGGTTGATTGGGACCATTAGCTAGTTTTGACCAGTAAGTGAGGAGATAAAGTGGCAAGCCTCATTTCTGAGCCAGAGTTTGAAATTGCCCATGCAAAAATCCCAAGAACATTCTTTTCCTTTATCACAATAAGCAGTGATATTCCCAAGAACAGCTGTTCCTCAGTCAAGAATCCCAAGTCTAGGGGCGCCTGGGTGGCTCAGTGGATTAAAGCCTCTGCCTTCAGCTCAGGTCATGATCTCAAGGTCCTAGGATAGAGCCCCATATCGAGCCCTGCACCGGACTCTCTGCTCAGTGGTAAGCCTGCTTACCACACACACACTCTCTCTACCTGCCTCTCTGCCTACTTGTGATCTCTGTCTGTCAAATAACTAAAAATCTTTAAAAATAATTAAAAAAAAAAAAAAAAGAATCCCGAGTCTATGAGGTTAAAACTCTAGCCCATACATGATAGATATTTGGTACAGTGATATTTGGTACTAACCTTTGTTGTTCTAAGCCACTGGTAATTTAAGATTTTTTGCTACCACAACATGCATTATCTCACTTGGATTGACACGTGTAATAAACTGAAGTCATCAGAGGATGGAGAAATGAGTCATGATACAAATACCTAGACCACATTCCTGAGCGGAATCAAGCATGTCACCCTGAGATTCTACTGAGACCTCATTCCCCTCATCTCACCCCTGCTCCTGAGGGTTTCCAGAAATGCCTGGGTTGCACTTGTGGGAGATGCGGGGTCTCCAGGTTTTTGGCTGCTGTGGTTGAGCAAGTATGTTTCCTTGGTAGATGTAATTTCACAACTGCTGGGTGATTAGAGGGCCTTATCAGCAAGTGACTTTCCATTTTTGTGTTTTCCTTCCCGAACTTTGGATTTGACATGGACCACAGATACCTCAGTGGGAATAAACAAACTGAAACTTAGATGTCCAAGTTCAGTAACTGCCCCTCCAGCTGCCTGGCTGTCTCCATAAGTGGGGGCGGCTTCTTACCCAGCCAGAAGTGACCTAGGCTGGATCCACTACTTTCTCTGGTCTGGTGTCTGAAATATGTAGGGCGTTGGTGGGGAATGACTGAGTGATAGGAAGGAAATGAGTTCCTCATTGTGAAAACAGAATCTTAGCTTTCTGAGTGTTTTCCAAAGAAGGATGAATGATCAGTGGAAAAGGATCCCAGGAATCGGGCTTTTTTTTTTTTTTTTTTTTTTTTGGGCAGCTGTGTTCTAGATTTCCTCTAATAATGTGAAGTTATACACAGAATTGAAGAGATATTAATTTTAACTTTATTCTAACCCTATCTGATTTTTTAAAGTTTTTATTTATTTTTAGAGAGAGAGGCAGCAGAGGGGTGAGCACAGGGAATCTCAAACACACTGAGCTGAGCATGGAGCCCAATATGGGGCTTGATCCTAGGATCCTGAGATCCCAGCCTGAGTCGAAATCAGGAGTAGGGAACTCAACTAACTGAGCCACCCAGATACCACTTAGCCCGATGCTAAAAAAAAAAAAAAAAAATGAGAGACCTGGGGACCAGCAACATAATCCCTAAGGCAACATGGTGTGTTTTAGGCTGAGCCTGATTCTAGAACCTCTGTCTTGTGACTCCCCATGTTGTGAAACTTTTACCACATCATAGTCCCTGGACCCCTTTTCCCTTGTGCAAAACGGAACCAAGTAGGGTGCGCTACCTCTCTTCCTCTCAAGGGTCACTGAGACCACGTCTGCAGTTTCTTATTACTTTGGGAGGAAGATTACCCCAAATATATGTTAGCATAAAAATTCTAACCCTGTGTCTGAACAGACATTTCTGCAAAGAAGACATCCAGATGGCCAATAGACACCTGAAAAAGTGCTCCACATCACTCAGCATCAGGGAAATACAAATCAAAACCACAGTGAGAAACCACTTGACACCAGTCAGAATGGCTAAAATCAATGAGTCACGAAACGACAGATTTTGGAGAGGATGCGGAGAAAGGAGCCCTCCTACACTGTTGGTGGGAATGCAAGCTGGTGCAGCCACTCTGGAAAACAGTATGGAGGTTCCTCAAAAAGTTGAAACTAGAGCTCCCCTATGACCCAGCAATCACACTACGGGTATTTACCCTAAAGATACAAATGTAGTGATCCGAAGGGGCACAGGCACCACAATGTTTACAGCAGCAATGTCCACGATACCCAAAATATGGAAAGAACCTAGGTGTCCATTGACAGATGAATAGATAAAGAAGATGTAGTGTATATATATATACAATGGAATACTATGCAGCCATCAACACCACCCCCCCCCCCCGGAAATCTCGCCATTTGCAATGACATGGACAGAACTAGACGGTATTATGCTGAGCGAAATAAGTCAATCAGAGAAAGACAATTATTATATGCTTTCACTGATGTGAGGAATTTGAGAAACAAGGCAGAGGAACATAGGGAAAGGGAGGGAAGAATGAAACAAGATGAAACCAGAGAGGGAGACAAGCCATAAGGGACTCTTAATCTCGGGAAACAAACTGAGCGTTGTTGGAGGGGAGGGGTAGGAGGAATGGGGTGACTGGGTGATGGACACTGGGGAGAGTATGTGCTATGGTGAGCTCTGTGAATTGTGTAAGACTGATGATTCACAGACCCGTACCCCTGAAACAATTAGTACATTATATGCTAATAAAAAAATTCTAACCATGTTTCTAGCAATTAGCAAGTTCTCAGTAATGATGCCAACTTGCTCAACGTACACAAGCAGTACATTGCTTCATTTCCTGCAGGTTCACTTATTTAAATACTCCAACAAACCTACAAATTAGGAATTCTAATTAGGTTCATTTTAAAGATGAGACAACAAGGCTTAGGGAAGGTAAGCAACTACCTCTTTCATGAAATCATTTATAAAAGTGAAGTCTGCTTTTCAGAGCTGCCCTGAGAAAAACCAAAGTTCTCTTTTTAAAAATTTTCTTACTGTTTATCACATTATCTTGTATAATACTCTTGGGGCAACCAACTTGAGTCCTTTGCACGACGATTAAAATGGGACAGGTTGGTGAAAGTACTTCCAGGCATCAGTTGGTCACAACAACGCCAGCCTATGCTTCCACAACAAGCATGGAAATCTCAGCATCTCACTGCAAAAGGTATTTCTTTGTTGTTCATTTCACCGCCTGACATTGGTCAGGCAGCTTGCCCAAGGCACTCTTTTCAAAGGAGTAACTCAACGATCCAGCTTCTTATAAATCATAGCCAGCATCTGGGACATGGAAGCTCATGTTCCAGATGCTGTCTGTGATTTACAAGTAGCTGGGTTGCCCCATGTTCACTGAGGCAAGGGAGAGAAGGCTGATAGAATGTACAGGGGGCTTTAAAGAACCAGGCATGGAAGCAACTTCTACCACATGTGTCTCCACCTTGTGGTCCTAAGTCATCCTATGGCTCCAAGTGCAAGGAAGGCTGAGAAATGAAGAGGAACACATGAAGACTTGGTAAGAACTAATAGTTTCTGTGCAGTCTGTCCTTTGCTCACTGCTTCTTAAAATAGCTTAATGAATCAACCAATCCCCAAGAGAGACCAACCCAAAGTCCTATAAAGTCATTGCACCAAAATAAATGCCCGGGATCTCTGGATGGCAAGTGGTCCTCTCTGTCAGGTGAGGGCATGGATCTACTTTGTTCAGTGACCTCTGAATTTGCCCCTGACATAATATATCAAGTTTGAGGAGGACAGGTACTTGCAACCAACACCTTCACTGGTGGAGGGCAAGATGGCACATCACTGGCCAGTGCTCTGTAGAGACCCTGCAGTCCTTCAGGCAGATGTTGTCTAAGTCCCTTACCTTCGGTTAGTCTTGATTCTGCAATCTGGGGAAGCTCTTTTGTCTTTTTGATCCTGGGTCCTGATTGCTTTCATGAGGTCCTTCCTTCTACATTATTTCTCCTGGCCACCTCTGAAGTGGGCATGGAAGGAGCATAGTCTCCTACAGGGCTCTGCAGCGTTGGAAGATGGCTTGCTTGAAGTTTGTTTTCCTTTTGAATGGTCAATGGCTATGTGTTTTTAGTGCAGGATTTCATGGGTTTTTTGGCAATATAGTCTAGTTCTCTTGAGAACTTAGCAGGCTTCTGATCTCTTTCCATCCAGCCAAATCTATCTGCCAGTAGTCACAGCCCATTTCTTTCTAGATACATTTCTAAAATTATTTTTCTGCCTTTTCCTCTCTCCTCCTTCCTCTTAATGAGGCTTGAAATGTCAGGGTGACAAATTTAATCTGATTTTTGCCTTTATTCACTTCATCCAACTCAGGTTTTTTTCCTGGATTTTTGTTACTGAAATCTTTTTACCTTTTTCTCCTTAAATTAAGCCTTTTCTTAGTGTTTGGGACGTACAAATGACTATAGATGGCTTTTCCAACAATGTAAGATTCTGTTTCATTGTTGCTTTAAAACAAGTCAATGCTTTCTTGAGTTCATCTCTTTCTCTCAACACCCTGACCAATACAAACAAAATCAACCAATGCATTACTAATGCATATTTTAAAAACTTGTTCCTTGGAGCTGTAATTTCAGCAGAGAGGACCCAACAGCTCTGACACTTTGTAACAAGATTCTCCATCGTTTCAACCTGAGATAGTTTCCTCACTGTCGGCTGCCAAATGTCAAGTCAATGCTACACATTTTAGGTTTCTACTGGCTACACACAGTCATGACACCAATTCCTCTATTAATTGGGGTTAAGCTAAGCTCCCAACTTCATGACTTAATATAACAAAGGATTATTTATTTTGTCTGTCACAGAATAGGGTAGGCCAAGTGGCTCTCCTCCAGTGGTTTAAGGGCATGGGATGCCTCCATCCAAAGGCCGAGATAATTTGGAGCACATTGACTCCAAGGTCAACATGACAGAGGAAGAGAAGCCCAGAAGTATGAGCTGTCATGGGGAAGTGGCTTACATCATTTTGGTCCTCACTTGGTTGGTTGGAATCCAGTCATATGGCCCTAAATAAATGCAAGGTAGGCTGGAAAATGCTGAAGAGCACATGAGCATTAGGTGGGCATTTACAACTTCAGCTCTTTCCAAGCTGGTGCATGTCCAATAGCTAAGTCTAGGAGGTAGGAAAGTTCAGACCAAAGTCACTCTTCATGTCTAAGCCGGAGGCACAGATCAGGCCCAGAGACTGCACTGACCTGAAAGAGGACATCAGGGTGTACCCTTCACACTTCTGGAGACAGGGCTGAAACCAGTTAAAAAGTTGGAAGGGGCACTTTGTCCACCCAACACTCTGTATTAGAATCTTTGGTGATGGTACTTGGAATTCTGAATTTTCATTAATGTCTAAGAGATGTTGATGCCAATATGAGAGCCATAAATCTCCACAGATGGGGGCCCAGTCATGAAAAATAACTTGCCCTAATTTACTAGGCACATTGGTTTTACACCCAGACTGATTTTTGAGTCCCATTAAACTCCATGCCCAGTTATGGATCAGCTTCTGTTCCTGGTTGTGGTTTGGAATTTCTCTTTAACGCTCTGTGTCCAAAGAGGCCCAATGAGGACAATGAGTTCAGAATTCCTTGAAAATGAAAAGACAGTCTTGGCAGGGAGAGTGTAATCAGATTCCTTCAGGCCCTGGGCACATGGAACCCATCTCTTCTTCCTCATTCTACGACCTGACACTGCTTGATATTTGCCTGGACCACGGGACTTGCTGTGTTTCATCGCACTAGAGTATCCTTCTTTTGCCTGGTTGGGCTACTGTTGTTCCCCACTGGCATTTGAGATGTTTGGGGTTGAGGACAATTGGGAGGTAGGGAGGAAAGGGCTGTTGGACCTGGCCTGAGCATCCACGAGTCATCTATGAATTGTCTGCTTGCCACCAAAGTGTCCAATTTCTCCTGGCACCTTGAAATTTCTATGGGAGTTTTGAGCAACCCTCTTTCTCCAAGAAGCTCAGCTTAAAGTTATCAAGGGGTTTTCAGCATGTTGCCTTGTCATGCCCTCCTTGCTCATACCCTTCTGACCCTCCTTGCTCTTCCTCAACATATAGAGTTAGAGATTTTATATGACATGTGGTTCCCAGATGTGGAAGGGAAGGTCTGAGGTACTACTCTGTTAAGTCCTTCCTTGGTTCCTCAATGCAGGTGATACTTGTATTATTCTAGATTCAAGGGTTAGAAGAAAGAATAATGCAACAGCTGAGGGGAGAGGCTCTTGGGAAGGATGTGGGATGGTGAGAAAGGAAATAATTTCAGAAAGGAAAAAGGTATTTGAATGAATGGCTGAAGCTGATGTCAGTTAGAGCTGTGGAGTTGGCCAAACCTGGCCCTAGGCAACCTGACTCCTTGCTGTGCAGGTTAGCCCAGCCTGGGGAGAGACCAGAGTCCATCCTCTGCTCATTCCCCCAGAACACTAGTCCCATCTTCTGAAACCAGCCCTCCTCTCCCTGGTACTCCCACCAGCTTTATCTTGTCCTTTAAAAAGTCATCAAAGTCAAGTTTTATCCAAAAATACATTTTACGTAAAAATTCAAGAGTTGTACATATAAAAATACTCATTTCTAGAATAATCTTATGGTTTCGTAGGGACATCTCCTCTTAAAAATTAAGTATATGTGTATTTGCTTTGATTCGTGCAAAGATCTTCATGTTACAATGAGGTAGAGAGGAAGGGAGCATCCGGCTGTTTTTAGGGGGCTGAAGTCATGGGATATGTCCGAGGGCTTACATTTAAATTACATTCAATTCCAGAGCACATTAAATTAAAATATTAACAACTTAGAAGACATAAAGAATTACTTAAGAAAAACTATGATTCACATTATTACACAAATCTCATATTCCTTAGAATTATAATAGAACAATCTCAGAAGGTATGTTGGAAAAGATAAGGAACATAAACGAATTGTTTCCTGGGTACTGCCTTGCCTTCACTGTGGGCATGAATGTTCACGGCTTTCGGGTTTGGGTTTTCTTGTCCAGGTACTCCATGAGATCCCAGACCCACTTCATCTTGGGGTCAGCACAGACCTCCCTGGCCAGTTTGGTCTTGAAGCTGTGGGAAGAGAGGGCCATTAGAGTGCACTGAAGATTCAACCTGGGAGTGTAACTCACTCTGTGGGAAATTGGCCTGTCGCATTAGCCTGGGGTGATGCAGGAGGATGATGGAAGGAACTCAGGGGAAGCAGCTACTTTTGCTTGCCCGGGGAGAAACCAGCCTGTGTCCTGGATGAAGGAACCAACATCTGAACTAACAGCTAGACAGGGAGCTGGGAATGAGAAGTCTCTATGTTCTCCAATTCCCTTTTCCCACAAAAAATTTCTGGGATTGGATTAGAGCTGATCTAAGCATCTGAGGGTTAAACTCCAACTCGTCTTATAATAAATCTATCCACTGTCTGGGAGCAGAACTCAAGGTCAAGGGTTGAGTGCGGGTGATCATGGGGTCACTCACATCACAGCTTCCCGGGGACAGTAGCTGCTGGTGATTCTTCTGTAGCTCTTCAGCTTCTGGATGCGGATCTTCTTAGTGGCAAATCTATAGCAACAGGTGGCTGAGCTATTAATCCCGTCTGTTGAAACAACAACAAGGGTTATTTAGGGTGTGTGCTAGAACTTCCTATTTGTAAGGTAGGGAACGGTAAGGAGGAGAGTCGAAGGAAAGGGATCCTGGCCACTCTAAGTGCTGTGTCTCTGGTCTGAACCTCTCAGTCTCATCGGCACGGACTGTGAAATGGAAGGATACCATCACAAACTGAGAGGGGAAGAGGAAGTGGCGACAACTCTGGGTGTTGTTAGGGGGACTCATAGGAAAGCCCAATTCCTTAGGATGGGGGACTGCAGCTGTGGGTCCCCCTCTGGTCTCTGAGCAATCTAGGCCTGGTTGTGAGTTTCCCTGATCCCCAATGCCTCTGTGGAGCCCTATCTCTGGATGCTGGACTCAACAAAGCACAGTCCAGATTCTGGGTCTCCTCCTTTCCTTTCTACCACTTCTGGTAATACCTTGCACACCCTCCACCAGAGTCCCCCTCTTTTTGATCACCCCAGTTCCCCCAAACATGGCTACAAGGAGCAGGGGCACTGAGGGGATGATGGTAGAGCTGGAGACCTGGAAGGACTGGATTTGGGGTCCATGGCTGGAATTCCCGGGAGCAACCGAGTGATCAGTTTCACTCTTTGTCCTTTTCTGACTCTCCTGATCTCAGAAAGCAGTCATGGACAGGAGACTGTGTGTGGTCCTCCTGCTCTGGTGGCCCATGAGAACCCAGAGGTGTGGTGATGGGCTTCAGGGGGAAAGCGAGAGGGCCTTACCTGGCTGGGCAAACACCTGGGGGCAGAAGGCAGTAGCTATGAGCAGCAGGCAGAGAAGTGTGGCGGCGACCTTCATGTCGGCGGGGAGCAGGGAGCTTGGGCGTGAGAGCTGGAGGTTTCTGGGTTGGTCTTAGCCTCTCTGCTCCTCTGGTGGCTTTGCCCTCCTTTTATAGGAGCAGACAGGAATAGAAAGAAAGTGAGTGGGTGATAGGCAGGACTTCATTTTGGAATGAATCATAGGATGGAATGGTACATGTGCTGACCCATTGCCCCGCCCTGGGAAAGATGCTAGAAAACGAGAGAGAAGGCATGATTGATGTTGGCCTGACTTCCACTGAATTCAGGGCTGGTATGCAAGGTGTGGGCTATGCCCAGGCGGAGTGTGATCTATGACTCTCACTAAGGGTTCTGCTTTTTTGAAATAAAATGCTTCATGTAGAAAAAGAAAGGAAGTAGGGTTACCAAATCAAAGAGATGTAAGGGATTTCCCCAAATTTTCCTTTTCAGATAGCATCTCTAGGACACCTGGTTCCAGAAATCCTTTCCTGCTTTAAACCCTGCGGGCTTTTCTTAAATCCAAAAAACACAATAATAGAACATAAGCAGAAAAGCAGGTTTCAGTATTCTTAGAATAATACCTAAAATTGTAGCATCTATTGTCATAATCAACTTCCCTCTAACCACCCATCAGAAAACAGTGACTGAAAGCAAGAGCAATCATTGATTTTGTTCTTGAATAAGCCAAGGCAGTTCTTCCTCGGGGTTTTTTTGTTTTGTTTTGTTTTTTGTTTTTACATCTTTGCAGCTGGGTGATGGCTGGGATTGGGGTCATCTCAAGACCTTCACTCAATGTCAGGTGTCTGAGCTGGCAGGTCTTAAACAGCTGAAGGTTGAATCCAACGGAATCTTCTCTCCCTTCCAACCCCCATCTCTCCGGGGGCCCCTCTCCATAGCTGGATGTGGATATTTTACATGATGGTTTAAGTCTCCCAAGTTCAGAGTTAGAGAACACAGACCACATCTCTTAATTCAATGAACATACAAGAATTTGCAGGCAGGTTTTTAAACCACTACCTGTTCCATAGGCTACAAGGCACATAATAAGATCATGGAATGCCATGGTTTTTAAAATATGTGATTAGCTAGGAAAATATCTCTCCAAGTAAAGCAAGGGAGGGAAAGCCAAATTTATGAACAAAATCAAAGTATACCTACTCAGTTTGAAGCAGAGACAGGAGTCTTCACATGCTTTCCCCCACATGTATTTTAAGGATCCAAAGACTGGATTTTGAAAACCAGTAGTCTGACTGCCCATCTCAAGCTGCCCCTCTCTAAACACACACACTACAAGCTCATCAGCCAATTGCTTATGATATCAATGAAGAAGGGGCTTGATGGGAAGCTCTTAGCTTTGTCCATCTTTTCTACTGTTTTTCAGTCTTTATTTATTTCTGCTCTGATCTTCATTATTTCCTCCCTCTGCTAACTTTGGGCTAAGGTTACCCTTTCCCTGGTTTTTTGAAGTATAAAGTTAGGTTTTTTATTTGAGATCTTTCTTTTTTCTTCTTTGTCTCTTACAGCTTTTGGCTTAAAGTCTCTTTTGTCCACTGTAAGTATGGCTACTCTTGTTCTCTTTTGTTTTGTTTTGTATTATTTTTTTTAAAAGATTTTATTTATTTATTTGAGAGAAAGAGTGTAAGAGAGAGCACGAGCTGGGGTTGGGGGTTATGGGGCAGAGGGAGAGGGGGAAGCAGGCTCCCTGCTGAGCAGAGAGCCCAATGCGGGACTCTATTCCAGGACCCTGGGATCTTGACCTGAGCCGAAGGCAGAAGCTTAAATGACTCAGTCACCCTGGTGCCCCACTCCTGTTCTGTTCTGGTTTTCATTTCCATGGAATATCTTTTCCATCCCTTCACTTTGAGCCTATATGTGTCCTTCAAGTTGAAGTGAGTCTCCTATAGGAAGCATATATTTGGTTTTTTTTTTTTTTTCATTCTATTCATCCACATATGCCTTTTCTGGAGAATGTAATCCATTCACATTTGGTGAGTATCCATAGGTAAGGACTTGGTAATGCCATCTTACTGTTTTCTATTTTGTAGTTCCCTTGTTCCTTTCTCCCTCTCTTGCTGCCTTCATTTGTGAATTGATTATTTTCCATAGTGGTATGCTTTGACTCTTTTCTATTTATCTTTTGCGTATGTAATATAGATGTTTATTTGAGGTTACCATGAGGTTCACATAATACATCTTACAGATTTAATAGTCTATTTTATTCTTGTTGCTTAACTTGGACAGCATACAAAAGCTTTACCCTTAGGGGCACCTGGGTGGCTCAGTCATTAATCATCTGACTTCAGCTCAGGTCATGATCCCAGGGTCCAAGGATTGAGTCCTGCACTGGGCTCTCTGCTCAGCAGGAAGCCTGCTTCTCCCTCTCCCACTCTCCCTGCTTGTGTTCCCTCTCTCGCTGTGTCTTTCTCTGTCAAATAAATAAATAAAATCTTTTCTAAAAAAACTTTTACCCTTTTATCCCTCCTTTTATGTTTATGTTACAACTTTACCTCTTTTTATATTGTGTAACCATAAACAAATCATTATAGTTATAGTTATTTTTTATACTTTTTGTCCTTTACCCTTTATAGTAAAGTTAAGTGTATTTGAGTGTTCTGAATTTGACTATTTACTTAGTTTTCCTAGTGTGATGTATATGTTTTCATGTTACTAATGAGCATTCTGCCCTTTCAGCTTGAAAAACTCCTTTCAGCATTTCTTGTAAGGCAGGTCTAGTGGTAATGAAGACTTCCAGTTTTTGTTTGTCTGGGAAAGTCTCCAGATATCCTTCATTTCTGTAGCACAACTTTTCCAGGTAGTGTTTTGATTGGCAATGTTCTTCTCTCAGTGGTTTCACTACGTCATCCCACTGTCTCCCCACTGTAAAGTTTCTGCTGGTAAATCCCGATTACCGTCCCAGGCTTCCTTTGTAAGTAACAAGGTTCTTTTCTCTTTCTGCTTTTAAGATTCTTTTTGCCTTTGGTTTTTGACAGTTTCATTCCAATATGTCTTTGGAGAAGAGCTCTTACAGTTGAGTTTGTTTGAAGACCTATGAATTTCATGAACTTGGATATTGAAATCTCTCCCCAGATTTGGGATGTTCTCAGACATTACTTCTTTAATGAAAGAAAGTAAGCTTTCTGCTCCCTTCCCCCTCCCTGTCCTTCTGGGACTCCAAAGACTGCTTCTTTTGATGATATCCCATAGATCATATAGGCTTTCTTCAGCCTTCTTTATTCTTTTTTCTTTGTTCTTCTCTGACTAGAACATTTCTAGGCGCTTCTTCACAAGTTCTTTCCTCTCCGTGGTCCACTCTGCTCTTGATGATATCTATTGTGTTTTGCATTTCCTTCATCCCACCTTACACTCCAGATCTTCTTTTTAATGGTTCCTCTCTCTTTATTAAGCTTATTTGGTTTCTGTTTTGTTTTCCTGATTTTATTAAAAGGTCTTTATTAAAAGGTTCTCTTGTATCTCACTGACTTCTTTAAAAATGTCTATTTGAAATTCTTTTTCCAATACGTCCTGGATCTCCATGCTTTCGGGGTCAGTCACTGGAAAATTATTGTAAGCCTTTGGTGGTGTTATGTTTCCTTGATTTTTCATGTTCCTTGAAGCCCTGTTTTGTTTCTTTGAATTTGAAGTAGAAGCAGTAGTCACCTCTTCTGGTTTTCACTGACCAACTTTGGGAGGCAACTTCCTTCCATCAGCTCTGCTAGTGATTTTGAAGCTTTCTCAGAAGTTCTATAGATAGGACTGTTCCATGCTTCCTGCTTCCTCTTGTGACAGAATTCTTAAGCTTGCATGCCTTCTCTCAGTCCTGCAGTACACCCGGCTAAGTGCCAACAGTCTGCCATGCTTTCCCAAGGGTGGAGCTAAAGTCCATGTTTGTGGTCTCGCCCTGGATCATGGCTGCAGGTGGCTTTCTGTGCCGGCCCCCCAAGCTGTCTATCACAGCTTGCCCTTTCCCTTGTCAGGAACACTCACAGGAGGCTAGCCATAGGTTGGAGGGGGTGTTTAGGTGAGGGTCATGGAGTATGGGGGTGCCCATGGGCCGTTTAAGGGGGATCTGCTGCTTTGACATCTCCAGTGGCTTGCAGGCAGGCTTCTTAATGGAGTCTGTGGTGTCATTAGTGGGATCCATGTCCCTTGAACCCCGTCAGAGTCTTATCTGTGTTTGGCCAGCTCCTTTTTGCCCACTCAGTCATGCAGCTCAATGAAACAGTGCTTCAGAGGAGGCAGGAGGCAAATGGGTCTCTTTGGCAGCTTTGTCTTAGCTCAGAAGCTGGGGAAGCTCCCCCCAGTGCTCTTGCTTCCCACCACGGGAGAAATCACAGTTTGAGAGGGTCTCTCTTGGCTCTGGTTGGTGTCTCTTTGGGGACAGAGGGGTGCAGGTAATGTCAAACTGTTCTTCTTACCCTCTCCAATGCATGCAAACTTGACTTGTTGTTGTGTTTTTTTCTGAGAGTGTGCTGGAACTTCTCTGCCTAAAACCTGGGCTTCCACAGATGTTCTCTTATTTGTAAGAGATTGCCTAGGGCAGTGCTTTCTGAGGGGCTCCCAGACCACAGCCAAGAGAGGTCCCTGCAGGTTCTACAGCCAGGACTGGTATCTATATGCTTTTGACCCGATGAATGGGTGAGTGGCTCCTTCCTTGGTGCATGGTGCCAGATCCCACAGCCCCCAAAGTAACTTTTGTCCATGGATAGGTGCAAAATTGTTGTTTAGGGGGAGATATGAGCAAGGGACTTCTTATTTGGCCATCTTACTGACTTCAGTCCTTTTTCTATTATCGTTTTGTGATGCACAGAGAGTACCATTTTATTAGACACCATTTTATTCTGCTTTTTTTCTTTTATTATATATACATTTTTAGTTATTTTCTTAGTGATCACTCTGAAGAGTAACATTATCATGTATCACAACCTGGTTAAGATTAATGCCATCTTAATTTCAACAGTATGAAAGCTTTGATCCTTTGTAGCTCCACCCCTCCCCACTTTAAAGCTTTGATGGATGGAGAAAAGTGTCATGAGCTAAAGAATGCAGGTGGACTCTAAAAGTTAGAAAAAGTGAGAAAACAGATTCTCCCCCAGAGCCTCCAGAAGGAGTGCAGCCCTGCTGAGTCATTGCAAACTTCTGAACTCCAGCACTATAAGGTAATATATTTGCATTGTTTTAAGCCATTAAGTTTATGATATATTGTTACAGTAGCAATAAGAAATTAATAGAGACTTTGATACTTGGAAGAGGAATGTTGCTGTAATGAATACTAAAAATAATAATAATAATAATAATAATAATGTAGAAACAATTCTGGAATCCAGCAGAGGCTGGAAGGATCTTGAGTACAATAGAAAAAGCATAGATTTCCTGGAAAAGATCGTTGGCAGCTGCAGGAAATGAATACACCGCACTTGGCATTCCTTCTTAAACCAGGGCCTCTTGCCAGGGATTCGTGCTAATAGTTTCGTCACACGGAAAGCAAGGACTCCCATGCTTAGCTGCAGGAAAAAAAATGGATTGAAGATTGAAAAAAAAAAAAAAGGTTTGGAAAGGGAATGTGAGCAGATTTCTTTTGGGCTTGAGCTCATAGACAGACCCTCTCACAGCTTCCCCTCCTTTGAGACCCCCCATCTCAAATCTACCTGGCTTCAGAGGGTCTCACGCTCAGTAAACTGTACGGGGATGTACCATTTGCTTGCCCTGCATTCCCTTCCGCCTCCTGGCATCCACTGCCATGAGGGATTTAGTCCCGGTTGGCAAACAAGGCTGCAGATTGGAGAGGTAGAGGAGAGGCAGGGAGGGCTGGTGGACAGGGCATTTGGGTCAGTGAGCTCCGTAGAAAACAGCCAATAAATCGTCCTCTGACTGATGTTTCAGTGGACTTTGGGGAGTGTTACTTGGAGCTTTGATGGAATCCCTCAGCCCAAACCAGGTACCTGGACTGGCTTGAAGATGGAGAAACAGAATCCCATTTTTTCCTCTTCAGCTCCAACTGGTAGAAATGGAAGTTTGCCAAGACATGCATTCGCAGATCCTCGAACCTTGGTTCTGTGGAGTTCCTATTTGTAACACATTATCATCCCCACTTTGCTGGTGGGGAGTCAGAAGACTCAATCTGCCCTGAATGACAGAGTGAGTCAATCCCAGTGCTGGGATGAGAACTTGAGTGCCTCTGTCAGCCAGCGTTTTCCTCAGCTACAGAAGGCATTGCCCAGTTTAGCTTGATACACCAGCCATCTCCCCACCAGATTGGCCTGATGAATCTGCACATTTACCACACAGAACTTATTCAGTAGGGCAAGATATTAGGGCACCTTTGTGGTTCAGTCTATTGGACAGCTGCCTTGAGTCAGGTCATAATCTCAGGGTCCTGGGATAGAGCCCCACATTGGGCTCCCTGCTCAACGGGGTGTCTGCTTCTCCTTCTCCCTCTGCCACTCCATGCAGAGGGGCTTGTGCACCATGCTTTCTCTCTCTCTCAAATAAATAAATAAATAAATAAACAAACAAATAAATAAAATCTTTTTAAAAATAGGGCAAGATATCTACTTTCCTTAGTGAAAAGGCTGTCTGTACCTAGAGGGATCAAATACCTTCCAGGTAAGGTCAAATGCCATTCAAGGGAGTATAGACCTTAGGCGGACATTCAGGAAAAAGAGGCTTATCCATATAAATGGATGATCCCAAGCTCCTTGAATTGAAATGGGGACAGTGGTGGACAGAAGTACATTCTGATTTCAGGGAAATTGTCTCCTTAGAATGTGGGTTGTAGAAGGGACTTCTATGTCTTATGTGATGGTTCCTTCTCCATCTACAATGCACAGCATTTCACTCTACCTAGTTCATTCTTCTCCAAAGTTGCTTCTTGGGTTTCATATTCAGGAACACATCACCTCTTGCCTCGATCATGGCAGTAGCCTCTCCCTTGTCCATACTTCTCCAGGCTTTTCAGAAGCCAGTAAGTTACTGGCTCACTTCTGAGCGTCCAAACATGACATGTCCTTACACATTGGTGCAAACATTTTCAACATCTCCTTTTAACCTGTGAGGTTGAGTACTGACTTACCACACTGACATTCAGAACCTTTGACTCAACATTCTTTCCTAAACTTCCCCATCCCTTGACACAGATATGGACCCCCACTCCCATCTGATGGGTTTTCACCCTCTTTTATGTACATGTCATCATCATTTCTAACTCAAGGTGTTGGCTTCCACTCTTCTTTCTCCTCTTCTAAGGTTTTATTTATTTATTTGGAAATGAGAGAGAGAGAACGCGTGAGCAAGTGTGAGGGTGGAGATGGGAGGGGAGCAGAGAGACAAAAGAAACTCCATGCTGAGCACAGAGCCAAGGCAGAGCTCAATCTCATAATTCTGAGATCATGATCAGAGGTAAAATCAACTGTTGGACAACGTTCAACCAACTGAGCCACCCAGACTTCCCCCATTTTTAAGATTTTATTTATTTATTTATTTGGGACAGAGAAAGTTCTTCTTCCTCTTCTAAATGATACTGTATTATTTTTCTAGAAAAATCTTGTGCATTCATCAAAGATAAGTTGAAGTCATATCTTCTTTATGAAATCTTAACATAACCATTTTAACAATGGTCATTTAATGACTCCATGATTTCCCAAAGTTTGCAGTGTCTATATTACTCTGAGTTGGAGATGACTTGGAGGAAGAGAGACTGGGGGCAAGTATCCCAGTTCAGGGGCAGTAGCCTTAGGTTATGGGAAAGATTGAGGGCAGGGGTCAAGGGCTGTGAGAAAGGAGATAGGGGTGTTATTAAACAGAGTACAAGGATAACTAGGATCTAGGCAGTTGGTCTCAGGGATTGGAGTGGTAGGACTGGAATGCCTGACTGAGTCTGGCCTTAAAGGTTCTTCTATAGTTACTCAGAGGAGCCTACCCAGTGGAAAAGACCAGGGCCAATCCACAGTGTCATTCCTCCCAACACAAACCCACCCTCTGTAACCATATTCCTTCTTCCTTACCAAGATTATGCTCAGCTTTTTAATTTCCTTCAAGAAAACACCAGAAGTCAGATTTTGTACAAAAATATATATATATATGTATATTGATCAATAGTTACAGAATATACATTTCCACAATACCATTGTAAGCAAGCTTTGGAATTTAAAACGTAGTCTTGCCTTAATGATCCCTGCAAGGATCTTCACACCAGCCCAGGGGTTGGAACTGGGGCCCCCAGAGGAAAGTAGTTTGTTTCCAAGTCTCCATATTAAATCAAATCAAAACAAACAAACAAAAAAACACACACTAGTATCCATGGGAGATAAATTTAAAACATCAATAACTTAAATAAGATTAACATTACTTAAGGCATCGTGTGCATATCAATATGGTTCATAACCTTTGCAACTGTAATAAAATATCAGAGGGCATTTAGGGTAAGTTAGAAGAAAATAAATTAGTTTCAGATTCTTCGGTTTTCAGAGTGAGTATTCATGGCTTTGCAGTTTGGGTCTGGGTTTTCTTGTCCAGGTGTGCCATGGAATCCCGGACCCACTTCTGACTGGGGTCAGCGCAGATCTCCTTGTTAAGGAATGTCTTGAGGCTGCAGAGGAGAGAGGATGGAGTTAGATAGAGTCCCCCTGAGATCTCTGCCTCAGACTCCAGCCCATTCTGCCCTGAGCTGCTGCCATGGGAATGAGAAGAGGAAGGCAGGTGGAAAGAGGGCACCTAGGCAACTGTCCCAGTTTTAGCCATCCTGACTTCCTGCTGGGGAAATTGGGAGGATGTGTATAAGCTCCTGGATGGAGAGTGATGGTGGGGGTCTGTTTTGACCTTGTGGCCTCAATATTCCCATTATGGATATTAGATTAGATGACCCACATCTCTGACTCTAAGTTTGTAAGGCTTTCTTCTCGCTCCCAGAAGAAGAAATGGACCAGGGAGGGCTGAGGTGCTCAACTTACATCACAGCTTCTTTGGGACACTTGCTGCTGGTGACTCTCTTATAGCTCACCAGCCTCTGCACTGAGATCTTCTTATTGGTGAATGTATAGCAGCAGGTGACCGGAGAATTAATTGCATCTGGAAATAAGACCACAAAGAAAAAACATTTTAGGACACCCCGTAGATTCTTCTGATCTTAATCGTAGCAGAAAGGAGCAGTAAGGGGAAGGCAAAGGGAAGTGAGGAGTGGAGGTAGGACCCATACATCCCAATATTTCTGCCTATGCTTCAGAGCTTGAATGTCATACAAACTCAGTTTCCTCTACTTTATAATGGGTGCATAGCACCCATTAAGTATTATAAGCGGGAGTTGTTAAAACTGGATAATTCCTGGGAGTGTCCTTAATCATCAGTCCTGGGAAGAACAGATAATCCAAATATCCAGGGTCAGGGAAGATCAGCTGAGGGTCCCCCTCCAGGCTCCAAGTTATGAGTTTCCCTGACCCCCAATGCCTCTGTGGAGCCCTGTCTCTGGATGCTGGACTGAACAAAGCACAGGCCAGACTCTGGGTCTCCTCCTTTCCCCTCTACCACCTCTGGAAATGCCAGGCACACCCACCACCAGTCCCCCTCTTTTTGATCACCCCAGTTCCCCCAAACATGGCTACAAGGAGCAGGGGCACTGAGGGGATGATGGTAGAGCTGGAGACCTGGAAGGACTGGATTTGGGGTCCATGGCTGGAATTTCCGGGAGCAACCGAGTGATCAGTTTCACTCCTTGTCCTTCTCTGACTCTCCTGATCTTGGAAAGCAGTCATGGATGGGAGATGGTGGGTAGTCCTCCTGCTCTGGTGGCCCATGAGAACCCAGAGGTGTGGTGATGGGCTTTGGAGGGAAAGCGAGAGGGGCTTACCTGGCTGGGCGAGCACCTGGATGCTGATGGCGGCAGCCGTGAGCAGCAGGCAGAGAAGTGTGGCAGAGACCTTCATGTTGGCGGGGAGCAGGGAGCTTGGGCGTGAGAGCTGGAGGTTTCTGGGTTGATCTCAGCTTCTCTGCTCCTCTGGCTCCTGGGGCTGCTCTGCCCGCCTTTTATTGAGGCTAAGAGAGGGTGGAGCTAAGAGAGAAAGTTTGGCCCAGGGCAGCATTATTCTCAATGAATGACGAAGAGGAATCAAAAATGTGCTGAGCAAGTGTGGGGCCCTTGGGAGGTTTCCAGGAAGTAGGAGGAAGCAGTGAGTCCGGGCGGGACACTTTTTCCATCTGCTGCTAAGACGAGCAGAAGTGGAGGTGGGCGGTGAACAGTTATGTCCAGAGCGACTACAGATGTGAACAAAGCAGATTATTCTGAGGAATTCCAGTTTCTCTGAAGTGAAAACTCTGCAGTAAAAGAGGAAACAAGGAAAGAGAGGTCACAGGAGAGGACAGCATCTCAGGCTCCCCCTCACTCGCCTGTCTTTAGGCAACAGCCCTTGAGGTTTCCAAGCCAGGAATGGGTCCTGATGCCTTCTTGCTGGGTTCCCCAGCAGCGTACTAAATCCATTTGCTTCTTAAAATCCAGCACAATCGAAGCTTAGCAGAACTATAGGATTTTGTAACCATAGAACCAAGTTCTAAGTATCGCTGGGTTTAAGACTTGGAAGAAGCCATATAGATCATATAGGGCTACAAAGAAATTTCCATGTCATACTCAGACAGGGCTTACTTTGTGCTGGGAAGACCCTAAGCCCTTTACAAATGCCAGGTCTTTCAATTCTCCAATCCCACCTGGTAGGTAGGTATTGTTAATTCCCATTTTATGGATTAGACCACCGTGGCACAGAGGGGTTAAATAACCTGCCAGGGTTCCCAGGGCACAGTGTCTGTGACTCATCATCCAGCTGGCTGTCTGCTGATACACCTGGGTGTCCTCGGTCCTCCACATCTGCCCAATTAGCAGGCATCGAAAGGCAAACCGAAGAACATTCCTTGTGGTTTAAGTCGCTGTGGGATTTGGAGTCTGTGGTTAACAGCACAGGCAGCAGCAGGCACCAAGGGCATCCCTGTTGTGGGGGGCTGGTATCCCAGGTCCTTTCTGTTTCCCAGGGAGCCGGAGTGAGCAGAGGAACGGTATTACAGAATTCAAATGCCTGCCTTAGCACTATCCCCAGAAACCCCCAAATCACCATCATAAAACCCTAAAGACCTTCACACTGATTTCAGCGAATTCCTTTCTTTTGCAAATACAATAGGATTCCGTGAGGCCCCTTAGCGGCTGAGTCAAGCCTGAGACTAGAACTTGCAGTCTCAGCTCTGTCCTTCCAGGGCTTCGTGCTTCTGAGCTCACTTTTGCCCAGTCGGCCATGGAAGGATCTAGTGACTCTACTTTCTTAAAGGACTGTGGAGACGAACCCTCTGAAAAGGCACAGAGCTTCCCAGAAGAAATACTTGCCAGTCACTACCTGTGGGATAAGAAATGGGTCCTCCTGAGCGTGACCGTGTCTGGTCCACAGTTGGTGGTCAGCAATGGCAAGGGAAAGGGAGAACCGCTGGTTTGGAGTGCCTCCTAGCAGCCGGGCCCTGTGCTGAGGGCCTTCCCAGCATTGCGTCAGTCCCCCACACCCACCATCTTCCTTGGGTGGAGACCGGAGCTAAATAATTTGTCCAGGATCTCACAGGTAAGAGCAGGTGGAGACAGGCTTCCCACCCAGGATGCTCTGACTCCAGAATCCTTACTCCCAGGTGCTAGGCTTGTCTCCTGATGGATGCTGGTTTCCTAGAGAATCTGAGAGCAGAGACTCTGCAGAGAGACCATTCTAGACTCTTGGGTATAATTGCGAAAACACAGAATAAAGAGAACAAGTCAATATGTGTGCTGCTTGGCTTGTACCCCTCCTGGAGCCTTATTTTCATTCTGTCTTGCTAGTCCTCTAACCCCCTGCCCTCACTGAAAGCCCTCTGCATTTGGCTCAGTACTCTGCCAGTCCATTCTTCTTAGATGAATAAAGCATGTTTTGGAATGTAGACTGTGCAGTTTCATCCATGTCTTCCCAGACCACCTCACCTTAACTTCCCAGAAGTTTGCCCTCATAGTAATGCAAACCCTTCCCTAATCACGCAGTTTTCCCTGCCATGGGCTGAGAGGGTTGGATCCCATTTCCCCGAGGAACCCACCCATTCTTTCGGTTCTGTCCAGGTGAACAGGTTTAAAGATGCTGAGATCCTGGGTCAGCCATGTCCCGGTCAAGCCTAGAACCCTGGAACATGGAGCCAAAAACTCCGGAGAGATGACAAGCTCCCACATCTTCTCTTCCATGTGAGGAAACTGTATTCCAGAGGGTGGGGGTGGGGGGAGGGGTGGGCAACTGACCAGGGTCCCACAGGAAATCTTCTTGGCTTTTCAGAGTATTTAGATGGACCTCTAATGCTTTGAAACTAAGTCTCTACTTCCAAGAAGGATCATCAGTTTGGGAGAGTGACTTGGTCTCTGCCGAGTGTGAGACAGTAAACAGATCCAAGATGGGGGGGTGGGAATAGGAGAGAAAGTGTCTGGATAGCTATCCTCCTCCTACCTCCCCTGTCAAGCAGAGAGGCTCGCCTCTGCGGGAAGGTCAGTCACGGAGGAGAAACAAGTGGAAATTCCCACTCTGAGGCAGCTCTGGAAGTTCCCGGATCCCATGGAACACAGTGCGTTTGGCTGGAGCCTGCATTCCAGTTGCTGGGCCTGGAGCCAAGGCCATCTCACGTGGAGCTGTGCTGGGAACGTCCCAGCACAAGATCTGGGTTGGGTCGCTGCTCAGGAGCATACAAGGGAAAGGCCCAAAGAAGGGTACTGAGGGAGGCAGGGTCAAGATTTGGCAACTCCCTGAAATATGCAACCCCTCCTCCCCCCGGGCCCCTGCCCATCCCCTCAGAGATGAGGAATGGAAAAGTTCTTCTTGGTGAATAATCTCTTTTCCTTCCTTCCAGTGGGCTGGTTCCCCATAGGCATCCTCCGCGTGGACTTTTGTCATCATCCCAGACTCCCACTCATTGTCAGGGGTGACGGAAAGAGGAAATAAGACTGAGCTTTCTAGAAATATCAGAAACAGCACCTGGCCCTCTGCCTCGGCTCTCTTCTGCAGGTCCCTTGCTTCCCCCTCTTCATCTAGCACAGTGCCCCCTTGCCTGTGCCTTCTGTGTCCCTTCCCCTCCCCAACCCTGCCACTTAGGCCTTTGAGTGAGACCCACAGTGGGCTCTGCACTGGTTAAGTTCTTCCTAGACACCTCCTCCAGGCCTCTTTCCAGGTTTGCTTTTAGCTCCAGGGATACCAGAACCAATTTTCCTGGGGCCCCCTACTCTGGGACTCCTGTCCTTTCAAGGACTAGAAACCTGTATTCTTGTGCAGAATGCCAGATGAGCACAGGACCTTAGAGATCATCTCCCTGTTTTCTTGATGAGGAAAGCGAGGCTGAGAAAGAGGCAGTGGGAGGCCCGGTTGGCATGGAAGGCGGATGGCATAGCGTGTGTTCATTTCCAGGCTTCCAGTGCCGCACCCTTGTTCATAGCCGGCGCTGTCTCCCTAGCAGAGCATTCGTGCAGGTAGCACCAGGAGGGGGACTGGGGTAAGCCAACCAGACCTGAAGCTTGTTTTCCTGAAAGAAGGGTTAAGTATCCACGGGCAGTGGGGCTGAGTGAAGTTCACCCCAAGCTTCTAGCTGTAGGCATTTCCAGTGTCCTGGGCTGGATCTGCCCCAGGTTTATTTGCATGCAGGACTCATGATACTACCTGGGGGTTGGGGGAGTGAGGAGGGGTGCATGGTGGTGGAGGGGGGCAGTCGGGGAGGTGGAGATAGCCTTGGGAAGAGAAAGGGAAGATTCACCTGCAGTGGCTGGGTTGGTCGTGGGGCGGGAGTGGTGTCCCACCTGAACCAGGAGCTGGTCCCTTAGACTCCCCTCTGGGCCAGCCCTCATGGAGCAGCACCTGCGCCCTGCAGTGAGAGGCTGCCCTGGGCCAGGGGGCGAGTGGAAAGAAACTGCTGGGATAGTCACAGCGTGAGTCACCGCAGCCCCTCCGAAAGACAGTAGCCAAGGGGAGCAGAGTAGGGAAGAAGTCACTTTCCTCAGTTGGGGATCTCATTGCCGGAGGTGGCCTGAGCAGTGTGGGGGTGTGGGGGTTGGGTGGGGGAGGGTGGCTGGTGAGCACACTTGAGATGCCCGTGTGAAGGTGCTGACCTGGGGGTGGACCTTATGGTCATGAAAAGCAGGCAGATAGAAACAGAGAAACATTTCACAACCTCACTGAATTTTTGCTTTCAGGGAGAGTCTGGAGACAAGCGGCAATTGCAAACTGGACAGACGGGGCTGGGAGTCCCTGCTAAGGGCTCCAGAAGGTTACGTGGTGGCTCCCTTAAGATGGGCACCCGGGTTGGGTTGGCAGGTTCTGAGGTTTGGGGGATTTTTCAATGGGGAGGGGCGCATTTTGGAGGTGACTTGCAGCCACTGCAAATTTAAAACCCTGGCATGTCCCCTTGGGATTTTGTTAAAGAGCCAGTTCCGATCTCTGGGTCTTGGGTGGGCCCGAGATCCTGCATTTCCAACCAGGAGATACTGTTGATACTGGGCCAGGGTCCTACTAGAACAACCTTAAAAGGATTGAGTGTGGGAAATGCTGGTCAGGTATGGGGAATAGCGAGCAGTTCATGCTGTCCAGTCCGTGGTTCTTATCTGGGGCTCTTGGCTCTTGGCTAGGCTTTGAGAACCATCTGGAATTGTCTTCCACACTTATGTGTTGTGTATTTCTCTAGAGAGAGCGACCATAGCTTCCATCAGATTAGCAAAGGCATCTGTGACCAAATAAAACTAAGTACCAAGGAACCTATCAAAAATACAGAGTTCTGGTCTTCACCCAAGACCCGCTGAATCACAATCTGTAATTTTATGATGTAAACCTGTATTTTTTTTCCCTAAGCTGTCCCTCCCACCCCTCCCAGCCATGTTTGGACAACCCTGGCCTAAAGCAAGAGGTACACAAAATAGGGGCGGTGCTGGCCAGGTTGGGCGGCCCCAGCAGAATGAGGCACAGGTAGAAAAGGGCAAAGAAACAAGAGGAGAAAGAGTGAGTGAAGGGCAAGGAAGAAGAGGCCCCCTGGACTCATGGAGAGAATCCTGGGCAGTGTCAAAACCCCAGGGCCAGAGGCCCGAGTCTGCCTCTGTCTGGCTGTGTGGCCTTGCATAAGTCACTTGACCCCTCTGAGCCTCTTCTGTAAATTGTGATTAGTAAGACAGCTGTTTCCAACGTTGTCATGAGACTTGCATGAAATAATAAGCCAAGGGTGCTTTGTAAGCACCGTGTAAAGAGCTGTGTCACTCTGAGGACCTGAGCAAACTACAGTGGGAGGGCAGCCTGGGGCGCCCATGCCGGCCCGGGCAGCAGGTGCGCCTCCCTCCGCCTTCAGGTCGGGCTGTGGAAGTCCATTGGACATGCGCGTTACAATGCGGTGAGGTTTCGATTTCCTAAGTTTTCTCTCATCCCTGTTCTCTTGTCTTCTTGGACAGAAGGAGAGCCTTGGGCAACCGAAAAAAGCTGTTAGGACGGAACAACCCCAGAATCACGTTCGGGCCCTGGCTTGTCACACAGCCAGCTCTCGCTGGAGAGCTCACGTCCCAACAGGCCCCTGTCTGCCCTAGAAGCTCGTGTGGCTCTCTCGGCCTCTGCCTCTGCTTCCAGAGCCCTCTGTGCTCCAGCCCGCCTCGAGGCTCTCACCTGGGCTGGATCCCAGCCCCCAATGCATCCATGCAGTTAAGTTCTCCTGAAATACTGTTTGAACCTACAGCCCGTCCGGGAATCTCGAATGGTTTCCCCAGTACCTGAATTAGAGGATGGTCTAGTGTCAGACAGGGAAACGAGTAGAGAAACAAGACTGCTGGTTTCCCGAGTTGCCCATGGCTTCTATTTGGGGGAAGAGGTAGTGGCAAGGGTTGGGGGGCCAGCAAAAAGGCACTAGGCAAGAGTGATTTTTAGGGGCCACATGGATTCTTCTTTGGGGACGAACAGCTTCTCTCTTTTGGTTGCAAAATGCCGCCTCCGGAAAAGCGAAACTTCCCCGGCCACAAAAAGCTCCTTCTTTGTTAATGGTTTCAGCTGGCGCGCTGGTGCGCTGGTGCAGCCCCAGCTGGCAAAGCTTTGGCTCTATTCATGAGCTTCTTCTGCATTTACTCTAAGGCAGAGCCCGAGAAGAGTCTGCAGGAGCACGCAGATGGGATCTGCCTAGGGGAGGGAAGAAGTTGAGGGGGACGGTTGCGCAAAGCACAACCATTTTTTTTTTTTTCTGACTTAAATCGAGGATTTAAAACAAAGTGTTACCAAATCATTCAACTTTGCAATGTCCATGTTGCTCAAAAATAGAGCCAAGGGGACGAGAGAAACGTCACAAGCACGCTGCTCTCGGAGCTCTTGGTAACGCGGTGGGGATGGCAAGCAAGCAGGGGACAGACACACTGGCAGACGGGGACTCGGGTGTGTGTTCACTCTTGCGTTCACTCTTGCATTAAAGCCTAGCCTTGGCCATACCACCGGTGGGATGAATGAATGAATGAATTTGGGGAAAATCAGGACTGCTGGTGCCGTCGAGATTCCTCCCTGAGAATCCCTGCTGAGGTTCATTTAAACTGGGGAAAAGAAAGTTGCCCAGGATTTCGGTGCCCTCCCAGATCAGTGCAGAAGAGCCATGCAGATGCTCGTGTGTGCTGTGGGAAGTGCCTGGTGACACAGATCTTAACTTTTCCAGCAAGACTGCCAGCTACATTTTTTGCTTCTTTGTTTGGAGAAATCTTCCTGAGGCTAGAGAAGTAGGCATTCGTTGCATTATGGAGAGTCACTCAAGGTCCTGGGGCAAGGGCGGGGGAAATGTTGGGTGGTCAAAGGGAGAGACTGCCCCTCCCAACCCCCTTGCTCTGCAGAGCTGGGCATGGGGGAGAAAATGGATACATCTTAAGGACAAAGAACATCTTAAGGGGAGAGGAACTGAGGCCACCTCTTTTGAGTCCAACGTGATCAGACACTCTCTCTGTTGAGGCGGTCATCATGCTTTAAGGCTGTGTCCAAACCTGCCAGGGTAGATGGATGTGCTGCCGCGTTGGGAGCCCCAGGGCGGCCCGACGGCCAAGACTGGAGGGGGCACAGTAGAGCGAGAAAGAGGGACAGACTTTGGGTGGTGCAGGGGACAGTAATCCACGGTCACTGGCAGTGCTGGAAGTGATGGCAGCCAAGAGCCCTGGCCACTGTGGTTGAAATACCACAGCAGGACTTGGCAGCTGGAGCCAACGGGTCCCCACGTTTCTTGGGAACTATGACAAAGTTGGGAGGGGACGCTTAAGCCCAGACTGTGCGATTTCCTCCTAATCAGGACGACTTGGGGTTCTGGTAATGAACTGAACATCATAAAGGAACTGAGAACCATTTGCACCCCAAGATGACAAAAAAGGACCATGTCAGCTACACACACATTTCTTTGCTGTGGAAAGTTCACCGTTTCAGCATCTCACAAGCTCCCAATATAGAACGTACTTCTATCCCCAAGCAATGACATGCTGGGCCATGACACGATTCTGATTTTGTGACCATGATTACCATTGGTTTTAAGTGTTTACCGAACGCCTTCTAGAACTCCTGTGTGGTTAACAAGGAATGATTTCAAAACTGTGGGCCACGAGGCACCCGTGACTCTAATTCTTTGCATGTGTTTTATGATTCATAGAATGCTGTGACTCTAACAAGAGCATTGCAGTGTCCATGAGGCTGGGATCATCATTCCCATGTTACAGATGTGGACACTGAGGCTCGGAGGTTGACTTGCTCAGGGACGAGGGAGCTGAGAAGCAGCAGGGCTAGGACTGAAACCTGGGTGTTCCCACCCCAAGGCCAGTCTTCCCCATGCCTTTCCAGTCCTTCCCTTCTGCTTATCGCCCTCACCCTTCCCCCTAAAGCTCACCTCTGTCCACCCTGTCCACGGAAGCTTTGGAAAGGAGGTGGTGGGTGGGTCAGGGGAAGGTGAAGAGCAGGGGTGTAGAGGCACAGATAGGGAAGTCCTCCAACAGGTCCCTGTTCAAGCGAACTCATCACATCATTTTAGCCTCTGCCGCCTGGCCACTCTCTGGACTTTGTCATCTCCCTGAACTTCTGCATTTCATGAAGTTCATCTTAGTAATCCATTTCTTTGACCGCAGCCTTCTGCTTCCTTCCCCTTCAGCAATTCCACAGGCCCTGTGTCAGCAGGTCCAGGCCCCTCCGCCCCTACCTGGCTTCCTTTCCTTCCCGGCTTGCTCATGTCTCATTTCCGCAGGGGTCCGTCCTGTCTCCCCATGGGCCAGTGCCCCATTGCGGGCCATGTGAAGGCCCCCTAATTCCTGACCCTCGGGCCATCAGGCTGGCTGGAGTCTCGCCATCCTAATGACCACACCAGCCACGCTGGCCCCACGTGCCTCGTTCCCTCTGTCCTCTGAACCCCGCACAGGCACAGCACCCGTCACCAGGCCCTCACATCTCAGGCTCCAGGCTCAGGACACAAAATACCTCTTGGGGAAGCAGAGGCTGTGCAGTGGTTAGAATTCCCCCGTGCCCACACCCCCATTCTCATGCTATTGCCTCTCTTCTCTCCTGCTGTAGAAGAGCTCGTCCCTCGTGTCAAGGGGCACTGCTCCATCTACATCCATGAGCTGTTGCAGACTTTTCCAGAACCTGGCATTCTCCTTTCCTCCATGCGATTCCTGGCTCTCTCTTTCTACTCTTCCTTCCCTCTCCCCAGCCAGCAATGCTCAGGTCTTCATTGTTCAAAAAAACGTATTTCCCTTATGCCTGCCTTCCCTCAAGCAATGCCGTGCTCTCTTTCCTCCGTTTCCTGGGAAAAATTCTTTCTTTCTTTTTTTTTTCAAGATTTTATTTACTTACTTGAGAGAGACAGAGAGAGAGAGAGAGAGCGCAAGCATGAGCAAGGGGAGAGGCAGAGGGAGAGGGAGAAGCAGGCTCCCCACTGAGTAGGGAGCCCGATGCGGGGCTCGATCCCCGGACCCTGGGATCATGACCTGAGATGAAGGCAGATACTTAACGACTAAGTCCCCCACCCAGGTACCCCAACCTGGGAAAAAGTCCTTGAATAACTGATCTCTATGTGTGGTCTCTGTATTCTCACCTACAATGAGGTCCTCAAGCAGTTGCCATGTACTTTCTACATCCATCGCTTGAGCTGAAATCCTTAGGGTCTCATCAGGGACCTTCTTATCTCTTCCTGCAGTGGAGTCTTGACAACTCTGATCCCGGGGATCACTGCCCCGTTAACACCATCTGCAGCTTGCTCTTCCGGGAAATGCTGCCCACTGTTGTGTCCAAGGCTCTGTTCTCTTTTCGCGTTCCTCCCTGCTGCTCCCTTGGATACTGTGCTCCCTTGTTTCTCTGCTCTGTACCTCCTTGGATATCGCTGTTTGCAAGGCGCTCGTGCTTCAACTCCCACTGGCGTGAGCAAACTGGTGACCCATGACTTGGTTCTGTTTGCATGGTGAATAAAAAGAAGACAGTTGGGGTGCCTGGGTGGCTCAGTGGGTTAAGCCTCTGCCTTTGGCTCAGGTCATGATCCCAGGGTCCTGGGATCGAGCCCCACATCGGGCTCCCTGCTCAGCGGGGAGCCTGCTCCCCCACCCCCCGCCACCCACCTGCTGCTCTGCCTACTTGTGATCTCTCCCTCTCTGTCAAATAAATACATAAAATCTTAAAAAGAAAAGAAGACAATTAATTGCTAACGTGTAAAATCAGATGGTTTCTCACTTAAAATTGGGGGCATCTGGTTTGTCTTGGTAGAATCGGATCTGGCAGCACCAACCCCCAATCCCATGTGGCAGAAACCCATGACAACGGAGTGACAGCTGTCCCTTTGGATGGAGCACCGGCTCTTGGCTTCCCTGGAGATGGCCCTCCCACCCCCAGGGCTGCTCTGTTGCTTGCTGCTGGCCTCCTCGCACTCATGTGTCTTCTCTACCTGGCCCCCGTGGTAGCTAAATGTGTTACCCTGGGTCTAGACTCTCTTTCCTCTGGACTCCCATATTCAAACTCTCATTATCCAGCACAACTCTGCAGGCAAGCTCTAGACTTGTACTTCTCTCCACCTCCTGGGCCTGTACACCTGGGTGTCCCCCACTTCCAAGGGGACATCCTTCCTTCTTGGTATCTCCCCTTTCCCTCCCTCTCTCCCTTCCTTTCCTTCTTCCAACCAAGAAGCATTAAACCGCTGTGACGAATGAGACCTCTCTACCCAAGAGGGCTTCAGGGAATCAGTTTGGTTGGGAGATATGGTAGAGGACTGTGTTGGGGTTGGGCATGCCTACGAGAAAATCTTTTTCCTTAGTTTATTCCTTTGGGGTGGCTTTGGGCAGAAAGTCTATGGAGAATTTTTTAGAAGTTTTTATTTCAATCCTTGTTAGTTACCATACAGTGTGATGTTAGTTTCAGGCATACAATACAGTGATTCAACAATTCCATACATCACCCTGTACTCACCGCAACAGGTGCCCTCCGTAATCCCCATCACCTGTTTAACCCATCTCCACCTCCCACCTCCCTTCTGGTAACCCTAGGTTTGTTCTCTATAGTGAAGAGTCTGTTTCTTGGTTTGCATCTCTCTCTCTCTCTCTCTCGTCTATGGAGAATTTTTGAGGAGGGGTTTTAAGTTCCCCAAACCATGCCTTGATGCTATCTCCATTTGCCTCTGCTTCCAGGTACAGTGCTGAGTGTGAGGAAGACAGGGACATCCTCAGCCCCTGGTCTCGTGCCACTCCCAGACCAGCCTCGCCCACTAAGAATTCACCCATCTGCTCCCAGAGATGGCCAAGCTTGAAAGCAGGGCTTAGATTTCCACGCTCACCTCCTGCTACATCCATTTGGCCTCCAAGCCCTGTCCGTTGCACTACTGAGGCATCTTTAGCAAGCATTTCCTCTTCCTTGTCCCAAAGGACCTGCCTTCCTTTAAATCCTATTAAAACAATTGAATATGATTTCCTGCCAAACAGAAGATCCACCATCTGGTCCATGCTTTGTACTGATAGCAAATCGATCTACCCCAAGCCATCAATCTGGTCTACCAAGAGAGTTTCAGCAGCTCTCTGTTTTGACTTGACGGAGTTCAACTCGTTCCTAGAGCCATTCCTGGAGCTAACTCCTTCCATCTAGCCATCAGGCCGAGTGCCTGGCCATGGCTTACCTTCCAGACCACATCTCATGAGTTATTTCTTTCAGTTACTCTAGGATCTAGTTAACACCTAATGGCTCATTCTCGAAGAAACCAGCCCAGGCTCTCATTGTTTCCTCTGCCTGGAATGGTTGCTGGGCCTTCTCCAAGAAGTCTTTCCAGACTCCTTTTGACATGTGAGCCTTTGTGATCCCGTATGTTACACTTTTCTTTCTATGATGTTGGGAGCACCTTGTATTTTAAAGGTTCTTTATCTGTTTATCTACTGCACGATGCTGTAAGCAAGGATAGGCAGGATCTATCTGTTCTCTGACTTTATCCCAGCATATAGGAGAGGGCCTGACATTCATTCATTCATTCACCATTCATTTATTCATTTACTTAACAAGTGGTAATTAAATGCTTTGTCCATGCTAGATAGGAGCTCTGTACGAGGCCCAGGTTCGCTGAACGCATGAATGGAGAGCTTGGGTGTGACGAGACCTCAGCTATTAAGGGAGTTAAAACCTGAAAGAAATCTGACTCTGATGTTTTGACTGTATTTTGACTGGGTCTGAGCTGTCCTGGGCATTGGCCCAATGGACACCTCCCACTGACTCAGTGTGATACCTTGGCTAAGGGGTTAGCTATGTGGGTCCTCAGCCGTAGAAGGGAAATGGTAAAATTATGACCCCCTGTGTAATGCCGAGGTTCCTTTGCTCCATCGCTTCTCTTCGAGGGCAGCTGCGGAGGAAGGAAGTCTCTCAGTTCTGGAAATTCCCCCATCGGATGGGCCGTTTGGCTTCATGCCCACAGGTCAGAATTAGCATCATTGCACCTCCTACCCATAGCAACCCTGCGGGATGGGCAGGTCTGGGGACAATCATGCCATCACAGGGAGAGGTCAAATGACCTACCTGCCTAAGGTCAAATGTGAGAAGGTACCCGAGCAAGGTTGGAAGGAAGCAGGTCTCCCGTCTCTGTGTTCCGAGCCGGCTTGAACTCCCCCCACCCCCCTCACTGCTCTGGCGGGCATCCTGGTGAGAAAGTGGGTCTGGACACCCAGAGTAGAAACCCAGTGTGGTCTAGGCTAGGCTCTGCTCTCCCATCTTGGCCCACACTGCACCCCCCCCATTCCTGTCTCTCGGATGGGTTTTGCAATGCCATCCTTCTTCTCTTCCTTGCTCTGGGCCAAACATCAAGATCCTGCTTCCCTTTCTAGACATCCGCGTCTGCTGCTCAGTTTTCCTTCCAGTGGTTTTTGCTAGTTCTCCATTTCTCTTTTCTCTCTCATTTCATTTCTGTCTCCTTGGGACGCATCATCCTAATGAGACATCCCGTTTTGAAGGATGACATAAGTTTTTCCGGGAGTGCTTGAGTCTGTAAGCCTTCTAAGAAAAAGAAAGTCATAAAACCCCCTCTCTCTTCCGTTATTTGCATCTGGCAAAACAAAGGAACCGCACCTGCCCAAGCCCCTGCTGGCTTCTCAACCAGGCCCACAGGGAAACCAAGAGGCAGCTCTGACTCTAGAGCTTTCCTGCAAGCCAACCAGAGCTCAGAGCGACTAACTCCCTGTGAATGTAAGAGACCACCCTGTCTCTGGTGGGTGCAGCCCCAGGTGAAGGGGCTGTTCGATGGGTGCACTGCAGCTCTGGGTTGAAAACAGAAAGGCGCCAAGGAGGACGTTCAGCACCCACTCCCCATCTTGGAGACTGAGGCTCTTACAGCCGGAGGAAGCAGTGACTTACTCAAAGTCACAAATCAGTGACGGCTAATTGGGGCTGCCACCTCAGTCTCTGATTCCTCTCCTGGGAGGGGGTCTTTCCTCTCCCACAGGGTTCTTGGAGCATCAGGGCACTCTGGTAAGTGAACTGCAGAATGGATTCTGGATCAATCCCTCACGGTCAGTTACTTCATGCCTTTGAGCTTGATGACATTGCCTGGAGGGGGTCATATCGTTGGGTCACATGCTGGCCACAGAGTCTTTACTCGTGTGATTTTGGCCCTCTGAGGTGCTGGTGAGGGAAACCGAGGCAAGGACCTCTTAACTGTTGGTCATCCACATGTCTGTCCCCAAAACGCACAGTCACCTGCTTGTGTCACAGAGTGGGAGATGCTCTGAAGCCAGCAGGGGATCCATCCCCAAGGAAGAGTCGTCCTCAGGGTTGCCACTCCCATGACTGTGGTGGAGGGACGCCGCACCTCACAGCTGGTCAAGACTGGTCAAGGCTGTTTGCCTATCATCTCTCATTTCCCAGCTCCACAACAACCCAGGGGGATAGACACTCCGTGTTCCCCTTTGCCAAGTGAGAACTCAAGGTTCAGAGGAGTTAAGCACCTCAGACGGGGCCCTGTAGCTAGAACCTGCCAGAACCAAAGCTCTGAATCTGGGGCTTTTGGGCTGTCCTGCTCTCCCACACAAATTCATAGTCCTAAAGCTCATCCGTCCTGAGCATCTCCCACAGCCAGGTTTCCTCAGGCCCTCCCAGCAAGCTGGTGAATTCCCCCCTCCCCGAGGGTCAGTGGTGAAGTAGCTAAAGTGGGCTGCACATTCGGGGCACGTTCTGTGGCCCGGGCTTGCCCAAGCTCGCAGCCTGGAGGAGAAATCGGGAGCCCTCCAGACTGACGGGCCAGGCTGGGACTTCCTGCCCAGAGGTCTCTTTCTCTCTGCTGAGTCCCGCTGGGCCTCTGAGAGAGACAGAGAGGCCTTCTGTCGGAGCAGCCTGGGGTTTCCTGTTCCCCTCACCTCTTCAGGACTCTTCAGGACCTCCGCTCTCCGGAGAAGGAAGCTAAGCCAGGAGTGGATAGCCAGTGAGGATTGGACAGCAGGGCTCTTAAAGGAAGATTGCATTCATTCATTCACTCATGCACCCACTCATTCATCCATCCCTGCATCCTTTAACAAAGCTCTATAGTGATCTATTCTGCGAGAGGCACTGCTCGCTGTTTGGGGGTCTGGGGTTGGTAGAGCATGGCACAGGACTTCAAGGAGTTGAGTGTTGGTCCAGCAGGTTGAATAGAAAACTGTCAGTTGTCCTGAGCTCTTCTAGCTATAAAATCATCCCCTTCCAGCCCCTTCTTTGCCATCCTCTTCTGTGGGTTCTTAAAACATTGTTCCTGGGTATGAAAAGGCTCCCGGCTGGGCTCTCAGCCATCCTCCACCCCAATGCCGAAGGACTGAGATGCCAATCCATTGGGTCTCTTCCATGCTGAGAATCTCTCAATGGTCCCTCTGTGTCCTCAGGGTAAAGTCCAAGCCCATCAGCATGTCTATCCGGAACTTGGTCGTGGCTCAGTCCCTTCCTCTCTCTCTAGCTTCCCTTCAAACTTCAGGCACTCAGGCTCCAGAAAAACCAAAGTGGTTTTCAGGGACTCCCCCCACTCCCTCCTCTACCAAGATCACACTTCTGGGTCTTTGCACATAAGCCATTTCCTCTTTCTGGAGACTCTTACCCTTCTTCACCAGCCAACTTCTACTCATTCTGCAAAACCCAGTTCAGAGGCCCTTTCCTCCTGGAAGCCAAGGCTAGAAAAGACGCCAGTATTCTACATTTCTACAGCATTTAGAAAAGTATTTCAGAGTTTATCTATTCTCTTGGTCTTGCTAGTCTCCCCCTCCCCATTTATCTGGGAGACCGTGGTTCCCCAAGACATAGATAATGCCTGGACAAAGACAGTGCTTAATAATGTTCTACTGAACGAACACAAGGGAAATTCCAAAGACAGAAACTTATTTATCCTCTCTGCTCTAAAACCACTTGCAAAATGCAGCCAACTTGGTCCACCCTCCAGGGTGTCTGGAGCTCAGAAGGAAGGAATGTGTCTGTGATTTTCTGGAGAACAAAAGGGTTACTTTCAAGCCCACAGATGTGGCAAAAAGAAGGAGCAGCTGTTAATCATTGTAACTGGGAAAGTCCGCACACTTTCCTGTGGTTTTTCGCTACAACATAGGTCCTTGGACAGATTTCAAGAGGAAAATAACAAGCTATTTGACCTTTTCCTCTTGCTAGCCAGCATTTTTTGCTCTCTGCTCCACGGCCACGGTTTCAATCTAGGATGATTCCGTTCTTCCCACTCTAGGGCTGGAGCTTGCAGAACTAGCCCTGTGCACAGGTGTCTTGCTGGCCCCAGGAGCTGGGATCCGTGGACTTGCCACCTGTTACATGTCTTGGAATCTAGAGAGAGCCATTGAGTTCCTCAACTTCCTTCTTGCTGCCCTGCTATGGATTCATTCTCATTGCAGAAAAGTGCCGTAGAGAGAATGACAGTTATCAGCAGGCCTACCACTTCCGAGGAAGTTTTAAGAGGTGGGATATTTCCGCTGGATGCTTTACATCTTAATTCATGAAAATAATCAGAATGTCCCACCAGAATAGATACTGGGTCTATATGGACCCATTAAACAGGGGTACTTCCTGCCTTGGTGAAGTTCACCTCTGTTAGTTCTCTCTGCAGATGAAAAAACTGGGCTGGCGGGGTAAAGCGACTTGGTCAAGGTCACACAATCAGCTGAAATCAGAACTGAAATTAGAATCTAGGGCTTCTGACTCTTGTGTGGTCTGCCTTGGGCACCGTCTTGATAAGTGACAGCCTGTGCTCTCACTATCTAGCTGTCTGACACTGTGCAGACATGTCTGGGCACATCACCCTGATTCAGAAACATGTCTCATGTGCGCCAGAAGCAACTTTGCTACCGGAACCCAGGAGTCCCGTGTGTACCTTGGCCCACCTCCGGCTGTGAACCCAGACCCCAGCCAACCTGTAACTCTGGGGATTTGGCCTGGCCACCCCCTCTTCCTCCCCCCAGCTTCACCTCCCAGAGTCCACACCTGATGCTGGATGAGACCCCATGTTCAGAAAAATTTCATCTTAGTCTTTGGGTTTTGGATTTTTTTTTTTTTTTTAACATCCTTACCTGAATAGACAGAAGGAAAAAGACGGCATTCATCCTAGAGGTACAATCTACCTTTGCCGCTGACGTTTGTGTGCACATGACCAAACGCTGGGATCCAAGCTCCTCACCCACCAGTGGATCCCAAGGGCCCGGAATTCTCCTTGTTAGGGTGTGTTGTTCAGCTAAAGCTCATCCTGAGTTTTGGCATTCTACCTTTGCAATGTTTTCACATGTCTTTGTAAAACCGTTCTCTGACATACCTAGTGGTTTTCTTTAAAAAGACTCACATTTTTTTTTTTTACTCAAATACATGTGTTTTGAAAGGAAACATTTTATGACTGCTATAAATGTGAAACCAATATTGTTTGCTATTCTTGCCATCAAAATAAACATTGTTTTGCGATTGGAGCTGGATGCACTTGCCTGCCTGATGTCGGAGCTCTGAGCTTACTCTCTTGTTGAAGAGAGGGAGAGGGAGACAGAGAGAAGGGGGAGGAGGTTGGTAAGTGCTGAGGCTTTCTCCTTGACTGGATCAAAAATGTTAAAAGACAGCTGAAAAGGGAATGTCTTTCCCTACGAGAGGTGATGCTAATGGGTGATGGGGAAGCCCCAAGGGAGACTTGGCTCAATCCGATTTGCCCAGCTGTGGCTCCAGGGGGACTCTGGGGGATCAGAGTGGGGGGAGCTGGCTGCTGTCCCCTAGAAGGGGACTTGGGGAAAGCAAAGTCTGGCCAAAGGCCCTCTGGGTGGCTGCACAGAGCTCCTCACGTGAACCTTGGGGAAAGGCCCCAGGGCTGAAGGACTTCCTCTTCTAATGGACAGAACAGCCCCTAGTTGCTCTGCATTTCACAAAAGAGAAGGGAAACTTCCCAGAAAAACCACAGGAGATATGCTGACGGTGGGGCAGGGGAGGTGAAGAAGGGCCGCCAAGGGGCGCCTGGGTGGCTCAGTGGGTTAAAGCCTCTGCCTTCGGCTCAGGTCATGATCCCAGGGTCCTGGGATCGAGCCCCGCATCGGGCTCTCTGCTCAGCAGGGAGCCTGCTTCCCTTCCTCTCTCTCTCTGCCTGCCTCTCTGCCTCCTTGTGATCTCTGCCTGTCAAATAAATAAATAAAATCTCAAAAAAAAAAAAAAAAAAAAAGAAGGGCCGCCAAGTACAGTGGTTAGAAGGGGTGTCCGCGTGCAGCATGGGGAGGGGAGACGCCAGTTAACCTCACCATTTCATCATCTCTAGTGAACCCAGGAAGAAATGGAGGCCCAGAGAGTCCGCACCGCCGAAGATCACACAGCTGGGGAGAGACCTTGAGCCTCCAGGTTGGGAACGTAGACCCGGCCTGATGTGCATGGGGCCTGGCCTCCCTCTGAAGAACAGCTGGACTGTGGACAAGGTGAGGCTGTGCCTCTAACAAGCATAAGATCACGGTCAACCGCCACCCCTCAGACCTGCGCTGCCCACGCCCTGATGCATCTTACCTTCATTCTGTGAAGCTACTCCTCTCCCCCTTTCTGGGGCAAAGTGACAGAAACTGTGAAGTTGTGTTCATGCACGGAGGTCCCTCTGGCCCCGACCACCAGAGTGCCTGCAGTGGCTTCATCCTCTGCTCTGGGTGGGGAGAAGCCATAAGGAACAGGTGGCCTGGATGGCAGCTGGGAAGAGGGACAGGGTAGCTGGGTGGCCTCACCTCGGGCCACTGGGCAGCTCCACCAGTGGGGCTGGAAAAAGTCCAAGGTCATGATCTGCCTTCAGGCTCAAAGGACAGGCTTATTCATGGGGATGATTCTCCTTTTTAGGGATGATAAACATAGATGGGAGTTTCCCAATTTCAGGGTCTGGGAGGAAATTCCAGACTTTCTGTTGAAGGCTGAGAAAACAGAGGGACTCTGGCCTTTTGAAAGTGGGGACATCAGGAGAAGTGAGGGGCAGAGGGGTAGGGGACATGCACAGAGGAATTGGGGCTTGGCTTGGATGCCTGGCCCCGGCTTCTTTGGGAATCAATGAGGAGAGGGCAGCAGGGCAGGAAATGTCAGGAAGCTCACTCTTGTGGTTGAGCTTCCATCCCTGGCTCTGTAGGGCCGCGAGTGTATGGCTGCATCTTGGCCCTGGTGTTGCCTCGCTTTCCTTCTGTCCCCCTGCAGAGAACCGAGCCAAGGACGTTTGTGGGAAATGACCCTAGAAGATGAAATCCTATGGCGCTGGTCCCATGACCTTCCCCGGGGGATCCCCTTCCCATATTGTCATCTCCCCAGTGGCAGTGACGCACATGCAGTGGGAGTCGGTGTCCAGGGGCTCCCATGATAGAAACAGCATGTTGCCCTTTATTAAGATAGGGTCATCAAAATGGGAGTGTTGGAGCTCCCCCGCAGTGGGTCTGGGTATATTGGGTATACTGGGTGATCTATGGAAAAATCCTGATCTGGAGTTCTCAGGGTCTCAGTTCTTGGGGTCTGATGGGAGGCAGAGGGAGGCAGTGGGGAGCTAGGCAGCCTGGGGGGCAGGGGTGGAATTGCAGCTCCCGGGAGGGGGTGCAGGGCAGCTCAGCCAGGACAGTCCCCGCATGGGTAACTGGAAAGACTCTAGTGCAGAGCGGGGGCCCAGGCACCCGATGAGGACAGCGGGGGGTGACAGATAGCCTGTCAGTGCTATTTACACGTGGGGTCTTTCCAAGTCTGGGCTTGCACCCACTGTGCAGGGTGAGGGACGACGAGCTGGAATGGGCTCCTGGCACTTGGTATGAGGCTACAAGGTGCAAAACATGTGCAAAGAAAAAAAAAGATCACTATTTGCTTTTCTTTTTATTCCTCCCAGTACCTGCAAGAAATCCTTTCTGCAGCTGCCGAGAGTGAAATGTTGGTGGTTAAGGGTTTGAGTCTGCACAGCCGGTGAGGGGCCTGTCCAGGGTCACAACACTGTTCCGCGTGACCTGAAGAATGTCTTGGGGCGGCCGGTCACCTTCCTGTGTGTGTGTGCATGTGGGGGGCGGGGGTGGAGGATAAGACAAACGCGCTAGTACCTATCCTCTGTGACAGGCTGTGAACCACCCGTGGGAGGTGCTGTGTGTCCCAAAGGGGACCCCCTCATCGCACGTACAGTGGCCAGTGTGGAGAGAGATGGTGATGAGATGGAGGTTTGCCCACCGAGAGAGGAAGGGGGGTCCCACGTACAAAACACTGCAAAGATCAGCTTGGGCATCTCTCTCTTCCCCTAAGCCTTTGTCCAGACTGTCAATGACCGGAACCGGCCCTGGGACCCAGGCAAGGCCACTCTTGAAGTTTCCTCGAGTACCTGGTGCAGACCAGGGCTTCTCAACACTGAGCTGGGCTGAACCACGGATTGGAGCCCAGGCTTCAAGAGGAGGGAACTGACCAGGTTGGGAACTGACTTTGACTGTGTTCAGTGGGATGCGTTTAGACTCACTGATCCTCACCTTAGTCTCTACAAGACAATCAGGGACGGGGTGAAGTGTTCACAAGGAGCAGAGGGAAGAGAGAAGAAGTGAGATGAGGAGGGTTGGGGATGAAAAGGAGTGAAGAGGGAAGGACTCGAGCTGATTGGCCTGTGTCATCTTAGCAAGGGGCATCGCATTGAATCCTTGCAATGTTCACGGTCAGTGTGTTCTGCTTTTGTTCATTAGGCTGAACCTGATGGTCAGTGAGCTACAGTGACTTGCCTGAGGTGATCAGGTTCACACCTGACCTATTTGCGGTGTGCCCCAAGACTGCTTGACTGCAAAGTCCAGAGTTGTGTTCCCTCCTCCACTTTTCCTCCCAAGACCGTCTGCACACTGATCCCTTCACCAGAGCATTCTACAGTGGCGACTCTCCATTCCATTTTAGTGACGGCTACCTCAGAGCCATCGAAGCATCGAGAGTAAGTCTTTCAGTCAACTCAGAAGAAGGAGACCTGAGCAGCTTAAGGAAGGGGACTATACGATTGGAAAAGAAGTGTAGAATGCCCTGTCTCATGTTTGGGTGGCTACCACCCAGCCTCAGAAAAACAGCTTCAATTCAAAGCCTATGTCCTACTTTTTACTTTTCCCTACTTCCTGATTTGGAAATACAAGTAGTAAGCTGTATATAGCGGCCTTTCATACAACGCACGCATCTATTACTTTTTCCATGTCTCCAAGTCACTGGGTGTGGCTTGGTCTACTTAGTTCCAGAAACCACTTACAAGAGCCAGGTCACAGGAGTAAATTTAACCTCAAACCAGATCATTGGGTATGTAGGACGTGACCTCTTTTTACACTGATGATTCATGTATTGAGTCAAAGTTGGGTTTGGGGCCTTCTAGAGCCAAGAAGTCTAGTTATTGGGTCTTTTCCTCTCTTGGAGATGGTTCTTTTCTGATCGGGCTGTGTTTTATAAACTGCATGTAGAAAATGGAACATTTGACCGACCTTCCTTCTTTCCTTCTTCCTTCTTACATTTATTTGAATGCATATTATGCTCCTGCCCTTATTGTGAGGAACGAGGAAAACTCCCTGCCCTCAGGGAGGGTGTTCAGGGTCTGCAGACCCCCAAATGACTTGGCAAATCCCAACATTACACCTACTGCAATGAAAGTTTGCATAGAACCCTGCATCCAAATCTGCCAAAGGAGGAAAACTTCAGTTACAAATGTTCAGAGCCTGGATACGGCCTTTGCGATGGAAGAGGGGTTTCCTCTAGGATCTAGTTCTTTTCTGTAGAGCCACGATGGTCTCAGGGGACCACTGCAGCCCAGCCAGAAACAGGTAGGTAGTCGGGACAGGTGAATCAGGAAAGGGGGTGATCTGTTGTCTTGAGCTGAAGCCCACTGATGAAGAGAACATGGTAACAGGTCTCCCGGGACTCACCTGGCTCCTCCCTCAGAGATGTTGGGAACTCAGGGCCCAGGGCTGTTGGAGATGTCGCCTTTAAGACAGTGGTGGCTGTGGCTGCCTTCTTGGGCCTTGTGATGGTACTTCTAGTACCTCTAGGCCCCATCAGATCAGTTACCTGCACAAGGAAAGAACCATGATGTTAAATCACGAAGGATTTTCCAATAAAGTGGTTGAAGGGGGAAAAAAAAAAAAGGGAAGCCAACTGGGCTTCAGAAGGGACAGAGGCCAATTTCCTTTAGTCTGGAGCTCCAAGTACAGCAGAATTTCCTGATTTCTTGTCTCAGATTTTAAGGCCACCTTGGGGCTATCTGGCCTATGGTGTGTACCAGAGGTTTGATGTTGTGATCTCAGAGCTGGACAGGGACCATCCCTTCCCCAGCCCCTGTTGTCTCCCTCCCAGAGTCTGATAGAGTCTCACACAGTTCTGGAGAAAGGGCAGTTCACCAGTAACTAAGAGAACCATGAATGGTTAACAGAATGGGAGCCCATTCTGCACCATGAAGGGTATGGGGGAGATTAATTTCTTCTCAACAATAACTGTTCTCCCCACCAGTTCCCAGTTCAGCCAGTAGCTACCCCAGGCACGAATAGAAGGAAGGGGACCCTCTTTTTTGTGGGGTTTCTGATGTGAATATTCTGTACCTGTGTGTGCACGTGTGTGTTGGAGTGGAAAGAGCTACCATGCTGTTGTCGCAGTAGATTCCCGAAGAAAGCAGAGAAACAAGAGTCATTGGAGACCAGGTCTTTGGGTGGGCAGGTATGCGCTTTCGAGTATGGCCAACTGTTGAGAGAAATTTCTGGACCCATACAAACGTTCCCATGCCCTAAAATGGGTATGTTATTATTTGCTTTCACTTACCCACAACCTCCACACAGCCCCAGGCCTTGGTCTCTGACTCGAAATGACAGACACCATGACAGATACGAAAATGAAGATGAGTCATCCTCAAATTTTGCTTTTTTGATCGATAAAATACCTGCTGTGCATGCAGGCTCCCATCTGTAACTGCTGTTTGCAACCAGCCCATCAGGTTGCTCTCAGGACAAGCTCACGTTCCAGAAATTAACCTATCTATCTGCAAGAAAAAACATGTTACCGCGAGAGCCTCTCAGGAGTGTGCTTTGACGTCAGTGTTCCATGAGAGAGGAAGGGATGAGAAAGGGGGTTGACGGAGGACAAGGTGTGATGGAAACCATAACTGGTATCGTTGTTTTTGACACAACTCTCTGGGCCACCCTGGTGCACTGCCATCCTCTCTCAAGACTGACCCCTTTCATGAAACTCTGGTTTTCCAGAATGACCCGAAGGCTTTCTGAAAATGCAGATTTCTGGGCTCTTCCTGCCAAGATCCAGTAGATATATGCAGCAGGGAAAGCAAATTTTACACCAGCCATCCCACTGTGTCAATGCCTGAACGAGATAATGATTCATTTCTCAAGCCACAATCCAGTATAAGTTAGTGGGGTGGAGTTCTCTGGAGTTGATCTGGACATATTCTTCTCCTGGTTATTCTGGGACCCCAGACTCCTCCATCTTGGCTTCTACCCTTCCTTGTAGCTTCAGAGTCCTGAGATAAGAGCATGAAATGAAGGGGTGCAGAGACGACACACCTGCTCTTAATTTCTGCAGCAAAGAGGTGACCGTGTTACTTCCATTCACCTCCCATTCGTGAGAACTGGTTCCACACCTCCATGCTGCGCCCCGGGGAAACAGAGTCTAATGCCCAGAAGAGAAAGGGATCTTGGTGAAAAGTTAGCCAGACCCAGCCACTATCTGGGATGGGGACATACATGTTATTTGCTACAAGCATCCTTGGCAAGTCTAACAAAGATGGCGTGATGCCCATATTCTTGAGAAATACTTAGCCACAGACACCTGCGTGGGTAATAGCAGGTGGGTGCTAATCCACTTACAGATCTTGGAGCCTGGCTCGTGGGGGCAGACATGTAAATATACAAAGCAAACCTCCAGAGCGATCTAGTGTTTTCAGGGTGGTGGTTCTTATCCGCACGGAAGGTTCTTGTCCGCACGGAAGGTCTCCAGCTGCTGCTCCAGCCCACAATTCCCTGTCCCCGGGACTGGAAGACTCCTCACATCCCTTGGGAACTTGCGTTCTTCTTCTATAAAGTGGGAATGTGAACACACGACATCAGATTAAGTCAGTCGAAGGTGTATTAGTAACCAGCCGTGCAGTAGGTATACAATAAATGTTACAAGTATTTAGCAGAGGGTGGTCAAAGGGTTATAAACTTCCAGTGAGGACATGAATATGTTATGGAGTTGTCACTGACCCCGTGGACACTATGATTAACAATATTGTATGTTTCAAAGTTGCTAAGAGAGTAGATATTACAAGTTTGTCACACAGGGGTGAGGGCGGGGAGAAATTGTAACTACGTGAAACAGGTTGAGTAGACTCATGGCAATCATTTTGTGATACACGCACACATCAGATCATTATGTTTACGAATTTAACTAATACAAGATTACATATCAGTTGTATCTCAGAAAAACTGGAGGAAAATTATCGTCAAAATGAGAACTTAAAAAAACTTGTATCGACCACTGTGAGCTTGATAGTTTCCCAATACTTAAAGGTTTCATGGGTGCGTGGTGGCTCTGTCATTAGACATCTGCTTTCCGCTCAAGTCATGATCCCAGGGTGCCAGGATCCAGTCCCGCATCGGGCTCTCCACTCAGTGGGGAGTCCGCTTCTTCCTCTCCTTCTGCTTCTCTCTCTGTCTCTCATGAGTAAATAAATAAAAGATTTGAAAAAAAATAAATTCAAAATACTTTGCTGGTGAGATTAGTGAATCTAATATTTGACACTATGTAATAAAATCTGTCAACATTTGAATGTCTGCCTACCTGCATAAAGCAATACTTTCCAAATGACCAATGTTTAAATTTTTTTTAATTTGGTGAAAGCTTTGATCACAATTCAGAACATTTACATAAGAGGGTTTCATCTGCTTTAAACTAATGAGCTTGGTTTACTAGAAAGTGCAGAATGAAAAATGAACAAAGTTTTAGGCCCAATAAACCAATATGGGAAGGATTGATTTGGCCCATAAGAGCCAGATCTGATCCTCCTGACTGCTTTGTTATGTTGTTAAATTGGTTCAATGCAGCATGTGAACAATTTTTGGAAGCCTCATCTTACGATGATTGCATGCTACTTTTTCAAAATACAAAAAGAAAAAAAAAAGTTTCGTGGATATAATTCTGGCCATCTGTTCACAAAGGAAACAGGATTATTTTAAGTGAATTTTTAATTTTAGCATAATATTTATTTTTTTAAAGATTTTATTTATTTATTTGACAGATAGAGATCACGAGTAGGCACAGAGGCAGGCAGAGAGAGAAGGGGAAGCAGGCTCCCTGCTGAGCGGAGAGACCGATGCGGGGCTCAATCCCAGGGCCCTGAGATCATGACCTGAGCCGAAGGCAGAAGCTTTAACCCACTGAGTCACCCAGGTGCCCCAGCACAATATTTCTTAAAGGGGACTGTTAATTGGGTAGGTAGTGTCTGAATTTCTTGAACTTCTTTAAAATTAAAAAATTGTTTTTGTATTTTTGACATTCTTTTATTTTTTAATGTTTTGTAGCTGTCAACACTCTGAGGTTTGGAGCCATGCAGACCCAGGTTCAAGTACTCTCACTACAACCTACTAGCCCTGGGGAATAGAAGAAAGTCTACTTCCTTTTTCTTGACCTTCATTTTCTTATTTTCATAGTCATAATTGATACCAGTATCTCCATGAGGTTATTTTGAGGATTAAGTCAAGTAAATTTTTATAAAGCACTTAGCATTGTGCCTGACCCCTAGGAAATACTCAGTAAATGTTTTCTGTTATTTTATATACCACCATCAACATCGCTGACAGATAACCACTAATGATCTATCCTGATTGCTATCTGAAGGAAGATTCCTTAGACGATGAAAGCAGTGTTAGTAGCAGGATAGCATAAAAAGACAAAAGGGCCTTCAGGATAACAAACAAAGTACTTCATAAGCTGTTGTCAATAAGCTATTGACATAGGGAAGCTTATATTTCTATGATAGGGACTAAGCAATCGCAAAAACCAGGGTAGTAAATATTCAATGTACATTATAATTGGAACTCACCATCTTTTATTCCTCATGTAAAATACTCCATATCCATCAATTTGTCAATGATTAATTTGCATGATGTGATCTACAGAAGAAATTTTCCATACTTCAAATGTATTTTTCAATATATAGAAATCATTTTTTTCCCCAGTTCTACTTAGGTATAATTGACAAATATAAGAAATTTTTTTCTTAAAATGTATTTAGCAGAGGACTGGGCTTCTAAGGTCCTAGGAGAATGATGAAATCCATAGTCCAGGAACAGAGTCCACCCTTCTTATTCAAAGTGTGACACACTCACCAGCAACATTTTCCTCACTTGAACTTACTAGAAATGCAGGCTCTCAGGCCCCACCTAGGATCCACTGACTCAGTATCCATAATTTCCCAAGGGGGTATAGCTCAGGGGTAGAGCATTTGACTGCATAATTTCCCAGGACCAGCAGGTGATTCTGCCATTTGACAAGATATGCACACAAAGAGAGACCACCTGGGGCCTCATTAGCACGAGTCCCTGCATTTGAGGAAGACGCTCTAAGAGTGGAGTGTGAAGGGGTGTGGCAAGCACAGATGGCCTGGGAGAGAGCAGATGGTGGCAATCATGCTGGGAAGTTGTGATCTGCATGACCTCACAGACCTATTGGGCTATCCTTGACCTTCCAATTGAGGGCGCCATTTTGGAGCTATCCTTCTCTCTGTCCTTCACTCAGGTGTGTGGTCCATATCTTGCTGAGACCTCTCTATTATTTCTTAGAAAAAGCATCTTTTTTGTTTTTGAGATTGAGGGATGATGATCTAGGACAGACATGGGCTCCTAGAAAAGGTGGGCACAGACTGAGTGTTGAAACTTTAGCATCCTAACTGGTGATGCCAACGGTCTAGAGAAGATTGTGGCTCCAAATAGTCATTATGGAGGGGTACAGTTATGTTACGCTGACAAAAGATTGAAAGCAGATTGGACAAGACATTGAAATAATGGAGGGGAAACCCCACAGTATATAACCTTTGCATTGTGTGTGAAGAAGCCATAGCCCACTCCCATGGGCCTGGAAGACAGCATAAGTCAGCAGTCACATTAGTAATAAATGCAGGATCTCCGTCTCTCTCAGATTATCTAAATTCTGTTAACTACATAATAACAAACAAATAAGTAAAAGAATAAATAAACAATAAATAAAATAAACAAAACAAAACAAATAAAAACAAACAAACAAAATAGCAACATTTATTTGTACGGAGCTTTACAATTATTTAACAATTTATTTATATGTTTGTTTATTTTTGGAAATATTTATTGAACATTTTCTGTGTATCAGAAGCTGGGCCAGGTACCAGGATTACAGTAGTGAAGGAACCATACATAAGCTCATCTCAATAGAATTTATGCTGAAGTGGTTTTTCACCATAGTGGGTTTGCTGAAGTTCTGTTGAACATTTACTATGTGTCAATCACTGGGCCAGGCACAGTAGCTCCCCACCCCCTGCCAAGGAATCATCACAACTCTCTGATTTGATACCTTTACTATCTTCTTTACCCAACCAGGGTTGATCAGAGTACACACGTCTCAGAAGTTCAGACTTTCCCAAAGGGATTTAAATAGCTGTTGGTGGGTCAACGAACAACCCACATTCTTGACTGTTAGATGCTCACCCTTTACGACCTTGACCTATACATATTCTGACAATTACAATGGACCTGAGCCTTGAAACGGGGTAGGGTTTAAGAGATGGAGAAGAGCATTCCAGGAGCTGGAGCTTGAGTAAGTGGGTGAAGGTAATGAAATGACAGTATCCCATGGGGATAGGGAATCATTTCTGGAATTAGGAGCCGAGGCCTCTAAGTGAAGCCTGCCCTTCAGAAATGACAGACATTGCCCAGGGTGGATAGAACACAGTGTCTGCAGAAGCCATGGCCGGAAAGGTTGGATTGGTTCAGATTGAGGGGGGACCTGAATGCCACTTCAAGAAGTTGGTCTTTTATCCCTAGGCAACACTTGGAGGGCAAGGAGGTCAGAGTTCTATAGAAGGAGATAGCTCCCACAGGGGAGTATATTCTGGCATAGCGTAGCAGAGATGGTGAACAGTGCAAAAAGATAGAAAATGGTTAGAGATCTGTTGCCATACCCCTTCCCAGCCTCTTTACCCTGTCAGATAGTGAGCTAACCACTTCCCCCTCGCTGCAATGCCTAAACCTATCAAAATGCAGATTCTGATTGGACAGGTCTGGGGTGGGGTATGAGATCCTGCATTTCTATTAAGATCCCAGGGGAGGCAGGTGCTGCTTCTTTGGGGACCACACCTTATGTAGCCAGATGCCGAAAGTGATGACAACACATGCAGAGACACAGAGCCAGAGACGCCTACCACGTGTCTGCGATTTTTCTGGGTCCTTTGCACTCTGCCTTCATTCAGATGCTTAATAACCAAGAGACAGGATTGTTAACCCTATTTCACTATGAAGGAACTGGACCTCGGAGGGCTTAGGTATCTTGTTTAAAGTCACACACACCATTTGGTCCAGTCTCTCCGCAACAGAATAGACAAAATGCAGACAGACAGCCCCTGAACTTCTAATTAAATTTAGATTCTGTCTGCAGAAACCCTGTCGCCACATATGAACCACAAGAAAGAGTCAGTCATTACTCACATACGGAAAAGGAAGGAAGAAGCAGTTTTCTCTTTTTATCTCGTGACCAAAAGGGTTGCCTCTAAGGAACAGGCCTGCATGATGGCAGGTGAAGACAGGGAAGTCTACCAGATCCGTGAAGTAAGTGTCTTTAAAGGCAAACATTTGATGTGGCATCCTTCTGCCGTGGGGAGGAAGCAGTCATGACAAGCCACAGAGGGTGGGCAAAAAGCCATTTGTATCTCTGTGTAAACGCTCCTGGCTAGGGACTCAACCTGGCAGGCAGCCCAGGAATGTCTCATGTCTCCGGTGGGGGAATTCATGATGCAGAGAGCACTCAGTTGTGTTAAATAATCTGTCATTGCAACATCCATGCCTGGGCTTTCCCGCTTCCTCCGGCCAGATCTGGAAAGCTAATCAGAGGCCACAGAAGGAGGTGAAGTTTAGGGTCTGGGCTGAAAAATGCCACGGGAACAGCAAGAGGTAGAGGCTGAGGATGGCTCCAAAGGTCTCCCTCTCCCCTCCAGAAGAGGCTCTCTGCCCTTACTTGGACTGGCTTGGCCAGGAAATAAGCCAACACAGATTTGACACACAGGGCGATGCTCGAGAGTTGACTTTCAGAGCCCAGTACGTGGTGGCAGGAAAGGCTGTTATTTGTGAAGGACTAGGTCTTCCTCAAGGTGTCCAAGCCTCACCCTGGACCTAGTGAATCAAAATTTATAGAACTGAGGATGGATCTTTTTTTTTAAGCAATTTTTCCAGGTGACTTCTATGCACTTTGAAACTGGAGAACTACTCAGACTCTATTAGCAAAATGGGGAACATGGACAGTATAAAGAAGAGAATATAGGCTCCAGGGTCAGAGAATCCCAGAGTTGTGTCCCATCCCTATGGCAACCAGCAGCGTGACTTTGCGTGAATCATTTGACCTCATTGACTCTTCTATAAATGGGTTCATGACGATCTGTGCAGAGGATGGTTGCAAAGGTCCCATAGGTATGAGGTCTGCAAATGCCTGCTTCATGTCAAGTGTCCCGTAAATATTCAGGGACTTGATTTCAGCATCTCCTGGGCCCCAGTCTTGTTTCTTGTTGAAATGGCCTCAGGAACTCATCTACATAAGACGTTTGCAATGGGGGCAGGCAGCAGAGCATGGGGAGATGGGAGGAAATCAGATGATGTAGTAGGATTTATTTTCATTAGGGTTGATGCTTTGCATTAAGATGCTTTGCTTTAAGATGGATGTGACCATCAGGACCTCAGCAGCCTGGGACGTGTGCTGACTCCAACAAGATGTATTTTTAAAAGACACAGGCATCAGCTTAGAAAAATAAGTAAATAAAAGGTTTGGGAAAGATACTGGTTTGTGATCCACAATTTTAGGGGCAACCAGGAGGCTCTGGATAGTCCTGGGTGGTCCCACCCCGTGGCATAAGGGGTGCCCTTGGGCTTCATTAGAAGAGATACAAGCTTTGAAAGGAGGCAGTCAGAGATGCCCTTTTTCCTCTCCGCTGGTCTGAGCAGCTCTCAGACCTTCCCACGCTGTGGGTGGTGGCGGCGTGGGGGCTGTGTGTGTGGATCTTATCCCTAGAGGAGACGAAATGTGGTGGTGAAGGAAGTCGTGTGTTTGGGGAGCTGTTCAGGGAGAAGAGTGGTTTAGCTTTAACAAAAAAGGGGCAATTGCAACGGCTGTTTGCAAGATCTGAAGGTACCGACAGGAAGTTGGACGGAAGGATCAGCCTTAGGGACAATGGGTGGAAACTACCAAGACTCAGACTTCAGTTCCTTCATGGAAGAACCCAGTAACAGCTGTATTGTTGATCGTTCTACTGAACGTGCCCGACGGCTTTATGTCATCAACCCTCGGACAGCCTTGCCAACCAGGCATACTTTTCCCTGTTTCTCAGATGAGGAAACGGGTTCAGAGAGAGGAAGTGACTTGGCAAAATCATGCAGATCAGAAGAAGGGTAGTCAAAGATCTAAACCTCTAGACTCTCAAGACTCCTCTTGTTTCCCCTGTGCTGGCCTGATTTTCTGACAAGCAGAGGGGCGGGAAAGAGGGATGAGTTGGTCTGGAAGGTAATGAGCTCCCTGTCCAAGGATTCCACGAAAGGATTCAGTGGAAGTTGATCCTAGGAGTTAAGGTCTTAGACTCTGGAATCATATGCCACCTTATAAGTAAGCCATTTGTGGAGGGTTTTTTGTTTTTTGTTTTTGTTTATTTGTTTTCTGTTTCATAGACCAGCTAGAGTGTAAAGACTTGTCAGGGACCCAGATACTCGTAGTGAGGGCCCAGCAAAAGACAGCTTTTAAAATGGGCTAGAGTCAGTTGTGATGGCCTTGAAGTTCCCCCCAGTCCTAAGAATGCACAGGTGGTTTTGGCTCATCACACATAGGGCAAGCCTGCCTTCCTCCATTCTGGAGATTCCTTGGAATTAGCTTTGACTCTAAGTCTCTATGACCAAGTCATTGTCAACTCCCAAGAGCTAACCTTTCAGTCTCAGACTTGGTGTAGACTTCTGTGCTAGATTAAAGCCAGGGTCACCAGTGAGCACGGAAGAGGAATGCCAGTGGAAGTTGAAGGTGTCTTGCTTCTTGGAGCAGAAAGAACATGACTTTGGGTTTGAATCTTGTGTCCTTCACTGCTTGATGGAGAGCGTATGTAAGTCACTTAACATATTTGGGCCTCGGTTTACATGTCATTGAATGGGATTATCAACACCTAACAAAGCTAGGTAAAATCTAGAAGGCTGCATATATGCACAGCACTGTGCATAGGCCAGGAAAGTCTTTTTACTTTTATTTTTAAAATATTTTATTTATTTATTTATTTGAGAGAGAGAATTAGAGAAAGAGAGAGCATGAGAGGAGGAAGGTCCCTACTAAGCAGGGAGCCTGATGCAGGACTCGATTCCAGGACTCTGGGATCATGACCTGAGCTGAAGGCAGTTGCTTAACCAACTGAGCCACCCAGGTGCTAGGAAAGTCCTAGGCCAGGAAAGTCTTAAAAGACCCTAAGTTCTCACCTCTGGCTAACCCTGAGACACTAAGCAAGCAGGAGGTGAAAGCTAAAGTTGGGTTATAAGCACCAGCTGAAGTTGAAGGTATGACCCAACACAAACCCAGGGCCCTTTGGCAAAGACTGGGAGACTTACTGGTTCCAGACATCTAGGGAAATCTTCGTCCAACCACTACTTTACAACAAGCTAACTAAGAAGGGGTTTCTGTGGTCATGCATAACAAAAAAATGCAGACTTCATAGAATTAGTTCAGAAAGATCACTAACAAACAAAAAAGAAACAATAACAAACCTTGGGCAGAGGAGAGTCTCTGATTTTCAGGGTTGCCACATTATATTATTCCAGATTCCAACAAAAAACTTGTGAGACATGAAAAGAAACAAGAATGTAAGGCATATACACAGGGAGGAAAAATCAATATAAACTCTCCTTGAGGAATCCCAGATAGACTTCCAGAGGAAGACCTTAAATTATGTATTTTAAATATCTTTAAAAACTAAAAGAAACCATATCTAAAGAACTAAAGGAAAGTATGAGAATGGTATGTCACTAAATAGAGAGTATTAGTAAGTATATGGGAGTTATTAAAAACAACCAATAGAAACCGTGAAGTTGAAAAATACAACAGAAATGAAAGATTTCCTAGAGGAGTTCAACATCAAATTTGAGTAAGCAGGGGAAAGAATCAAGAAAGATGAAAATACGTCTGTTGAAATGATCCAGTCTGAGAATAGAAGGGGAAAAAAAGAAAAAAAAATTAGAACAGAAATTTGAGATTTACAGATCACAAAAATTTGTACCAACATACGCAGAATGGGAGTCCCAGAGAGAGGGAAGAGAGAGAAAGGTGACAAAGAAATATTTGCATAAATAATGGCTTAAAAATCTCCAAATTTGATGGAAAATATTAATCTACCAACCTTAAAATCTGAATGAACTTCAAGTAGGATAAATGTAGATAGATCTATACCAAGACACATCATAATCAGACCTTTGAAAGCAAAGACAATGAGACAATGTGAAAGCAGCAAGAGGGAAGTAATTCATCACGTATAAAATGTGCTCCATAGTATTAACAGCTGATTTATCACCAAAAACTACATAGGCCAGGAGGCAGAGGCTTGATTTATTTAAAGAGCTGAAAGCAAGAACTATCAACCAAGAGCTCTGTATCGGACAAAACAATCCTTTAAAAGTGAAGAAGAAATTAAGGCATTCTCACTTACATAAAAACTGAGAAATTTTGCTGCTTAGTAGATTAGTTCTACAGGAAATACTAGAGTGAGGGGGCCCTGGGTGGCTCAGTTGGTTAAGTGTCTGCCTTCAGCTCAGGTCATGATCCTAGGGTCCTGGGATCGAGTCCTACATCTGGCTCCTTCCTCAGTGGGAAGCCTGCTTCTTCTCTCCCTCTGCCCCTCTCCCTGTTAGTGCTCTCTCTCAAATAAATAAATAAAATCTTTTTTTAAAAAGTACTAAGGATGAGTCCCTTCAGGCTGAAATAAAATAGACTAGGCAAACACTAGAATTCACATAAAGAAATAAAAAGAATCAGTGGTGCCTGGGTGGCTCAGTGGGTTAAGCCTCTGCCTTCATCTCCGGTCATGATCTCAGGGTCCTGGGATCGAGCCCCATATCAGGCTCTCTGCTCAGCAGGGAGCCTGCTTCCCTCCTCTCTCTCTGCCTGCCTCTCTGCCTACTTGTGATCTGTCAAATAAATAAATAAAATCTTTAAAAAAAAGAAAAGAAATAAAGAGTATCAGTAAAAGCAATATATAAATTAATATAAAAGACAATGGGAATATATTTTTGGTTTCATTTTTCTTTTACTGCATTTTTATTTGTTTGTATTTTTATTTATATTTTTCTCTTATCTGATGCAAGAGACAGCTGTATAAAGCAATAACACTAAGTACGTGTTGACATAAATACAATGTATAAAGATGTATTTTGTATGACAATAATAGCAAAAAATTAAAAAAAAAAACCCCACAGGGGTTAAGGAATGAAGTTATATGGAAACAACATTTTTAAAAAATGTTTTATTTATTTATTTGACACAGACAGAGAGAGAGACAGCATAAGCAGCTGAATGGCAGGCAGAGGGAGAGGGAGAACCAGGCTTCCTGCTCAGTGGGGAGCCCAACTCAGGGCTTGATCCCAGGACCCGGGGATCATGACCTGAGCTGAAAGTAGATGCTCTACTGTCTGAGCCACCCAGGCACTCCTTGAAACAACACTTTTAATATACCACTGAAATTTGGTTGATATTAATACAAACTAGATTATTATAAATTAAGATGTTAATTGTAATTCCCAAACATGCAGTAAGAAAATAAATTTTAAAAAGAGTAGTTAAGGGGCGCTTGGGTGTCTCAATGGGTTAAAGCCTCTGCCTTCAGCTCAGGTCATGATCCCAGGGTCCTGGGATTGAGCCCCGCATCGGGCTTTCTGCTTGGCAGGGAGCCTGCTTCCCCCTCTCTCTCTGCCTCCTCTCTGCCTACTTGTGATTTCTGTCTGTCAAATAAATAAATAAAATCTTTAAAAAAAAAAAAAGAGTAGTTAAAGAAAATAGGAGAGGGTGCCTGGGTTGCTCAGTTGGTTAAGCAACTGCCTTTGGCTCAGGTCATGATCCCAAAGTCCCAAGATTGAGTCCCACATCAGGTTCCCAGTTCCACAGGGAGTCAGCTTCTCCCTCTGACCATCTTCCCTCTCATGCTCTCTCTCACTCTCTCTCTCAAATAAATAAGTGAAACCTTGGGGCGCCTGGGGGGCTCAGTGGGTTAAAGCCTCTGCCTTCGGCTTGGGTCATGATCTCAAGGTCCTGGGATCCAGCCCCACGTCGGACTCTCTGCTCAACGTGGAGCCTGCTTCCCTCTCTCTCTGCCTGCCTCTCTGCCTACTTGTGATCTCTGTCTAATAAATAAATAAAATCTTTAAAAAAAAAAAGGTAAAATCTTAAAAAAAAAAGAAAACAGGAGAATTTGAATAATGCATTAGAAAATATCTAACACAAAAGAAGTATAGAGCAATTGAGGAAAAAGAAAGAAAAATGACAAAAATGGCAGATTTAAATTTTATTTGATTAGTCGTCACATTAAATGTAAAGGGATTAAACTCTCTATAAAGCCTGAGTTTGGCAGGACGGTGTAGCAAAACATGATCTTCAAAGAAGATATAAAAAGAAAAGATACAAATGTCCAACAAACCCATAAAAAGAGGCTCAACACCATTAGTCATTAGGGAAATGCATATCATAAGCACGGGGATACACCACTCCATACACACAAGGATGGCAAAAATAAAAAAGATGGGCAATTCCAAGTGTTGGTGAGAACACAGAAAAATTGGAACCCTCGTGCATGCTGGTGGGAACGTAAAATGGTGCAACCACTATAGAAAGGAGTTCGTCAGCTTCCCAAAATGTCAAATACAGAGTTGCCATATTCCCCTTCCATTCTGTTCTGGGGGGCTCCCAAAGGACACTGAGAACATACGTCCATACAAAAACCTGTACATGAGTGTTCCCAGCCACGTAATTCCAAATAGCCCAGCAGTAGGAACAACCCTAATGTTCATCAGCTGCTAAAGGATCTGCAAAAATGTGGGTCATCCGTACAATGGGACCTCATTCAGCCACAAAAAGGGCTTATATTACAACATAGATTCATCTGGAAAAACATTCCACTCAGTGAGAGACACCTGTTACGAGATGCCCCCTATTCCATGAGAGATGTCCAGAGGAGGTAAGTCGGTGCAGACAGAACGTAGATTTGTGGCTTCCTGGGGTGGGGAGAGGGACGGTGGCTGCTAATGGATATGGAATTGTTTTGGGGAGGATGAAAATATTCTGGAGTTAAATGGTGGTGACGGTTGCGCAACTTTGTGAATATGCTAAAACCACTGAATGAGCGCGAATATTTATGGTACAGATTAATTCTCGATTTGAATAAAAGCCATGAGATAATGTGTGATAGATCCCTGAATATGACTCCTTCCTCCCCTCTCTTTCTCTTTCCCTTTCTCCTCTTCCTTCCTTCCTTCCTCCCTCTCTCTCTCTTTCTTTCTTTCTTTCTTTCTTTCTTTCTTTCTTTCTTTCTTTCTTTCTTTCTTTCCTTCTCCCTCCGTATTCTCTAAGAGGTTAATCTGGACTGCTTGCCTCTGAGAATCTCTGCCAGGTGACATCAGCTTTTTGGACCAAGAAGTCAAGTTCATAATCTCCATTTCCGGAAAGCCTGATATCTCTTTGGCCTCAGACTCACTTTCCTGATTTACAGGCCGGTCTCAGATCATCAGAACTGGAACTCACTCCCGGGCCCTGTGGATATTGTCCACCCCTCAGGAGGCATGTCTGGAGGGACTGGACCCAGAGGTGGGAGGTGCCTGGGCCAGACCCACAACCGAGCTCCCACCTGGCCCCTGAGCTCCTTAATCTCTTTCTGTGTCTCTCCTCTTCTGCCTTCCTCCTTCTTCTGGCAGGATCCCTCACGGCCCTGTCCAGAGGGACACACGGGATGTGTGATCAGAGGCCAAGCAACACTAGGAGAGTAGTGAGGTCTGTGTCTTTGAAGATGTGTGTGTAGTGACCCCAAAGAAAGAAAAAAACAAAAACAAAAACAAAAACGCGGTACAGAATGCCCCCAGCATCCTCGAGCTGACGGCTGAGGAAGGAAGGCTGTCACCCCACTGGGAAAACGCTCTCGGGCCCCCGTTGCTCGGCGTCCTAGATCTCCAGGCTTTGTCAGGAAGGGAAGGGCTGGAAACGAGGGGCTCATTTCTTGATGTAAGAATGTGGAAAGAGAACTTGCATTCTGGAAGCGACTTTTCCCAGAGAGGCATTTCAGTTTCCATCTGTGGGTGTAAGGCCAGGGGGACCCAAGGAGACGAGCAAAGCAGAGGTGGAGGAAGGGACTCAGTTCAGAGGAGAAGGCCACGCTGTGGGGGCAGGTGGGGTCTACGTCTGTCCTTCTCTCTTGCATGGGGACTCTGGGAACACCTGTACCAGGCCTGTGACAGAGCACCCTGGAGGGAGCTGTGGAAGTGCCAGGTGGGAGAAGGGGCTGGAGGGGGTGGAGGGAAAGCTCAGAGCAGCCGTTCAGCCTGAAAAGTGAAAAAAGCCACACGGAGAAAGTCACATCTTGGGGATCCTAACCCTGGGAGGTGGGGACGCTTCTGTCCTCTGTGCGTGGGATGGGGTCTGGAGGGATGGCGGGAAGTCAAGACAAGGTGACCTCACAGGACTGGTGACCACAGCCCTGATGGGAGCTGGATTCTTCTGAAATCTCAGAGGGCCTTCTGGAACTCTGAAAGCTAGAGTACAAAACGGTGTGTGTGTGTGTGTCTGTGTCCCCCCCAATTCCCATGAGCTACAAGTGTTTCTTTGCCACTGGTTTTGTTCCAGTCTCCTCCCGTGGGGAACCAGTACCGCCGTTCCTCTCCCCCCGTACACGCTCCCATCTCTTCCCGCCATGGTTCCAACATGCGTAACTACACTGGCAAAGCCCACGGGGTGCTTGCCGCCTGCCAGCGGTAGGCCACGGCCCTTGTCACTCCAGACAGGACTCTGCTTGCTTGTGCAGAAATAACTCTGGGGCTTGGCCGGAACAGATGATCATCTGCAGTCCGCATCTCCAGCCGTAGCCAAAGAGCTGCAAGGAGAATTTCTGGTGCTTCCTCCCCACCCTGCACCTGGGACTTCCGGTGCACCTGGACCCCCAGGTGGGGCAGGAGGGGGTCCTCTCCTCCTTTTCTGGGAACGGTTAATACAGACGTTCAGTACCGGCCATGCTTGTGCCTTTCTCCAAAAGCTTCTGTCTCCTGGGGGCCGCCCGTGAACCTCAAAGGATAGCATGCCCCACCGATGACTTGTTTCGGCTACAGCCTCTATATTCATAAACCAGGTATGTCCACATGTCTAAAATTCTGGATTTGTATCCTCAACGGGTGGTTTGGAGACTCTGAAGACCTTGAGGCCTCGGGGCATCTTGGTGGGCCCAGTGCTAATCCTTTCATCAGCCCTGTCCCCGCAGCCCTGCTAGGTATCCCAGCCCAGGGGAGCCATCTCTTCAACCAGGCCAGCCTGCCTCGTGCTGGGTCAGCGACGTGAAGACAATATGGCATCAGGGTTACAAACACACACTTTGGTGTCAGTCTGTAGGAGCTGGAAGCCTGGTTCTGCTGGGCTTAAACAAGGTAACCTTGGGAAGCTCCCTTAAACACACGGATCTTGTTCTAGTCCTCTATGAAACAGAGGTCGTGGCATAGATCTTCCAGGCTCCTGTGGGGGTTAGATGTCTGGATCTATGATGCCTGCCCCGTATGCGACATGACCAGGCTCCCTCTCTCCCCCCACTGCAGGCTCTACTGTCCCCTTCTGTTCTGTTCTGTGGGCCTACGCGCACCTTCCCAGGAGCTGACTTTATCTCGCCATGCCCTCCTCCATGCCTACACTGGCTCTGAGCCATCATAAACATCATTTTATCAAATACAGGGAAAGGCCCTCTTCGGGGCCCTCAGGAGCCTCCAGGATCTGCTCCTAAACTCACTGCCAGGCTTATTTCCAGCCTTTCCCCATGGGACCCTCCATCAGGTCTAGCCAGCCTCTCCATTCTCTTCAAATCGCCCAACTCGTGCCAAGACTCTCTGCTGCCCTTCCTCCATCTCCTTAAACCCTCTGCACTCTGGAAGGTCAAGGGCAAAAACGCACCCCTCCCCCACGAAGTCCTCCCTGACTAAGCCAAAATTCTCTGCTACCCACATGCTGATTAGTCACCCACTGAATTCTGTCTCTGTGGTTTTATTTTTTCCTGTACTTGCAAATGATCTTACCCCCCCAACCCAAGAGTTCTTGGCAGAGAGGCCCTGTTGCCATTGTTTATGTGTGGCACTCAGTAGGTACTCAGCAAAGGCTTGCTGACTGAACAGAGGGACATCCCTGGGTCTTAGGAGACTCCTAAAAGCTGGGGACCCAGGCAGAGACAGCAGTGAGCCCCTGCATGCCCCCAGGGTCCCAGTGGAACATGGTGGAGGGAGAAGCCATGCTTAGCCTCCCCTGGATGTTTGCAAGGAGCAAGACTGACACTCTCTTTGCTGCCAGGAGCCTCCTCTGTGTCCCCCACGGGGCTTGGTAAAACAGCCACGTAGTGAATAGTCCCCGGGGTAAGGGTCTGAGGTTCCAACGCCAGACCCCACTTTTACTAAGGGTGTCGCCTTTGCAACCTCGTCTCTCTCAATGCCCCAGGTTCACCGCCTGCCTTTGAAGGGGGAACAGAAACAGCCTCTCCTGGTTGCGCTGATTCAATGAATGAGTGGGCGTTGCTTTCATGAACACGCAAAAGGACCACCTGTTGGAGGCTGCCTCGGGCTTTCTGGCCTACAGGTGTGGACGGTGTTCGCTGGAGAGGAAAGTCAGGCTGGACCCCCATGTCCTCCACATCTAGCTCGGTGCGGAGGAACATCGTGTCCCTTTCTGGGATCTGTTTGCCTGTCTGCGGGATCAAGAGACTGGAGGCCACCATGCAGGGGGTTAAAGTGGGTAGGAGATCCTGCCTACCCAGCATGGAGAACAGTGCCTGGCATAGGTGGGGCTCACAGGTGTGTACCTATCCTCTCCGCGGTAAGTCTGCCTTTTCTGCCTGTCAGAGACAGCGGCCGTGGGAGGACAGCGATCCCGAGGAGACGGGCCATAAAAAGATCCTGAAAATTCATTTTGGGGTCTTTAGAGGCTGATGGGGGGCTGCTGCCATCTGCTGGGTTAATTAGGAATGGAATCTCTCGCGCTCTCTGGTGTCACCTGGTGGTGGAAGAGGTTGGTAACAGAGCGGTTCTCGTCTGCTTCTGCTCTGGCTTGCTTGCGACCCCCTCCTCCCCTCATTCCCCCACCGCTAGGTCTCGAGGACCCCACCTGCTTTCAGTCTGTATCTGCTTGGGGCACTCATCCTGTGCCAGGTGTCCTATGAGCTGCCATGAAAAGATAAAGGGGGCGGAAGCAATCTGGCAGAGATACATGGTGCTCATCCTTCAAACGCCATAAGAAATACCTGGGAAACCATTTTTTGAATCAAATGTATTGGTATACCATAAAATGGATGCGATTTAAATGTACGTCTCGAATTCTGACAAATGTGTATACCCATGGAACCACCGCCGCCATCAAAGTACAGAACATGAGCCTTACCCCTAGAAAGTTTCCTCGTGGCTTTTTGTGGTGTGAGTAAATCTGAAGATTTAATTGGCTTTATTAAAAGCAGCAGCCCATGTAACAAGTAGAGAGATGCTCCTAGTTGTACAAAAGGAAAGGCTTTTATGGGGAGGAGGGCAGGTCAAGCATCTTTTACAGAGAGAAAAGAAAAAATTGTTACAGGTCTTAGGGAGAAGGGAAAGGCAAGGTTTTGTTTAATGCGGATTATCAGAGTTTTAATGTAGATATTATGTAGATTCTGCATACATTATGTAGATGTGTAGATTATGTAGCCCTTTAATGGAGGTTTTTATGCAGATGACTTCACTAGATTTTTATGCAGATTAGTTCACTAAAAGCAGACCAGGAAATTTCAGAGTGATGGTTAAAGGGTCATGTTCCTGGGATGGGTTAAAATTGCAATTAAACCTCAGGTTTGCTCTGTAGGGGGCAAATGACTATTTTGGACTGGTTTCTTCCACCCCGGGCAATCTCTGATCTGGTTTCTCTTACCAGAGCTCAGTTTTGTCTCTTCTAGAACTTTCCGTAAATAGAGTTGAGCAATATGTATTCTTTTGTGTCAGCGTTCTCACTGACAACAAAGTGTTTTGATATTCATCCATGCTTTTCTACGTATCAAGTTTGTTTCTTTTTACCATTAAATGGCACTCAAATATAGAAATATAACAGCATATCCACTCTTGTTGATAGGCATTTGGGCTGTTTGCAATTTCATACTTGCCATGTTGCATAAGATTGCAGGAACATTTGTGAACAAGCCTTTGTGTGGACGAATGTTTTTATTTGTCTTGGGCAAGTTTCTAGAGTGAAACTGATGGGGCATCAGGGTAGATGCAAGTTTAACTTCATAAGAAACCAACAAATGGCTTTTCAAAGCAGTTACTCAATTTTACATCTCCAGTATGAGAATTTCAGTTTTCTAATAAGCACCAGTGATTAAAAGGTTTTTTTTCTTTCCTCTTTCTTTCTTCCTTCCTTCCTTCCTTCCTTCCTTTCTTTCTTTCTTTCTCTCTTTTACTTTTAGCCATTTTAATGTGTGTGATGTTTTATCACATTTTGGGTTGAATGTGGAATTCTTTAAGGGCTAATGTTGAACATCTTTCCAAATGCTTATTGGACATTTGCAGATGTTTTTGAGCAGAGACTATTCGAGCTGTTAGCCTATTTTATTATTGACTTGAAACAGTGACTTTTATATTTTGGATACAAGTCATTTGTCAGATTATGTGGCATTGCTTTTCAGATTCTTAGTGGTATTTTCTAAAGAGCAGGAGTTTTCGGTTTGAAGTTCCCTTTAGCAGTTTTTTTTCCTTCCTTCCTTCTTTCTTTTGCTTGCTTGCTTCTTTCCTTCCTTCCAGGGGTGGTTAGTGATTTTTCTGTCCTCTTCAGTCAGTCTTTGCACTGTTAAAAAACAAAATTCAACAGAGTAAATTTGAAGATCTGATTGGGTTTATTAAATGATTCATGAATTGGACAGCATCTAACAAGTAGCAAGGAGCTCTGAAAAGTTACAGAAAGGGAAAGGTTTTTAAAGTCAGGAAAAGAAGTCATGAACAGAAAAAATGATTATTTTAGGTGAGGTCACCCTCTGGGGACAAAAGGGTTTTATTATGGGTGACCTCATCTTCCCTGGGGGTATGAAGAATGCCACGTGATACACTACCTTATTGGTGCTCAAGAGAAGATTCCTGACCGAGCAGTTAACACTACATTTCTGGGGGAGGTTGGGATTGTAATTAGGTTAGACATTAAGCCTCAGTGTGCTGATGTGGGCTAGCATGAGTGATTGCATGTTGACCCTATGGTTTTCTTTCCAACAAAAAATCTTTTTTTTAAAGATTTTATTTATTTATTTGACAGACAGAGATCGCAAGTAGGCAGAGAGGCAGGCAGAGAGAGAGGAGGAAGCAGGCTTCCTGCTGAGCAGAGAGCCCAATGCAGGGCTCGATCCCAGGACCCTGGGATCATGACCTGAGCTGAAGGCAGAGGCTTTAACCCACTGAACCACCCAGGAGCCCCTCATCATTAATTTTGTATTTGATGCTCCATCTTGAATTAATTTTTATTGTATGGTGTAAGGTGGGAGTCGAGTCTTCTGGATACCCGTAAAGCCAGTACCGTTTGTTGAAAAGCTTACCTTTCTCCCTTAACTCACCAAAACTTTCTCCACTGAATTATCTTCGCTAAAGCTGCTGACTGTAAGGGCCTACTTAGCCAGAGCGAGCCATTTTGTTGTTTATGCAGTAAACTTAGATTGAACCTGCCCCTTCCCCGCAAGAGGAAAGCGCTTAGAAACAGAACTGGTGAAATATGACTGACCAGCCCCTGATAATGGAGCCCACATACAAGGACGTGTCTGGCCAGGTGGAAACGTCCAATCAGTAAAAGTGCACATATTACCTCCCTACCGGCCAAGGATGAGCCAGGCCAGGTGGAAACATCCAATCAAGGGAAAGCACACGTATTACCCGCCAAGGAGTGTGAGCCCCGCCTATCAGGCGCCAGACAAAGGCACCGATTCCAGCCAAGGTCATAGGCTGAATTAAATGACTATCATGGGGTGAATTGTAATTCAATTGGCCACCTGTGTGTGGCCAGGCTCAACCACATGGCCTTTACTCTATAAAAGTTAGTCTGTGAGGCTGGGAGGGGTCGCCTTTTTGCAAGAGAGGGCCCTGGCCGGTCAGTTTGATTCTCGATGCTTGGCACGAAATAAGCCCTGCTTAACGTTCGCTTTGTATCAGTCTCGTCCTTTTGTCTACGGACCCTTTCACTGACTGTACACGGGTGGGTCTATTTCTGACTCTCTGTTGTATTTCCTTGATATATTTGACTATGCCAATGACAAGTGTTGATTTCTGTAGTTTTATAGTAAATTCTGCAATCAGGTACTGATTAACTTTGATCTTCTATCAAAATTATTTTGATTATTACAGGTCTTTTGCATTTTAAATAAGTTACTGGATTGTCAATTTCTATAACAAAGTCAACTGTAATTTTGGTTGTAGTTCATTGAATTTCTTAGATATGTTTGGACAGAAGTGGTATTCAAGCTTCTATTCTACAAACACGGTATGGCTTTCCACTAATATTTAAGCTCTTTTTAATTTCTCTTTATATTCTCTTGTAGTTTTCAATGTAGATGTCTAGCATATTTTTTGTAAACTTTATCCCTATGTATTTCAAGCACTTAGATGCTATTATAAATGATAGTTCTTTAATTCCATTTTTCATTTGTTTGTCAGTAGTGTATAGAATTACATTTTTTGGTATATTGATTATACTGGGTATCCTAAATCTTCAGTAAATTCATGTAGTAATTCTAGTGCTGTCTTTATAGATTCCTTAAGATTAAGAGTCACAATATGTGGGAATAAGACAGCTTTCTTTCTTTCTGATCTGTATGTATGTCTTTTATTTATTTATCTTGCCTTATTTTTATAGGCTATCATAGCCAATGCAATATTTATAAGTAGAGCAGATCCTTCAAAGGAAAGTATTTAATTTAGTACTATTACAGATTTTGTTATTTGTATATTTTTTCCCTTTATCAGACTGAGGATGTTCTATCTTATTTTGAGTTTACAGTGACTCTTAAAAAAAAATCATGAATTGGTATTGAATTCAACAAGAGATTTTTCTGTATATTTTGAGGTGATCATCACATGATTTTTCCTTTTTTATTTAATGTGGGGAATTCATTAATTTTTAAATGTTGAAAACCCCTTGTACTGCTAGAAGAAACCTCACACAGTTGTGATGTATTATTTCTATATTTTTTTGGAGAATTTTGTCTATGTTCATGGATGATATTTGTCTATAATTTTCACATTTTTTTATAGTGTTCCTAACTGGCTTTAGAATCAAGGTCTTACTGGACTCATGAAATGAGCTAGGAAGTGTTTCTTCTTCCTTTATTTTCTGAAAACTCTGAGGAATCCTGTTACAGAAGCAAGCACCTTGCTCTAGAAGATTCTCAGCCATGTGACTTTGGACAATTAAACTCTCTTGGATTTTATTTCCTCTTCTGTGAAGTGGAGTTGGTACTATCTATCTAGCTTAGTTGTGGGGAAGAATCCAGGGAGAAGTATCTGGACAACTGCCTATTAGGGCACCTAGTGGGACTTGACACATGAGAAATAGTTTCTTCATTAACGTGATAATTATCACATCACTGGGGGACTGGAAACCTAGCACATGATGATTCTCAAGGTCTTTTCTGCTGTAAAATTCCGACCCTCTTTTCTCTCAAAGAGCTTAACGTTGACCCATTGGATCACTTTTGCAGAGCGTTAAAAATTGATTTTAGCTTTTAACTCATGTGATGCATGAGAGTCTCCAAATGTTGTCATTATTGACACCATTTCTCCCTCTCACAGGTGAGGAGACTGAGGTTTGCCGGTTGGGGGGATTTGCCAGAGGCAACATGGTGCCTTGGCCATCAACATTGAAGCTAGAGGGCTGGAGAGGCGCTGGTTCTCCACCTCTTGGCCAGCAGAGGGCCCTCCTCACACCGTTTGGGAGGCCCTGGGGAGAAGACCTCTTGAAAGGCTTCCAACAGAAGACTCTGGTCAGGGCAAGGAGCTGTATTCTCTGCCCAGCAGTGTAACCTTAAGCACATTTCTGACCTCCCTGGGTCTCAGGCTTCCTATCTGGAAAAAGACAAGACTCCCAACATCCATTAGTTCTTGGATACCTAATATATGCTGGAGGTTTTACCGCATGGTTCTCCACATGACTTATTTAATCCTCTGAAGAACCCTATGAAATGATGAAAATATGAGTCCCAGGTAAGAAAAGTAGGGACAGAGAGACTAAATAATGTACCTAATTTACTGGAAAGATCCAGATCCAGAATTGAAACCCAGGATCACCTGACTTTCCTTCCCACATTAAAATTGACCAAAGTATATATTTTAAATATGGACAGTTTATTGTTAGTTATACCTCAATAAAAATAATTTAGGCAGCCTCTGGAATTAGATGTGAAAGTTGAAGAGAGGAATGACACCAACAACAAGTAATACATTCACAGGAATATATATGTGCCAACATTCATCCAGCCGCACGCTTAGGATTTGAGGATTTTATTGTATAGAAAATATGCCCGAATAAAGTAATGCTGAATTTTTTAAAAAAAGCAATTAGACCTCAAGCCATAATTCTCAAATATCATCTGGATCTCTTACTGGCAGAAAAATAGACTGCATCTAAAATAAATCATTCTCTCAACTCCTGCTCACCTTGAAAAAAAAGGGCATTTTTTGGCTTATTATAAAAGCAATACATGCTCATTGTAGGAAAATTAGAAAGTAGAGGTGAGGAAAAATATAAAAATAAAAGGCAGTCTTGGTTCTGTGTTCAGATATAACAAGATTTTACACTCTGGTATATTTCTTTCCACTACTCAGTGCCTATTCAGATGTATACCTAATTTTGTAAAATGCAGGGAGATTTAAAAAATGGATCTTATCCTATAAATTCTTTGATAATTTACTTTGAATCCATATGAGTATTCCATGAAAGGCTTACTATACCAATGAATGGTCATCTAATAGAAGAATTTTTAAATTCAGTCCCATGATGCCTTGGGGTTCTTTGGAAGTGTATCAGGTACTGGGTGCTGGCCGGGGCAGGTGAGGGGGGTAGAGAAAGGTCAGGTAGGGGGCAGAATGGAGTGCAGGCAGGTGAGGCCCGCATCTGCCACTCTTACTCAACAGAGCCACTTTTTTATTTGTTCAAACATTCATTTCCCATGTAAGATTTCATTTAAAACAATTCCATCACCAAAAACGATTTTAAAAAGGGAAATCAGGGGGGCACCTGGGTGGCTCAGTGGGTTTAAAGCCTCTGCCTTCAGCTCAGGTCATGATCCCAGGATCCTGGGATTGAGCCCTGCATCCTGCTCTCTGCTTAGCAGGGAGCCTGCTTCCTCTGTCTCTCTGCCTGCCTCTCTGCCTACTTGTGATCTCTCTCTGTCAAATAAATAAATAAAATCATTTTAAAAGGGGGGGGGGGCGCCTGGGTGGCTCAGTGGGTTAAAGCCTCTGCCTTCGGCTCAGGTCATGATCCCAGGGTCCTGGGATCGAGCCCCGCGTGGGGCTCTCTGCTCTGTGGGGAGCCTGCTAACTCCTCTCTCTCTGCCTGCCTCTCTGCCTACTTGTGATCTCTGTCTGTCAAATAAATAAATAAAATCTTAAAAAAAAAAAGGGGGGGGGGAATCAGGTAACATCATTCTAATTTCCACTTAATTTCTTTCCAAAATGAAAAGAGCTTGTTTTACAATTATAAATGCAACACCCACACAATTTTCAAGATTCAAACAATTAAAAAAAAAAACAAATAAAAAAATGGAAAGTCATCCATTCATCTCCCTACACGACATTTGGGAGTGTGTGTGTATCCAAATGTACTGTCCATATATTATGCCCCATCTTTGTTCCTTTACACAGCCCATCTCCCACATCGTTTCTTGGTCTTTAAAAAAATATGATTCTTGACCGTTTACTCTTTGTGTTATGTCGTTAGGTTATTAATAGACACAGAAAAGCTTCCACGTTAAATTTAAAGCTTAAGGAGAATTGGGTTTTCATTTTTAAAAGTGTGATTTTAACACATTGAATACCCACATAAACACTGCAAATCGAACACTGTGCGTATAAACAGGTGCCACCCCACCCCCCCGGACACCTGGGTGGCTCAGTGGGTTAAAGCCTCTGCCTTCAGCTCAGGTCATGATCCCAGAGTCCTGGGATCGAGCCCCATGTGGGGCTCCAGCCCCACGTTGGGCTCCCTGCTCCGCAGTGAACCTGTTTCCTCTGCGCGCTCTCTCTCTTGGCCTGTCTCTCTGCCTACTTGTGATATCTCTCTGTCAAATAAATAAATAAAAATCTTAAAAAAAAAAAAAAAACAGGTGCCCCCAGCTTTAGAAGTCCCATGAGGACCGATCTTCAAATCTAGAAGAGCTTCTCGAATAGATGCCCTTTTCGGTAAAGGAAAGTGTGATCAAGCATTCCCAAAGGTCTAAGGGAGGGGGTAGTTTTGGAAGAGCGTCCTGGACCCAAAAGAGCTTTGGTATTGTTTGTTTTTCTCAAAATGTAATGGGCTACGTATTTTTCCACCCCATGATTATTCAACCAGCCTCTTCTTCATACACACTTAGTTGGTGTCGAGTGTTGTTATGATCATAAAATCATAAACAGACCTGCAATGAATTTCCTTTTATGTAACTCTTTGCTGTATCTCTGATTATTTCCTTAGGATTAAGTTTTACAAGTGAAACTTTCTGGTCAACCAGTATAGTAATTTATGACTCTTCCTATATTGCCAAATTAGCTTGCAGGCAGGAAGTCCTAATTTAGAATCCTGTCATTTCATCTCCTCACCAGTTTTGGTGCATAAAAAGAGCAGTTGGTATATGAAAAATGTATCTCATTATTATCTTAATTAGTGTTCTTAAGTGACTACTGAGATGAAAGAAGTCTATGAATTTCTTAGACATTTTTGTCTCTCATTTTGTAGAATATATACTTTCATACTTTGTACATATTTCTATTGGAGCGTATTTGTATTATTATTATTGTTTAGAAAGAACTCTTTATATATAAAGGGCATCAGTCGTTTGCCCATATAAGCACTCTTGCTTTCCAATTTTTACTTTACATTTTATAACTAGATAATTTACATTATACTCATAATGCCTTGTCTCTAGTTTTTCATCTCTTTTTATTTTTAGGAAGATCTCCCTCATCTCTCACTGCCAGGATTACCAAATAGCTTCATGTGCTTTATGATTTCATGGTTATAGAAATATTTTATATCAGCAAATAAAAATTTAAAGATATACAGTATAGGTACATATGTTGAATGTATCTGTACTTAATTTTTGTGGTGGTTTAAGGATGGCATTTAGTTTTTTCCCTCCAAACTCGTCAATAAATTTTCCCAACTCTACTGTTGAATACTTTTCTTTTCCCTCACTGATCCAAAATAACTTCTTAATTCTATAATTAATTCCTTTATGTACCAAGGATTTTCTTGGCTTTCTGTTGTGTTTCATTGATCTATATTCTTAGTCTTCTGCTAATGCCATTATTGTATCATATATTTTGTTATTGTAGTCTTATAATATGTTTCAATATCTGTTTTCCTTGATTTTCTTTCATCACTCTTTCTCTTATGAATGTTTTTAATATGTTTTTACTTTTTTTATTGAAGTGCAATGCATGAATGATAGGTGCACATGTCACCTAAGTGAATGGCCTGGTACATTTTTACAAAATGACATTTGCCCCATCAGCAGGGAGGATATCAAGAAACAGCAGCATCCTAGAAATGCTACCCAGCCTTGAGTTCTCTTCCAGTCACTATCCACTCTAAGAGTGACTATGTTGACTTTGATCAAAATTAGTTTTGAGGGGCCCCTGCGTGGTTCAGTTGGTTAAGCATCTGCTTTCAGCTCAGGTCATGATCCCGGGGTCCTGGGATCAAGCCCTGCATTAGGCTCCCGGCTCAGTGGGAAGCCTGCTTCTCCCTCTGCCTGCCACTCCCTGCTCTCTTTCTCTCTCTCACTCTCTTGAATAAATAAATAAAATCTCTAAAAAATTGGTTTTGAGCTTTATATGATAAGAATCATATCGTCTGCACCTTTTATGTCTGTCCTCTTCAACTTTACATTTGGGAAATTTATCCACATTGTTGAAAATAGTTTGAAATTGTGCATGCCCATTGCTATATAATCTTCCTTTATGTAATCGTACTATGACTTATTTATTCATTCTCCTGTCGATAGGTATTTCCGTTATTTTCAAGGTTGGGTCTATTACAAATAATGCTGCTATGAATGTTTTAATACCAGATGTGAACACAGTCATACAAGTCATCGGTGCACATACATATGTGTGCAGTTCCATTCTGTCTACTCCTGGAGGTGGAATTACTGGGTCCTAGGCTAAGTTTATGTTTGGTTTTTGTAGATACTGCAGACTAGTTTCCCAGAATGGCTGTAGTAACTTACAATCCTGCCAACAGTGTAAATAAATGACTTCCAGTTACCCACACCCTTGCCAACACTTAGGATTTTCCGTTTTATTTATTTAGCCATTCTGGCATGACAGGTATTGAAGTATGCATTTCCATTTCCATGATGACTCATGAGGTTGAACACGTTTTACAGTTTTATTGGTCCTTTGTATATCCTTTCTGGCTAGCTGTGTCTTCTCATCTTCTACCTTCTTTTCATTGGGTTGCTTTTGTTGTTGTTGTTGTTGTTGTTGTTTGTTTGTTTTTAATGGATTTGTAGGAGATCTTTATATATTTGGGATTTGTGTTCATTGTGATGTATGTATATTGTAAATGTCACCTTTTACTTTCCAGGTTGCCTTTTTACTCTTAATTGTATCCTTTGATGATGTCCCTGAAATTTTAATGTCATCTACAGCATCACTTTCTCTGTGCTGGTTAGCACTTTCTCTGACCTGTTTTAAGAAATCCTTGCCTTCTCCAATGTCACAAACAGGTATTCTTTCTTTTCTTTTTTAAGATTTTATTTATTTATTTGACAGACAGAGATCACAAGTAGGCAGAGAGGCAGGTAGAGAGAGCTGGGGAAACAGGCTTCCTGCTGAGCAGAGAGCCTGATGTGGGGCTCGATCCCAGGACCCTGAGATCATGACCTGAGCTGAAGGCAGAAGCTTTAACCCACTGAGCCACCCAGGCGCCCCACAAACAGGTTTTCTTATACAATTTTAATGGTTTCAGCCTTCACATTTAGATATGGAATCCATCTGAAGGTGATTTTTGTGTGTGATATGAGGTATGGGGGACAAAATGCATTTTTCCGCATAAAGATCCCATTAGCCTGAACCATTTATTAAAATGACTGTTATTTCTCCACCACATTGGAGATGCACACTGCATCTGAGAACACTACACAGCAATGAGCATAGACAATTTCATGCTGGATTCAACAAGACGGATGAACGTTACCAATATAAAGTCGAATGGAGGAAGAGAGACACACAAAAGGGACAGGCAACTTGATTTTTGCCTGTCATAAATCAGGCAGCCGTGGATGTGTAGGACTGTGGTCTGTTTTGTTCCACACCAGTTTATTCTTGTATAAATACAATAATGTTTTAATTACTAAAATTTCAAAATAGGTCTTGCTATCTGGTAATATAAGCCTTCTAGCTTCCTTCTTCTTCAAAATTGCCTTAGAGAAAGCACTAGGTCCTTTCCATTATCATGTAAATTTTAGAATCAGATTATCAATTACCACACATAAACCTGCTAGGATTTTGTCTGAGATTGCTCTTGTCTGTTTTTGATCTCCCAAATCCCTTTGGAAAATCCCTTTGGAGTCTTGATTTGGATTTTATTAATCCTATAATTTAATTTGTGGTATATTGAATTCTTTTTTGATTATTTCATTGCTGTGAATATTGATCTCCCCACCAGACTATTAGCAACTTTTGGAAAAGGTCCCGGTCACATAATTCTTTTGTTTTCTGCATAATTTTATGGCAACGCATAGAGCCACATAGCATTTAATGTGTGTTTCTTGACTAGACCTCATAGACTCTTGCAAAATGACCTTATCAAATGCTTTTCTCAAATATTTCAGGACAGATGCTCCTTGGTTTAATTCATTTGGCTGAATCATTCAAGTATTTATGAATTCACCTAGTACAGGCAGCTAGTATAGACGGATCTTAAATGGATACTGACACACAGGATGTGTTGTGCCATCTGTTCAGTGTTTGGGGATCTCCTTTTTCCCTAGAGATAGTGCAGTCCAGTAAAGGCAGTGAACACAAAACCAGGTACCTAAAATGTCTTTTTAGTGCTAGAGCTTTAGAGCGAAGGAGTGATGAGCTCTAGCTAAGAAAGTTGAAGTTGATCAATCTTAGTGAAGTTGACCATAGAACAGGGTCTTGAAGCACGAAGAGGAGCTCTCTAGAGTCCGGGAGTCCAGTAGAAGATGGGGAGCATTCTGGGCAAGAGGACAAAAAGATACGAAAGCATGAAAATTCATCCCATGTCAAAGAAGCATGAGTGGTCTGGAATGGTTGGGGCAGAACAGGTTGGAATGAGAGCTCGGCGAAGCTGGACATTAAAGGGCACGATCCGAAAATGAACGGCTTCTTATTTTAGAGGCGAAATCTATGACTTGGTGATTCATCAGGTGCATGTAAGTGGGGAGACGGCATCTGGATGTCCCAGTACATGTTATGGGATATGCCTGTACTAAGCTCCAAGCTGTCCATTTGGATGACTGGGTAGAACAGATCGGCTCTTCTGGAAGTATGCTAAGACATACCTGGGATCGACAGCTGTGGGAAAGGCATGGCAAAAAGCCAGTGCGGCTCTTTTATTCTCTCCGAATAACCACATTTTGCCATGTGACTTCATTTTACAGGAGTCCTAGGCTCTTTTGTTAATTATTGCTGCTCTCCTGGAAAGAGAGAAGGCTGGTTATTTCAGAAATACAAACCCAAACTAAAACATTCCCTCCCCACCGCTGCTCTGAAATTAGATTCGTTCGTCAGATCAGATTGGCAAGGAGTCTTAAATTGTTTAGCACCAACTGCTCATTTGGTAGATGAGGAGGCCAAGTCCACGAGAGGAAGGGTGATGTATTAAGCAGTAAATGGATCACTGTGTACACCCGGATGTGGCGGGAGGCCATCGATCGGCACCATAAGAAATCAGGTCAAAAGTAAGGAGTCAAATGGGTGTGGACGCTGCCACCTACCAGCTGTGTGGTCTGGAGAATGCGAGCTTTTTCCAAGACCTCATGTGCTTGACTTCAAAATGGAGTTTTGAGAATTACATGCGCCACGGGCACAGTCACAGCGGTGGCTTATCCAGGTGCCCAGTGCACGTCCAGTGATGAGGGAGATGAAGGTGATTCTGATGCCGAAGATAAGGAGGGGGCGGGGCTTCCGCATGAGACTTTAACCTGAGTTAAAATGTCTATTGTAGTTGTTTGACCGTTAAAAATGATCTAACCTCTGTAACTGTCAAGTTAATTGTGTGTAAGACAGAGACCATCTTCATCTCTCTTTTGTGCTATTTTGAGAACGAAATGAAATCATACACTTATTTAAACGGCCTAGCACTGTGCCTGGAGCAAGGAAGGCCCTCAGTCACGCTCGCTCTCTATCCGGCATCCCAAAACTGCTTGCTTGATCACCCTCTCCTTCCCTTTGCTCTCTTCTTCCTTTTCATCCATCTTGGAGAGTGAGCCTTATTTTTATTTATCGCTATATTGTCATTGATCCGTTAATCGCGAATCTGGAAAGGTGTGTTGCCGTGATCGTTCCTGAGGCCTGTCCATCTGGTTTCCGCAGGTGGGAATTCATTCTCCGCCGTGTCTGTCCCTCCTCCTGGGGCTCGTGGATGACCCCAGACACTGCCACTCTGCTCAGAACTCCCTTGGGCACTACCTTCAGTACAAGGACCCTTACTCCCGGTAAAGGGTCATCCTCCTGCAGAGGGGAGGCGGGACCTGTGGCTCCCACCAGGCCCCCTCATCTCCATCGTGACTGCATCTGATGCATATAATGAATAATTTGTTGCTGGGAGGCTTGCTTCAGTAATTAAAACAATATTTTGTCTTTTTTGGCTGGGTTTTGGTGGAGCTCCCGGAACGAGAGTGGAATAGAGACCTTCTGACCCTCCTCTCTGGACCCAGATTTGTTTCTCTCATGTAATGGGGAAAAAACTTAATGATCCATATATTCAGGCATCTTTTGTAAAAACAGCAGGTCCCCCAGCTCCCATACGGATGCGCTGGCTTGCTGGCTGGCTGCGGCTGAACATGACCAGAAAGCAGGTCAGGGATTGTCATCAGAGGGGGATAAAAGGTCAGTAGCCAATAAAGGCACGTCCCATGGCAAACAGGAGTGCATCGCAGACTAACAAGTGCCAGCCCTGGAAGGGGGCGGGTGTCTATCTTTTCTGGAATGGCCAATCCCCTCTGCCTGCTTGTATGCCTTGATATCCCCAAAGTTGAGCCCCCAAACAGCAAAGAGCATGTATTTATTGCTTTAATTTAAATGAATAAGTTTGAGGATCTCAAAAGAGAAAACTGAAGACACCCAAGGGGGGTGACAAAATCAGAGATGGGAAAGCTTCTACCAGAGAGAATTGGGGTCACATAGTTCTCCAGGTGCCCGGATTGATGCATGACAATAGCACTGGGGTCAATGGAGGGAGGAAGGAAGACGGGTCCAGGAGGGGTACAAACTTGATTGTAATTTTCTTATTTAGTAGAAAAACAAGGAAGGAAGGAAATAATAGAGGAAGGAAAGAAGAACCACCAATGCTCACATCTCCATTTCGTTCCCAAATGAATTCCATTAGACTCGCTATGTCATTCTAAGTGCGCCTGAATATAGCTGTGGATTTAGATAACTCTCTTCTCCTCTTCTGACCTTTATTATGACTACAAAAATTCTGTGTGTGAGGGATAAATAATGCATGCTTTCAGCCAAGAAAGAAAAGAAGACCCAAGCAAACATTGCAAAATAAAGTAAACAACATTCCTTTCTCCGGTATATTTTAACTCCTGACCCACTCCCATCTCCTACCCCCGCTGCCTGCCTGTTTGTACCCACCAAACAGGACCCCCAAACCTGGAACAAAGTGCTAGACACCATAGGTTTGGGGGTCAAACTTGCATTTAAAATGCTTACAGCAGAGGCGCCTGGGTGACTCAGTGGGTTAAAGCCTCTGCCTTCAGCTCAGGTCATGGTCTCAGGGTCCTGAGATCAAGCCCCGCATCAGGCTCTCTGCTCAGCAGGGAGCCTGTTTCCTCCTCTCTTTCTGCCTGCCTCTCTGTCTACTTCTGATCTCTGTCTGTCAAATAAATAAATAAAAATTAAAAAAAAATGCTTATAGCTATGGGGTACATGGATGGCTCCACTGGTTAAGCCTCTAACTCTGGATCTTGGCTCAGGTCTTGATCTCAGGGTCATGGGTTCAAGTCCTGCACCGGACTCCATGGTGGGCATAGCGCCTACTTAAGAAAATGATTATAGCTATGATAAATTATTTATGTGATCCTAAGAAAGTCCCCTTCCCCCTCTCCCCCTTGGTCTTCTCTGTGAAATGGGGATACCCAACTTGGTATGCTCTAGGTCAAAGGCTTAGGAGAAATAATAAATGAAGATGTAGGCAAATAAAATTTTGCAATGGCATCCTGGGCACCAGACAGAAGAAAGGAAATGTATTCTGGTCAGCTGTGAGCCTCAGACATGAGGGAAAATGTTGTGGGCAGAGCGGGCAACTTCTCAGCCTAGAATTACCTTGAAGGAGTCATTGAGAGCCTCGAAACCCGGTCTTGGCTTTGGATCCTCCAGCTGGCTTCTGTGGCAGCAGAATGAACAAAAGGTCTCTTACCACATTTAGACGCCAGAAGCCTCTGCTTCTTGCAGTTATAATAGAAACAGATGAAGGGACAGAACAGAAGCCAAAGCTCAAACTGAACTCAAAGTTGGACAGGACACAGGGTTATGCGTCTGTCTGTGTGTCTGTTTCCCACATATGCCTGTATTGTGTGGAGGTGGAGGTACAGGGACCCTTTTCCAGATGGGGGTCTAACAAAGACCCTGAGCCTTGACCCTCAAGCCTTTGGGGCAGAAAACAAGGTAGGAAAGGCAATGAACCAAGAGCAAAGGAAGACAGCGTGGGTACTTATCTGTGGGAGGAAGTTAGAAGTCATCACAAAAATGAAGACTGGGGACTACATGCTCATTTCCTTATCACCTCCAACTCCCCAGTCACACACCTAATGAAAGAGTTGGACGGTCATGTCAACGGTTTAAATAGAGGACAAGGGGGTTGGGGATGAACACGCAGTGAGGGAGGAGGCTTGTCTAGTCTTTAGAAAACCGTGGGTGGAGGTGTCCGTGCAAAATGTCTTTCAGAGCCTTAGCCCGTGCTTTTCCGGGGGCATTTCTGATGACTTCTGGACAATTCTTCAGCTCCCTCTGCTTTGTCACTCTGTCCCTAAAATCATCAAAACTCAGAGACAGGAAAGAACTCCAGAGACGAAGGAAGCAAGGTCTGAAAAGGGAGCAGGCTATTTTAGGGCACAGCGCATGGGAGACCCAGGGCAGCAGCACACCTGCTGACGCCCATGACCGTGACTTTCCCCCATTCTCCCCGTCTGTGCTCCCACCTCAGTGCTGTCCTTCTCATTGCGTCTTCTGTCTCTGCAATTCTCCGTCTTCCTCCTAGACTTTACTGTACCCCTTTGTAAACCCGTCCTCAGAGCCTTGAGTCCCTCTAATGTCGACAGATCTAGGTAGAAAGGTGATGAGACCTGGTAAGTAAGACCACCACCCCACCATGGGGGGGGATGATTTTGATTTACCTGGTGTGGGTCCGCCCTGCCCCTCTACACCTGCTTTTGAGATCTTTGGAAAGGTGAGCAGGCCAGGCCCCCGCTATGGGCTTTCCCATCATGGCCCTCTCTGCTGCTGCCCCAATGTGAGTTAACTTCAACCAATAAGTGTTTTTGTATAACCATCATGGAACCCCCTTTCTTGTTCCCATTCCAGTTTCGTCCCATGTTTTGGAATGACTATCTCACAAAAGGGATCAAGTTGGAGGAAGGGGACCGACTAGCTCTGCATAGGGAACCTGAGTCAGAGCTGGGATGAAAATGTGGTAACCCACCACCAGTCCGAGGATATGGAAAACCTCAGGGCTCTGCTTATTGCCCAGAGAAATCCTTGATTTGGGATGCAAAGGGTAATTGGAGAACTAGCTCCGGGCTTGCCTAAGGAAGCTGTAGCATCCGCTTCTTCCATTCTTACTTCCTATTAGATGCAGCCTTGCCATTTCCATGGCAACTGGGAAGCTTCTTGGGTTTCACTGATTCATTGCTTGGGGAGATGCAGGAGGACAGCTGTATGGGTTAGGTAGATACGGAGGCTGAGATGCATAAATCTTCCCATTTTATCCTCACCTTGGACTCTGGCAGGGCCACCCCCACAAGCAGGTGCAGGAATGTAAGGGTCATTATTCACTTTGTGACCGTAAAGCCCCGGAGGTCCATCCTGAGAGTCAGGATCATGCAATGAGGGGTAGAGATCAGCGCTGGAAACACTGTGGTGCTCAGCTGCCCGGGGAGCCGTGTCTGTCCTTAGGGCTCCCCTCTTCTCTGCCCATCTTTCTTCTTCCTCCTTTCCTTCCTTTGACGCCTTCCTCTTGGTGGAGACCAATCCTAGGGCCAGGGTCAGGGGAGAGGGATGCTGCTCTCTCGCTGGGGGCCGGGTGATACAGAGGGAAAGGGAACTCGAGCATAGAGTTGAAGAACAGTGTCTACTTTCCAGCCCCGTGACCTTGAGCTTTAGCTTCGTTGCCCCTAAGACGTGGATGGCAATAGCTCCTCCTTCTTAGGGCTGATGTGAGGATTCGATGAGTCCCTCTATGTGTAGGACTTAGAGCTGTACCTGTCATGGAGGTGGTCCTAGAGAAGAAGGAAATCTTAGAGGCAGCTGTGCCTAGGACAGCCCCATTTTACGCCTACTGCTGTTGCCTCACTATTTACAGTGCTCCCTTCCCCTTTCAAAAGTATCGGAGTTTGGTGTGAAATATGGTGACCCTGTATATAGTTGTAGCTATTTTGTATGGGAAGTGGCCCAGTGTTTTGAGGACGTACAGGGTTGGAGGCCAAAGTCTAGGAAGCGAGGTAGGTAAGAGTCTGGCTTCAGCAAATCTACAATAACCCAGCTCAGGTTCAGCTCTCTGAGGAGTTTAGAAAAACTGTGGGGAGGGGGTGAAGAAAACCCTGTACCACAGAAGTTTTGCTCTTCCCAACCCACTCCTCCCTCCCTGGTGAAAGGTGCCAAGAGCCAATAGGGTACCAACCACCGGTAGCAGGGTCCTACCGGTAATGCACAATCAGAAGGCAAGTTTGGAGAACCCAGCACCGGGAATCGCTTTCTGCTCTGTCTCTGTTCTGTTCTGCCAGCTAAGTGGGGTTAGGGTGCCCGGGTCTCCAAGGGCAGCCAGCAGGACCATGTGTTCCTGGATAAAAGAAAAAATATGTCCAGAGAGAGCCCACCTTCTTCCCTAGTGGAAGAGCTAGACTCTATCTCAGCAGAACATTGCCCCCGGTACAGGACTGCCCTTACATTGCCAGAGTGGTGGGCTGTGAGCCCTTCTGGGGGCTAAGCCCTTGAGGTTCTCGTGTGGATGAACCTCAGGTCCTTGTCTGTCTATCCCATCACTGTAAGAAATACCATCTGTCATTCCAACAGCTTGGACCCTGCAGTCCAATCCCAGTGCCCCCACTCGCTCGCTCTGTGATTCTGGGTAGGTTTCTTGACTTCTCTGTGCCTCAGTTTTCACACCTGCAAGATGAGGATGATGTCGTATCTTCCCGGCAGGGCTTCAGTGAGGATGAATAGCCATTTGCACACAGCTCCGGGCGAACACGACAAGCAAGAACTGTTGTTTGCATGTTGTTTTCCTTGTTCCTGTCGTCGAGGGGGTTCTGACCTCTCATCCCATCCCTTTGGTTGCCTTAGTAGGATTTCAAAGGAAAACATACATCTTCCCGTGCTGTATGGAAGCATAGCCCGGCCAACCTTGACATTCACCGTTTCTCTCCACAGAGGGGGCAGACTCGGAAAACAGAACTCGGTATGGAAGGGAGGGCTTGGGTCTTGGGGAACGGAAGTGTTAAGAACTGCACAGATTCTGGAGTTAGACAGTCTATGGATTGAATGTCAGATCTTCGGATAATGATTTTGGGGGAAATAGCTAACCTTTCTGAGCCTCAGTGGACTGATCTATAAAATACAAAAAAAAAAAAAAAAAAGAAGGCACGGAGGGCATGAAGATGAACGGACGCGGAAGCTCTTCGCACCGTTTCTGTGGCACGTAGCCGGTATCCCGGAAGGGCCAGTTCTTCGTCCCCTGCTGTTACTGGACAGCGGGGTCCTTGCATTCACTGTCACATCTCCCAGGTCTTCATGCGCAGCCTGCGACTGAGCAAGCCGTCAGTAAATTGTCAGGAAATAAATGCAGAATGAATAGGCTTTTTCATGCATTACATGCCTCCTTAAACATAAATGTATTAACTGCCTGCTTAGTGCATCATGGCTAATCACTGCTAGAGATGAAGGCTTTGAGGACTTAATGATTTTTGAAAACTATATTCAAGGTTAAATTATGAGTCAAGTCAAGCCTCGAAACCGCTGGAAGCAATTTCCTCATGTTTCAACAGTTTGCTAAGCCTCATCTGCTTTATTTATTCAAAGCCCACCGACGCCTCCCTCTCCCCTCCTTCCACGTCTGGAGTGTTACACATCCTAGCAGCCCTTTACGAGATCTCCCTGGGAAGGACGCAGGGGCAGAGAACACGGTTTAAGGCTGAAGTGCCTCAGGCTTTGTGTTTCAAAGGGAATTAACTGGAGGGTAGATGGCCATTCTTGGCACCAGTCCCCTGTTCCTGAATTCTACATTTACTCACAGCGGGTGAGTAAAAAAAAAAAAGGACACCGATTTTAGAGATCGGCCCTTCTTCCCTGACATCCACAGCCTGGTTAGCTCCTGAGTCTACCCCCTCCAACCTCCACTCCCGCCCCGAGACTCCATGAAGTGCTGTCTCCTGGGGGATGACGCGGGTGACAGCGGACAGGGCTCTAACCATCGCGGGCTGCTCAAAGCGGCTGTTCCCTGCATAGGCCTCTGCGCCCATCTTCTTGTTTCTCCTGGCATCTAGGATTTCTCTGTCTCCCTTAAGGTGTTCCTGACCGGGTGGGATTTGACGAATGGAGCAGAGAACTTCCATGCTCTCTGGAGTGGTCTAAGAGCTCACTGACATATTCCCCGGAGTGAAAGCTTCTCAGGCCTGTGCTCTGTTTTGTTTTGTATTTTTATTTTTTTTATAAATTATTACTTTTTAAAGATTTTATTTATTTATTTGATGGAGATCACATAGGCAGAGAGGCAGGCAGAGAGAGAGAGAGAGGGGGAAGCAGGCTCCCTGCTGAGCAGAGAGCCCGACACGGGGCTCGATCCCAGGACCCTGAGATCATGACCTGAGCTGAAGGCAGCGGCTTAACCCACTGAGCCACCCAGGCGCCCCATTGTTTTGTATTTTTAAAAACGAAGCCTGGACCAACACCCGCAGTTGTTGAGGGAAAACCCTTGTAGGCCCCCTCTGTGAAGGGGCGCCCTGCAGAAGGCATGGAGAAGACCGTACGGGAGGCACCTGCGTTGCTGTGGGAAGTGGTACGTGGACTGTGTGCGCGTTGTTGGAGAACTTACTGGAACTTGAGCAAAAGCAGTCTCTCTCCTCATGATGCAGGGGTTTGGGGAGGTGCGGACCCATTTCAGAGGGCTCCTCTTAGGCCCGCAGGGTGGAATGGGCCCAGGAGGTAACCCTGGTCCTGGGGCGCGTGAAGGGGAAAATCAACCCAGACCGGTCAGGGAGAGCTGTCGAAGCTCAGTGTGTGAGACTAGAAGCTTCTCAGCTCAACTCCCCTGAACTCCTAGGGGTACAAACCTAGGGACAATGGCTGAGCTCGTGTGTCTGTGAACTAACAGAACTGTAACCTTGGCCTACGCGTAGTGCCCCTGTGTAACTGTGGAGGCCAGCACCTGCTGGCACCCCTGACCGCTGTGAGCCCACTCCGCAGCAGTGACCTCTTGTGGCGACAAGGAGCAATTGCACTTGGAGCAATCGCTCTTGGACAGACTGATCATGCCCTGTGATTGGGTTGGTGGGTTAGCGGAGGAGGATAGGAGGGAAAATACAGTGACATCAAGAGGGAGGAAGATCCCGGACTTCATGCTGGCAAGGAGAAATGGCTTGAGAGATTCCTTTCCCGACAAAGCCAGGTGTCTGGAATTGTACCCCACATTGGTGAAGTAGGTCATCACCAGTTCCAAAACCAATACAGGGAACGGTGTTTTGTATTTCCTTGGATTTCGGTACGCGTTTGTTGCATCAAGAGGATGGACCCAGGAGTGAGGGGAGGGAATTAACATTCACTGAAACCCACGATCTGCAAGAAAGTTCAGATACTCCTTCAATTCATTCCCCACAATCTGGTAAGTATTGTCACCCCCACTTCACAGGTGAGACATTCAAGGATCCACACACACCAGCGGACCCTGGAGACCGTCCTTGGACCCCGAGCTGACTCCCAGCGCCACGCGGGTCCTTAGCCAGCTTGGTTGCTGCTGGACATCTGGGAGTCAGAGGAGGACTGGGATTACTGATTTAATTGAAATTAATACTGACTTAATTGAAACCAAGTCCCGAAGAGTCTTTACAAAGTGAGAAGTTCTGGTTTTCTCCTCGGAGTTAGGATGTGGGATGAGGATGATGGTGCTGAAAACACCCGCAAAGTCAGCAGCATGACCTACGGGGGGGGATGGGAAGGGCGAGGGGAAAAAAGGACAGAAAGGAAGTCCAAAGACGTATGGGTCGAGAGCCAGGAAAGAAAAAAAAAATTAGGCAGGGATGTGGGGCAAGAGGAGAGGACAAGCACCTCCGTGAGAGACTTTGCAAAAACGGATACATTTAGGTTAGTCAGCTGAAAGAAGCACAGAGTGCACAGAGGGGATTTGGCAAGGAGTCCTGCGGAAATCACAGAGGGTTCATTGTTTCCATCCCCATTTCCTGCTATCACACTTGACGGAGGGCAACCAGACCGGAAAGGACACCGCCGCCCTCGATACCATGTTTACAAGTGACTAATGACCTCTCTCGAGTATAACACAGGTTCCTAGAATACAGTTGTAATTCTAGAAGCCAACGGGCTTGCTGTAATGGCCTCTACATAATGGTTAGTGCTTTCTGCTCTGTTTGGGCAAGACATGCAATACTGAAGCTTTCTTTGTTTTTTTGGTTTTGTTTTAAGGGCCTATGGTCCATCTTCCATCTTCAGAGCAAGTGTGAGTTTTGGAAGCTCCTTTGGGCAGAAGGACTGGTTAGACTGGATCTGAGGAGGGTGGTGGCCGGGATGACCTAGTGTGGATTATACCCAAGAGCTTGGTACAAGGGAGTCAATCCATGAATATTTGAATAAAAGGTGTATATATGCTGAAGCTTTCTGGATTTTTTTGTTTGTTTGTTTGTTTTTGAGGCCATACTTTTTTTTTATTCCTAAATAGTTTTGAGCCTTTCTGATGTGTTTAGCTCTCTGCTAGCCTCTGGGGTTATAATATTCAAAAGGGCAAAAACTTATGGTTAGTGAGATGATTCTGTTTGAGAATGAGGGCATTCAGATGCTATAAGCTTGACTTTGTTACTTTTTTTTTTCTTATTTATTTGACAGACAGAGATCACAAGTAGGCAGAGAGGCAGGCAGAGAGAAGTAGGGGGGAAGCAGGCTCCCTGCTGGGCAGAGAGCCCCATGCGGGACTCGATCCCAGGACCCTGTGATCATGACCTGAGCTGAAGGCAGAGGCTTTAACCCACAGAGCCACCCAGGCACCCCTGAATTCACTGAATTCACTGAATTTGTTACTTTTTAGAGAAATTCTTCTATCTCTGGTTGGATATCTCTGCTCACATAGAAGGCTATCAGACCCAGAGATACTTTTGAAAAATCAAGAAGCACAACAGGTTTTGTTGTCACTGTTGTTTTTGAGGTTCATTCATTCATTCAGGAAGCACTGAGGGAGTCTCAGCCCCATGTTAGGAGCTGGATTTGGTGCTCGGGAAGTAAACAAGGCACCCCCACATCCTTATCTTCTAGGAGTTCATATTCTAGCTGGGGAGACAGACACCACACAGAGAGAATGCGGTAGTGTACGAAATACCAGGGAGGTGACCTTGGGACAGGTGCAGCACATTGAAAGGATGTCAGGTTGTATTCCGGGGTAGGGGAAGTGGGTAGCTCTGCTTCACGGTTCTCTCATTTTGTCTTCAGACAAACAGACCCCTCAACCCTATCCCATATCTTGCACTACCCTGACCACCACTCAGGAGCCCTTCTGACAGTACACACCCATGCACCATTTCCGGATGCTCACAATTCCATCAAGACCATGAATGGATGAATTCACTTCTGTGCTCCTTGGGTACCCCCTCTGTGAGATGAACATCCCGTGGCCATGGGGCTGCTGGATGTCAAGGTGAAAACGGATGTGAAAACAGCTGAAGGCCAGTGAGGGGTCTGTCACTGTTTCTTCCGGATGCAAAAGAAATTCTTTTATGAGGCTTTTCCGGAGCTTAAGTAGACACAGGTTTAAAGTGCAGATCCTTGTGTTCTGTGTTTCCACAAAGGGGGGAGGGCTCTGAGTCATAGGAGTGACAGAGTACGGAGGGTCTGCACAGTGCATCACTGCGGTTGAGTGACCCTATCACATCCCCCACCCATCTCAGGGGAAAGGCCCTGAATCTCACTGGGAGAGTCCTCTCCTGTCCACGGGTTCTAGCTGGACCCAAGCAGGTGCATATTAACCCTTGCTCTGCTCACCAGCCCTCACACTCAAGCCCCGGTTCTTGATGGCACACCTGCCATTTTGCATGGGAATGGAGTGGGGGCCCGGGAACCGGACAAAGATCACAAGTCTGCAGGGTGGCTCCATGGCACCCGGCTCCCCTCTGACAACGCCAGTAATAATAATGAGGGCATTCCTGATGGCAGCCCAAGCCACTGAGCTTGGCTCAGATACTCAGTGCTTGACACATTTTAACCCATCAGAGTCTCCCCTCAGCCCTACCAGGTGGGTACTCTTTCCTATCCCCATTTTACAGATGAGCAAGCCAAGGTTTAGACAAGGTACACAGCATGCTTCCGGTAACAAAGCTAGTGTGTGGTACATCCAGGAATTGAACTCATAGCCATCTGGTGCCAGCACCTGAGCCCTTGACCGCAGCCCTCATGGCCTCATGAGGTGCATGGACAGCGGCGTGATTCAGCGACCCTGGACTCTCATTCCCACACCCGCAGCGGGGTCGTGGGCAATTTGCTTACCTCCTGAAGCCTCAGTCTCCTTGTCTGTAAAATGGGCAGAATAGCCTCACGGGACAAATTGAGATGTTGGTCTGTGCGGAGTACTTAGTGGGACATTTCAATGTCCACGGTACGCAGCCTGCAGAACCCATTTGATATACAAACACTATGGTTCCTTTAGAACTGGGATTGCCCCTCAAATGGGCTTAGGCATTGGCATCGTTTTAATCCACGACTTCAAGCTCTCTCGGACTAGAACTCCTCCTCACAGGACTGCCGGTATCGTGACTTTGAGTGAAGACTGTGGATGTTTTGGTTTCAGGTGGCAACCTCGGCATGTTTTCCCAGCAAAATTAATTAAATGTACCCAGTGCTCTCCGTGCACCTTCCCCATCTTTCACATAACCAGGCTTGTAATTTCATGTGCTTTCCCTTGATCTATTTTTATACCACCACATACTAATTTATCCCTTAAATATATCCATCACCCAGGATTTGCATTTATTTATTTTTATTAGGTCCCTTGCCTGTCTCGCATAGTTTAATCGGTGCTTATTCCACTTTCTGAGTAGTGGAGGGCATCAGTGACAAAACGTGGGTCCAAATTCTGGACTCTTGCGGGTTGCCCGCTCTGTGACCCGGGGCACCACCCCCCCCCCCCCGCCACCTGCTGTTGTTCCAGATCTCAGGGTGCTCATTTATAAAAGGGAAGGAGACCTACAAGGAAGGATTGTTGTGCGACTCATAGAAACAAAGGTAGTGTCGTGCGGTAGCCACACAAGGCACCGTCACAACAAATGAGCCATCTTCGTGGGGGGTTATCGTCCATCACCAAGTCCTCAGCACCAAGCATGCGGTGGTAGGCAATGCCATAAAGACAGTAAATGTGTGGTCTGCGGAAGACGACTGGCTGGCCCCCCAGCTCTTGCTGGCAGGGCGACTCTGGACACATGATGGCACTCTGCTATGCCTTGGTTTAGAGAGGGAACAGCTATAAAGCGTGGAGATGATAATAGCACCCACCTCCTTAGTCTATATTAAGATGCACTCAGTGGTTCTTAACTGGGAGTGATTCTGCCTCTAGGAGTCTGGAGACGTTGTTGGTGGGGGTGGGAGGCTGCTAGCATCTGGTGGGGGGAGGTCAGGGATAAGGCTCGTTATCCTACAATGCACGGGACAGCCCCCCCATGATCTAGAATCATCTAGCCCAAGATGTTCACGGTGCCCAAGCTGAGAAACTCTCACTAAATGAAACAATCCAGGTAAACTCTTTAGTTCGTTTTTTGTTTTTGTTTTTGTTTTTTCCCCAGGTAAACTCTTACTGGCACCCTGAAAGTGTCTGTCTTGAGGAGTAAAGTTGGCTATATCTGGAGAAAGCCACAGAAGGTTCTAATGTCAGGCTCAGCACTAGGATGGGAACCTTCACTTCACGCTAATTCCACTGGAGGTTCCCTGGGTCCATCTGGCTCCCTCTCACATCTGTTCCCTTGTGCCACCTGTGTGCACAGCAGTCCTGCTCGTCCGTCTTCAGCTCTGTGGATGAAGGAACACAGCCCGATTCAGGCCTTCCTGATGCTTGTTACCCTCACCCGACGCACAGAACACGCTTAGTCAAACCAAGAGCTGCCTCAGAGTTGGTTGGCAGGGGTTGTGGAGGGATGGAGATGTGGGAGTCGTTGGTTCAAGAAAGAGGGCAGGGCTCTTGTAGGAGGTGCTTGCTGTTGGATGAATGGGGGAGGGAAGTTCATCCCTCAGGGACAACTGGCTTTATCTGGAGAGGATCCTCACTCCCCAAAACTCACAGAAAAAGACACTTAACCTGCAGGAGGAGGAGAAGTTTCCAGCTTTGGGAAGACCAAAGGGACAGAAGCTGGAAGAGTGATTGTTCACAGGACCACGCAGGGTTAGGTCTGCCAGGGACCACAGGAGTCATCTGACCTCTCCGATCCCCTGAACGAGGAAACATATATCTGTAAAAGTGTCCCCAGAGCTCATGGGAACACGTCTAATTGAGCATTATATCTTCACAGGCTGGTAGAGAACTTGATACACCAGAGATGCTTAATAGGGCATGAGTGGATCTATCAGAGCGTCCCCCCTACCCATCTCGGGGGAAAGGCCCTGAATCCCACTGGGAGAGTCCTCTCCTTGTCCATGGGTTCTAGCTGGACCCCAGCAGGTACATATTAACACTTGCTCTGCTTACCTGCCCTCACGCTCAAGCCCTGGTTCTTGACGGCCCACCTGCCATTTTGCATGGGAATGGAGTGGGGGCCTGGGGGCCAGATAAAGATCACAAGTCTGCAGGGTGGCTCCATGGCACCCGGCTCCCCTCTGACAACGCTAGTAATAATAATGAGGGCATTCCTGATGGCAGCCCAAGCCACTGAGCTTGGCTTAGACACTCAGTGCTTGACACATTTTAACCCATCAGAGTCTCCCCTCAGCCCTACCAGGTGGGTATTCTTTCCTATCCCCATTTTACAGATGAGCAAGCCAAGGTTTAGACAACGTACACAGCATGCTTCTGGTAACAGAGCTAGTGTGTGGTACATCCAGGACTTGAACTCACAGCCATGTGGTGCCAGCACCTGAGCCCTTGACCGCAGCCCTCATGGCCTCATGAGGTGCACGGACAGCGGCATGATTCAGCGACCCTGGACTCTCATTCCCACACCCACAGTGGGGTCGTGGGCAATTTGCTTACCTCCTGAAGCCTCAGTCTCCTTGTCTGTAAAATGGGCAGGATAACTTCACAGATGAAATGAGATGTTGGCTCCCTACCCATGTGGACTGTAAAAATGCAGTCTGTGCAGAGAATGTAATGGGATGTTTCAATGTCATGTCCCCCGATATCCCACAGTCCAGGGATCTCTCTGCAATAGGCACAGACCCTGGCCCTGCCCACCCCCTGGGGACACCTGTTGGTTTGACAACCGGCATCTGTACGGAGGACAAGCAGAGACCTAGGAAACAGCCAGACCTCTCCAGATTGGTAGGAGGAACTTTAACAGGCAAGGGAACTTCCTAAAGGGCTTGTGTCCAGGCCGCCTCAAGATGGGTACAGCTCTGCATCGCCTGCCAGAGCCTTCAACGTTTGTACAGAGGCCTGAACTAGATAGGCCTGAACTAGTCGCACATACCGCTTAGTTTTTCAACAGTGCCTTACTCTCAAGTCTGTGTCCCTGCAAGCAGCTCCCATTGTGGGAATGGCAGGCAGAGTGAACATTCCAAGGACAGGGGAGGGGCCAAGAAGCTTTTGATTGTCTGGGCCCACCCAGTTCCCTGGTCCAGCGGGGGTCTTCCATGACCTTCCCCAACAACAGAAAGAAACATGCTGTTTCTTACCTATTGGCGTCCTCTGAGATTGCTTTATCAAAGTGCCTAGACCAAAATTAGCAGGCCATCAACCCATGCTAAACGGAATGCATAATCAGACACAGAAAAAGGAGACATGGACCCATAGGCATCTGTTTATATTTATATATAGACGGAGAGAGTGAAAAGGCACTTACCTCATTTTCTTTCCACAAAAGCTCTTGAAAATCTGCCTTTGGTGGCTCTTCTGTGGGACTTCATACCACAGACACCGTGACCCCACTTCTGCTCACCTCCGCCCACCACTTGTTCCTGAAGATCAGAAGCTGTTCTAACCAGGAGGAGGGGGAGGAAGCTCAGGGGGAGGAAGTTCCCCTTGGTGGCATGGCAGGTCCAGCTCTTAGGCACCGCGTGTTTCTCGGCTGCCCTGGTCACCGCCAGCTCACCTATGGCCCACCTACGGGGGTGCCGATAAAGTTGTCGCTGAAAGCCTGTCTGTGGCGGGCTGACTTCAGGGCCCTCTGTGCCTCTGCCCTCCTGTGTCAAGCAGTTGGCTCTGGGGGTTGAGAGAAAACAAACAGCAATGGGTTCTCTTCCTTCCTTCCCAGGGAGAAAAGAGCAGCAGTAGTACCCAGTAAGAAGACACAGGAAGAGAGAGATACGCAATAAAGAGTATTTTTTTTTTAAGATTTATTTTTTTATTTGACAGAGAGAAATCACAAGTAGGCAGAGAGGCAGATAGAGAGAGAGGGAGGAGGAAGCAGGCTCCCCGCTGAGCAGAGAACCCGACGTGGGGCTCGATCCCAGGACCCTGAGATCATGACCTGAGCCGAAGGCAGAGGCTTAACCCGCTGAGCCACCCAGGTGCCCCAGCAATAAAGAGTATTGAGAGAAGGCGATTAATACGGAGAATGGACGGGGAGTGGTGGGACTGGGGGGGAGCTGTCATGCCCTATGGAGAAGGGAGATGACGTAACATTAAATCAGGAGCCGATGCCTCAGGTCCTGGGCACCATTTTTTACTCATTGGGTAGATTTGAATCAGACCTGCTTTTTTCATGTGAGAGGGAAATTTGTGTCTTTAAGCAGAGGGACTGGACAGGTCAGATGTGCTCCAGGAATCTCTGCTCAGCCTACCCGGCGGGGTCAGGCCTTCGGTGACGAAAAGACTGGGGGTAGGTGTGTCTCATGGAAAGCAAACACAATAAGAGAAAGGAACCCCTGATTCAGTGCTAAAGGAGAGAGTACTCCTATTACAAACCTGGCTATCAAAAAATTGATGGAGGGTAAGGAAGAGTTTGGAGGCTGTCCCGTGACTGTCTTCCTTATTTCACACCAGAAAGCATTTATTAAGCACCTACTGTTTTAGTTATTTCTTTATGACATCATTATCCCATCAGATTAGGAAAGCAGAGAAAAGCTTGTATGGGAAATGTCAAGGTCAGCTGTCCATTCAGGCAGGGGGAGTGAAAATGGAATAACCCAATAACACTGGGTAGGTAAGTAGGACTTGCTTCACACGTGACCTCAGCATCTACCAGCTTTTCTTTTTTTGGTAGTCTATGAAGAAGGGGGAGAACCTCGTCAACAGCCTCCAGACTCAGGATTTTGCATCCAGTAACCCCAACCGAGGTTTTTTGGGTGCACAGTTCCTTGTTGAATCCACCGGCTCGGGCTCCACTGAGGTCTTCCTTTCTCCCGTGTGGGGGAAACAGTGGACAGGGCTGAGGGGTAGGAGGTGTCCCTCACCTTCTCAGGAGCTGGTTTCAGGACAGGGCACAGGTTTCTCAGGATCCGAAGAGGGTCTCCATTCTTGCATCCCCGAGAAGCAGCCTTGGAGGTAAGGAAATTCTCACATCACAGAGGACCTCCTGTGCCCCCATGTTGGGGTGCAGAAAAGGAAACAAGGGATGGGTGCATGAGGGGGGTAGAGGGTGGAGACGGGGAGGCCAGCCAAGTCCCTTCCGAGCCGGTGACATATGAGAAGAAGCCAGCCCTGGGGGAAACCTTTCCAGGCAGATGGAAACGCCAAGGGCAACACTCTGGAAAATGGCTTGGCATGCCGGATAGATAGGAGGAGCTCCTGGAACGTGGCTGATTCTGGTGGGGTCCCCATTCTGCCCTCCGTAATCCCATAAAGGAAGAGAGCCTTCCCCACCCCCTGGAGATTCTGATTCAGGGGGTCGGAGGGGGCGGAAGGAGGATGGAGCTGGTCCCCGCATGTTTAACAAGTGTTGGGTGATTGGGGTTCACCTGACCTTGTCATCATACCACTCCAGCAGATGGTGACGTGGCATTAATGACCAGAATCCCAGATTCTAACTCATTTTTATCCCATTACCAAGGCATTTATGATTTGATCAAGGATCGTGTCAAATTGTAGTGGCATAGAAACCTGGTGCAGGAGGCCCAAAGAAGGAAACAGCCCAGAGAGGTTACCTGGTTTTCCAAAGGCCACCCAGCAAGTTAAATCCATCCCAAGGCTCATATCAACTGGTAGCTGAATCCCAAAAGTCCTCTCTGTTTGGACCGACTTCTGTAGTTTTCTCCTGGAAGGAAAAAAATAAAACCACTGGAAATAAAATCTCAACGAGCCACACACTGAATGCCCGCCTTTGCTCCCTGCCCCACCCCGGTACACCTTTTGCGACAAACAATTTGCTAAGCAGTTGTACGAGGTGTGTACTTATAAATCAACCCAAAACAGGACCCACTTTGGTTTATAAGTTGATCTCTAAACCTTCTTTAGGGCAATGACAACAAGTCAGGAGAAAAGGTATGTCAAGGCCTCTCCAAGTTTGAAATAAGAATGCCTTCTGTAGGGGCACCTGGGTGGTTCAGTGGGTTAAAGCTTCTGCCTTCGGTTCAGGTCACGACCTCAGGGTCCTGGGATCCAGCCCCACGTCGGGCTGTCTGCTCAGCGGGGAGTCTGCTTCCCCCTCTCTCTCTGCCTGCCTCTGCCTCCTTGTGATCTCTCTCTCTCTCTGTCAAATAAGTAAATAAAGTCTTTAAAAAAAAAAAAAAAGAATGCCATCTGTATCTGAGAAAAAATGTGTCTTTTTTCCCTTTTTTTTAAATTAGGGAGTGATGGTGACAGTAGTGTATACCTAGCATGGGTTACATAGGAAATTAGCATTCGAGCCCATAGTAGATCTGAGCTTCCTGGCCCTCCTACCTGTTACCACTTGCAGGAGGCGGCACTCTGCCCTTTGTGCTCACCCTCCCTGAGCTGCAGGCCCAGGACTGACCTCGGAGTCCCCAGGGCAGGAAGAGGATCTCCCCTGTTGCATCTCAGAAAAGCAGCATCAGTGTCAGAGAAAATGAATTCATCTATACTTCCATTTACTCATTCCCAAGTGGATACATTTACCAGAGCCAAAATCTCAGCACATTGTTTAAGTGGGGAATTAAATTGCCTGACTTGCAAATGAATTAATCTGGAAATTTCTTTAATGTTTAGCCATGCACTTGATATTTCGCTTTCACCAAAAAAACTCCCCCCAAAAAACAAAAACAACAAAACCCAAAAAACAAAACCCACAATTACACAAAATTAGGGCAGAGCCTGAATGTTTGGAACAAACGGACCCAATCTAAACCCAGTCTGCATACCCCCGATATGTACCCACCTTGCCAATGGGTAAGGTGCTGAGAATCAGATCAAAGAGGAGAATGTTGAACGAGTGCAATGCCATAAAAATATTTTTAAGGATCCTGGAATATCTGATGTTTGTGTATAAGCCATACTGTTCATTGTAATTGAGTCTTATCTAATAAAAAGCATCCTTAAGAGGAGCTGTGTGGAAGATTTTTATTTGCCATCAGGTTGAACTACTATATTTGGCAGGAAACAGGCATATATATTAGGATTCTTGGAAAGACTGACAAGTACAGATTTCTGATAACTTAGGCTCAATTTACCTTCATGTGGGAGGGGCAGTAATGGACCTTTCTTTTTTTCTTTTTTTTTTTTTTTAAAGATTTTATTTATTTATTTGACAGACAGAGGTCACAAGTAGGCAGAGAGGCAGGCAGAGAGAGAGAGGAGGAAGCAGACTCCCCACTGAGCAGAGAGCCTGATGCGGGGCTGGATCCCAGGACCCTGAGATCATGAACTGAGCTGAAGGCAGAGGCCTTAACCCACTGAGCCACCCAGGCATCCCAGTAATGGACCTTTCAGGCGGCTCCCTGGGGCTCCCTTCTTGGCCCCACAATATGTCATGGGTTGGTCACTGCAGAGCTGTCCCCTTTCTCCTCCCACACGTCAGTAACATGGGCCCATGACGTTGATGACATAATGTTAACACATAAAGACTTGTCTCTGCAGCGGGACACTCTGCAGGTGTTGTCTCAAAGGAGAGAATTGGGGGGGGGTGAACCCATAGAAATTCAAGGCCCAGTCACCAGCGTAAAGTTCTGGGGAGTCATTTGGTCAGATAAGACTCGAGTTGTGTCAGAAGCTGTGGTTGGAAGTGTTGGAGAGGATGTGGAGAAAGGGGAACCCTCTTACACTGTTGGTGGGAAGGCAAATTGGTGCAACCACTTTGGAATACAGTGTGGAAATTCCTCAAAAAAAAATTAATAGAGCTACCTTATGACCCTGCAATTGCACTACTGGGTATTTACCCCAAAGATACAGATATAGTGAAAAGAAGGGCCACCTGTTCCCCAATGTTCATAGCAGCAATATCCATAATCGCCAAACTGTGGAAAGAGCCAGGATGCCCTTCAACGGATGAATGAATACAGAAGATGTGGTCCATATATGCAATGGAATATTACTCAGCCATCAGAAAGGATGAATACCCAACTTTTGCATCAACATGGACGGGACTGGAAGAGATTATGCTGAGTGAAATAAGTCAAGTAGAAAAAGTCAATTATCATATGATTTCAGTTACTTGTGGAGCATAAGGAATAACATGGAGGACACTGGGAGATGGAGAGGAGAAGTGAGTTGGGGGAAGTCAGAAGGGGAGACAACCATGAGAGACTGTGGACTCTGAGAGACAAACTGAGGGTTTTGGAAGGGAGAGGAGTGGGGAGGTTGGGTGAAACTGGCGGTAGGTATTAAGGAGGGCACGTATTGCATGGAGCAACCGGGTGTGGTGCATAAACAATGAATCTTGGAACACTGAAAAAATAAAATAAAGATGTTTAAAATAAAAAGAAGCTGTGGTTTGGAAGGTACAGGACTATCCAGCCCCTAAGAATACGAAGGGCTACCTCTTGAGCTAGACAGGTCTGGGATTCCAGAAGGGAGGGGTGGAGCCCTGGGGCAGAGAGCTCAGAAGGAGAAAATACCCCCGCATTGGGGTCCCAGCTCTGGAACAGCACAGAAACCTGACAGGGTCCCCCAGAGCTTCAGCTCCTAGCAGTATGCACAGTTCTCCGCCAGGTGGAGCCTCTAAACCAAGGAACAGCAGGCCACAGTACATGCTCCCCTTTCCATCAGAGGAGAGGCTGAGAACATGTTCTATCCACTCCCTTCTCCCAACGTTCAAACCCCCATTGTGACCAGAGGGACATGCCTGCCTGCAGCAGAAGAGCAGCCTGTCCACCAGCCCACGGTTTCTGGAGTGGGGGTGCCGCTGGGCCCCGTAGAGTACACAGATCCTCCAGATGCCACCCTCTCATTTCTTGTAGCCGTTCCTGCGGCCTGTAGGAAGGGAGTGGGGGAAATTCCTGCTGGTGCCTGGACACAGGAAGGACCCACAGCAGCTGATGGGCTGAGCTCAGGGTGGTTGGCTTGTGATGACTCGTGAGTCCCGGCCACCAGCCCTTTGCACTGACTGCTAGTGGACTATTCCGAAGAGAGGAGCCCTATGGCTTGGACAGGGGAAGCTGGAGGTAGATGATCATGAATAAGCCCTCATGAGGTCAGAAAAGGTGGAACAATGTTTGTTCACCTGCAAGCGCCTGAGGCAACCCTGACTTCCACCTCCCAGTTCACAGTGCTCAGAAGCCCTGTGGCCACCTGGACGGTGCTGCCCTAGATCAGGTACAAGCTTTAGCAGCCGACCTTTCAGGGATATAGCTGATTAGATGCATAGGAAGCATGGCCACTGTAACTCCCGGGTGGACTGGCATCTTACCAAGGATACTGGATTGCCCTTGAAATACACTGACTTAGTTAATGCAGTGCCCGCACATTCTGTGCGTTCTGGACAATGCCCCAGGCCCTAGCCAGAGGGGTCTGGAGCCAACTACCTGAGTTTCTAGCTGGTGAGAGATAGGGAAATTGCTTCTACTGACTCCCTCCCTCTGTGTTAGGATTCTGAATATGCCTGGTTTGTGTGGACACTTGGCCTAACTCGAGCTTTCCCTTATCGCTCTGAAAACCAGGCTGCCACCATCCGAGGATTAGAGAAGCTGAGTACCATGTAGGGATGCACGTGCCAAATACCTTGTCATCAGGGGTCACATTCCAAAGGTCATGACGTGCAACCAGGCCCAGGAACAGGACATAGAAAGCAAGTTCCAACTCTCCTAAAACCTGCAAGCAGCAGGCATAATAAAAAGAAAAAAACAGAGTGCTAAAGCAGCAGACTGAATTACTAACAAGTAAAACGCCTGTGGCCAGGAGACCTGAAGCACTGTCCCAGGCTTCCATACATTTGAATGATCAACCAATAGGGCTTGCTCTTCCATATGCCAGAATGGGGACCCCTATGGAGACACCCAATGCCATAAGGTATGGAAGTTTCTAGAAATAGCCCCGACTGTTCCTGTGGATCAATGTGCTATGTTGCTGAAAACACCAAGCCTCACATCGCCCGGGAGAGGCATTATCTACTGGAATCTGCAATAAGACATCCCACCAGGATGGGTGAATTGCTTTGCACCCCTCGGTGAGGGGGAGCTACTCACGTCTCTGTGGGGATCCTGCATCCCGCTGCAGAGCTGACCCGTTGAGAACATTCTACCTGGAATGGAACAGGCACTATCAAGAGCGGGGACAACGTGGGGGTCTGGGTCTGGTCTATCTCCTCACACCCCCCCGCCCCCCGCTGCCTCTACTGCCAACACGTATGGTACGGACAGCTGGGTGACGTCCCTCCAGCTGCGAACCTCTCTCTCCCCAAGGCCAAGCGCACATGTTCTGTTTTCCACCGCTACAATCATTTGGCCACTGTGTTTGTCCCCTCCACTGGCCTGGAAGACAGCACATGCCGAAACCCTTACTAAATTCACCCAGCAAGCCTTAAATGGGAACTGGCAAAACCTGTCTTTACTGAACACTGGAATGTCTAATGGAAAAAGCTGTCCTCCAAAATAAGATGGCCTTGGACGTTATTGCTGCCTCATGAGGAGGCACCTGTGCCATTATCCCAACAGAATGTTGTGTGCTCATCCCTGGTGAGCCCGCTGATGTCTCCTCTTTATTAAAATCACACAAGGACACAAGTGAGTGTCCTGAGGGATCTGATTCCCCAACTGAGAGGACTTCAGAAATCAGCGATTTGGATCATGGGGCTCTTCATGGGAAAAACTGGGGGATAATTGGGGGTTATCTGGGGGATAATTAATTTGTGTTTTCTCTTGCATGTGCCTATCCTGTTGCTCTTCATTGCACCTGGAGAGCTGCACCTGGAGCTTGACACCTCCATGCAGGTGAAACCCTTTACTGAGGGGTTAGGTGCGTGGTAGAGGAGGGGGCAGGTGAGCTTACAAGAACGGGTCACGAGGGGCGAAATGTTGCAAGGGCTGATGGAGAGGACGTGATCACGGCTTAACCCCGAGCTTGACCCAGGGCAACCAGAGGTTCCTCACCCTGTTCCCTGTCCTTGGAATATGCATTCTGCTTGCCTTCCCTGTGCTAGAAGGTGCCCATGGACACAGCTCTGAGGGAGCGAGGTGCTGTTGCGAGCACTGGATGGTATATGTGACCGAATCCAGTGATGGCCTCTACATCAACATTTAACCTGCGGGCAAGTGGATATGGAGAGCTGAAGGACTTGCCGAGCCCAAGACAAGCCAGGTTAGTTAAGTTCCTTTGCTTGTAAACCCGCCGCCTACTACTCCGGAGAGGTCTGCCTCTTTCTCCACCTCTCCTTGCCCTTTCTGTCCTGGGGCCAGTCTATAAACCAATACCACCTCTCCCAGCACTGAAGCCCGAGTTATCAAGGGTAAGAAATGTGTCTTACTCCTCTTCGTGTCCCCTAAAAGCAATAGAGGGGCTGGTGCCGTTGGAGTTCAGCACACTTGTTAAAACTGGTGAGCGGCGCCTGGGTGGCTCAGTGGGTTAAGCCTCTGCCTTCAGCGCCGGTCATGATTTCAGGGTCCTGGGATCGAACCCCGCATTGGGCTCTCTGCTCAGTGTGGAGCCTGCTTCCTCCTCTCTCTCTGCCTGTCTGTCTACTTGTGATCTCTGTCTGTCAAATAAATAAATAACCTTAAAAAAGACTGGTGAGCTGAAATTTGAGATTCATCGGGGAAGTGTTCCCATAAAGGAGGGCCTTGGGCTGGAAAATGAACAGCGGGGATGTGGCCTGATGGAAAGGAGGACTAGGCTGCTTTCTGTATGTGGAAGGAGGAAGTAGTACGTGATGAGTTTGTGCGTGTGTGATGGGGGAGTGGGATAGCAATGCTTGTCCCCTTCCTACATTTGGGAAGGAGTATTTGGATCTGCTTTCTGAGCTGTGTTTCCCAGGCAAGCCTGCCAGAGTTCAAGGCCCAGGTCTAGCACTCAGCAGCTGTGTAACCTAGTGAGGATACCTCACTTCTGTGAATCTACTTTCTTATCTGTATAATAGAGGTAAACAACCACAGCACACACCTGTCAAGATGGTTGGGAGGGTTATGTGAGACAAGACAGCCTCACACAGGTCTTGACAGAGGACAGATTCTTGTTTTTGGTGCCCTTGTTTTGAAAACCCTCTGCCTATCTAGGCAGCCCTGCAGGCAGGGCTCAGGGGCCTCAGAGATGGCCCATATGGGAGGTGGGTTAGCCTCTTCCATTTGTGCTTCCGTGCAATACTTCTGTGCTCTGAGTTCCCAGGATCAATACACTGCTAATTCAGTGTCACATGTTTACTGCCCCTGAGAGCCTTCTGATACTGTTCTGTTTGGATCTGGGTTGGTAGGAGGGCAGATGGGATGGAGAAATATTTTGAAGTAGATACAAACCAGGAGGGACACTCCTGAGGCTGCTTTCTTCTCAAATGCCTTCCAAGGAGTACTTAAGCTTGGCCTGCCCTGGGGACACCAGGTTGGCTGAACAAGGCGCCTTCCAGTGGCTCTGTCCCAGCTTGGCTGTGTGCACTGGGGTGGCCCCTGGACCTTTCCGTTCCTTCCAACCTGATAGGATTTAGCACCACTGATTATATAGGTTCTGGCCATTTGATCCTTGACACCAGGCAAAATCACACCCACCTGCTAGCAGGAGCGGACTTCCAGGGGATTTTCAGGAAAAGGAGGTAGGCAGCTGAAACCCCAATCCTTTGCTCTCACCTCTATCTCCAGCTGTGCTTCCATCTGGCAAATCCTGGGGCAACACACACACACACACACACACACACACACACACACAGCCCAGAGGAAATGCAAGCAGCCAGCCCTACCTGGAACCCCAGCTGTCTTTCTTCAGATACAGACCCTTGGGGCAGCAGTTCGGGGGAGGAGGGGGTCTACTTGTTGCTCGTTCTCTGGGTCTCCAAGGGGCGCCTGGCCCTTCCATCCGAGGATGGGTTCCTTGCTCACTCCCTGGAATGTTCCCCTACCGCTAGGCTGGCCAGCGGCAGACGCACTGTGGTTTTAGATGGCTCCTTACCTTCCCCACGTTGCGCATCTCCCCTCTGGAGACCCCAGGCCGAGTGTGACCTGGGAGCAGAATTCGGGCAAAGGAATGCTGCCTCCACCCCCACACCTGGACCCTGGGAGTTTATCAAGTGCCTCCCTGCCATCCATCGGGAGGGGTGTCACGTCCTCCCTCCCAGGGCCAGTTCTCCACCTTCCGTGAGCCCCCCTCCCCCCAGCTCCCTCCGCAAATGGCCAAAAAGAAACTTTCACG